>NC_140586.1:538591253-538906036 GCF_964204655.1 Triturus cristatus
AAAAGAACAGTTCTCATTGGAATATAATTTTTTTCCCTTTTGTCTAATGTGTGGAATTCATAGATCCTTCAATCATTTAAAGCAATCTGATTGACTGGCACCAATTATAAAAGAATATCAGCATGAAGCATGAAAGGATGATCAACACTGATGCCTTCACCCTACAAAAAAAGTGACAAAGAAGATATAATTTGTCTGTGGAGCACCTTATTACCTTATGATGTGAGTGGTCCCAGAGGGGTAAACAGTGCCCCTCAAAATAAAAAAAATCCACCCCAAATAATACTGGGATCAAGATTTCCTCCTTAGACAGCATCCTGGGATATTACGTGTCATGTGCTTTGTGAGATCATTTTGTGCCTACACCACACACCACACACCACACTCCACACTCACACCGCTCCTTTCAATCTTCTTTTAAAGATCATATGCACACTACGAGAATGCTTCATATTAAAGTAGGTGCGTGCTCTTGGAGCAAAGAATCTAAATAAATCAGTTTTTCTCGTTCCATAAAGCCATCAAAATTTGGCTCTGTGAGTGTAATCTCTACCCATTCTCAGCCTATTTGTAGCTTGAATTCCTACAGTATCATGACACCCTCTGTAAGGTAGCTGAGAATGTTTCAAAACAAATAATAATAATACATATTATTATTGTTAAATTCGTATTTTTATTGTTACTGTTATTGTTATTGTCATTATTAATATTATTGTTGTTATTATTATTATTATTATTTGTATTGTTATTAGTATTACCATCATCATTATTGTATTGCTATTATAAATGTAATCATTATTGTTGCTGTTCTAATTATTACAGGTATTCTTTTTGGGGGTGGTGGTGGTATTAATCTTTAGGGTCATATAGGGCTAAAAGCTGCTTATATTTTTGATACTACAATTGTTGTATGACCATGTGTTTTATATTCATTGTAAGTTTCACAGTGTGTTTTAATTCTGAAATAATAGATTCATATTTTGAATAGTGTTTTATATCCCCATAGAGAGTATCTGTATGTGTAGCATGGAGAAATTAGTCTAATGGATTTTATTTGAGGTTACATTACTAGTGACAATACTATTTTTTCTATGGGGGGGAAAACCAATCATGTTTATAATTTGCAGCTATCTTGCATTTAGCACTGCTCACCCCAAAGCCCAGAAATTGCCCATACCTCCTTTTACCACTACCCTTTTATAACCCCTAAAATGACCCATACATCCCTTTACCACTATCTGCACCTAAACATTATAATTATATTATTTAAAAAAATACTAATGCTTGCGGACCTTCTGAGATATGTGTGATTTCCCTCTTTTTTGTCGAATGATTTGTTACTCTCTTCAATACATCAAGTTGTTTCTTACTTTTCTGGTTCTGAGCTCTTTTTATTCCTGCTTTCTTTGGCTGGCCGTTCGTCATCGTGATTCTATTGCCCTTTCAAAACCTTATACCTGTGTCGAAAAAAATATATCACATTCTTTTACTTGATTCTTGAGTTTGTCTCACTAACAATTCTGCTTTAGGTGTTGATGTTGACTGGAAAGTTTTAAGTGTTCTGGTACTTGCACTCCGTGACAAAATTGTTTTGCAGGTATCTGTGAGCATGCACAATTGCAATGATATTAATTACTAAAGCATATAGGGTTACCTAATAATTTCTCAACTGCAAGTAAGGTTCTACAAATTCCTACCTAATTCATACTGAAATATTGCTATGACGTTATCCCCTCCTCTTGGATAACTAAATATTTAAAATTTGCTAACGAGCGAGTGCAGTACTATATTCCTGTGGATTAGCGCATCCAAAAATATAAAAGATGCAAAAAAGCTAATCAAGCATCACCCTTTCTTGACACCTGCTTCTGTCACTTGTACTTAAAAAGCTGACAGCATGACATATATTCGGATCCGGAAGAATAAGAACATAAAAACATGCTGGTGTGCATTTTCAAAAATGGCCTGTTGTCAAGTTAGGAATAATGTCTGTGCAATTGAGTTCATTATCAACAAAGTTACAGAACTAAGAGTACGATGAAGAGAGAGAGAGAGAGAGAGAGAGAGAGAGAGAGACAGAAAGATACCATTGTATAGCCCTGTTCACTGGTAAATCTAATATGATGGCATTCATCCCTTATTTTTATTTCTTCTTGGACCATTTCGGTGTTTGTTGAGTATCTCGTAGTATTTATTTCTAACCACTTTCTCATAGTTATTAAACTTTATTAGGATATTTATAGTTTGCTAACAGGGGCTTTTTGTATTTTTGTACCCACTGGGGTATATTCACAAGAACATGTGATAAACATCACCAAAGAATGTCAACGCAACTTCACACATCGCTACCTATCGTTGGAAAATAACCCTGTGTCAATGTGGAATTCACAACAAGGCGGTACCATGCGATAGTCTGCCGACACCACGGACAATGTCCGTGATACAACCACCTCGACGGAGATAAAAACACAAACCACAACGCGAAAAAACATGAGACGAGCCCATTCGCGATGAGGAAAGCAGGGATAAGCACTGCCAGGCCTGCGATACACTCGGAAGGTGGGAATAAGCACAATGTAAGTCTGAAAAAAAAGACAGACCAAACAGAAAACACCAGCCAAGCACAATGGAGGCAACCAGAGCCAGCAGACAACCCCACAAGCCCCCTTGGCAACAAAACACTGTACATGGCAGGCCATCTCGGACAAGGTGAATGCAGCCAGAGAGCGGAGGAGGATAATGGAAGAAAACCTGAACATCCAGAATGATGTGAAAGGCACAAACAAGCAGAAACACGCAAACAACAAGAAGGCAGCAATGCACACAGGAGGTGGGAGTCCTGCGCCACACCAGGAGCTGGATGACAGGGAGGAAATGGTGTCCACCACATCAGTCTGCAGATTGTGGCAGGACTCGTGGACCGCAAACTGCCCAAAACAACAGGAACAACAGCAACAGGGAGAGGAACAAGCAGGGACTGGGGGTATGGGGGAGATGGGCACAATGGAACTCATGCACAATTAAGCACAGCACAACTACAGACAAACCATGCCCAAGAGTAACAACACCAACCAGGAGCACAGGTCACAGAACCCGGCAAAATCACACCACTGAACAAGCACAGAAGTGAAAACCACACTGCCTGAAAGGGAGAAGGGTGAGCCAAATCAGAGCTGAAGGGACATCTCACACACAATGCAGCACACGCACATAGGAAACAGACCCCCCCAACATCGAACACAATGTGGAACAAACACCAACATCTGCCCAACCTAACACAGGACACAAGTGCACCCGCCTTTGGCCGGTAAACGGCCATACACATCTGGCTAAGCACGAAACAGGGACATGATAATGCACACGTACAAACACATAGTCCTGATGGTGTAGCAATGCACGTATGGCAGGGAGACAGAGAGTCCGTGACACACACATTGGCATACAAATCAAGACACAACACAGTTGGAGACATGTGAAAGTGAGGAAACTTTATCAACAAGTGCGTGTCAGTACGGCCAAGAGAAGTGCCACGATATGCAGACCAATGCAGCAGCATGTCTAAATGAGGAACGTAGGAAAGTGGCCATGTCCACCTCGGGGGAGTGCATCACCACCACAAGTCAGTGCCAACCCTCCTTGGTTGTCCGCACCTGGATCCTGAATGCAGGCCAATGAAGTCATGTCCACTGTCGTCTTGGGACATGTGGCCAGAGTGCCAACATGCAACCAGGCATCAGGACACGTGCAATGGTTCGCATCCAGTTGTGGCTGCAGGCACCTTGTCACTCGTCCATGAACAAGAGTGCAGCTGCATAGGCCAACATCTACAATAAGCGATCATTGTCAACCACATCTGACATGTCATCGACGTAATCCATCAGCTGACCCGGACAGATGTGCTGACTCCAACCACTGGACCCAATGTGCACAAAAGCCGAATCGGGCAGTGGCTCAATGTGCTCACTGCACATGACGACTCGTGCAATCTCCCAGGTCCAGTCTCCAGCCTGCATGGCAAACATCCATGCATGCCATAGACGGGCATCACAGTGACACTCCCGGTCGTGGGTCAACAGGGGGCGCACACACACGTTGTAATCCAGGTCAGCTACCGTTACGTTGGAGAGGCAGACATCCATGGACCACTCAAATGTGCATGAGCGACAATGAAACACAGGCTGAACGCAGGTGACGTCCACAAGGCGGATGCTCAGCCAGTAACTGATCCGCAGCACTGCCAATGGCAGTGCCCCCTGTACATGCAGCAGACGTGCACGGTACAGGTCCATGTGACTGGAGTCGAGCATGTGTCCAGGATGGTCTGCCATTACGTCAGTGGCTCTGCTTGAAGTGGCACTGGCTTGCCTAGCACCAGTCCTGTGGATGAAATAGCACAGCTCGGTGCAATGAGCAATGTCTGTGTGCAATGGGTGCAGGCCTGGGGTGGGGTGGAAGTACGCATGAAGGCCATTTCACGCACGCTAACTATGACCAAGGATGTCTGCATGTGGGATGTGTTCACGTTGGTCTCACATCAGGCAGTGTGTAGTGTGCAAATCGCAAGCAAACGCTATTGTATCTGTCAGGGGGTGCTGGCCACATGCAAGTTCCTGCTCGGAGCTGCAGATGTGCTACCGCCTGAAAGTTTAGACAAAGGACCTTTCATCCCTACAGTGACTTCACCATCTGCATGCATACAGGTGTTGGACAGAGGCCTGTTGTGGGTGTGGTGGGATGTCTGCGACCTTGGGAATCATGGATGATATGCCCATCATGGGGCAAATGAGCGGCCTCACTGTGTGTAACATTGCCACACAGCTGATCCTCACTCCCACGAGCCCCCACACGTGGGTATGCTGCCTCTGTGGTGTTTCCGGGGGGCGTGACGAGTCCTGGGGGTGGTGGCAGGCCTGGGGTGGTTGCAGTGGATGTTGTGGTCCTCATGGGTATCCGCGTTGCATGATCATTGTCTCCATGGCATCTGTGGGTCTTCTGGTGTGGCTCTTGGCTTGGCTCCCTTCCGTACTGCAGGTAGTTGTCCTGCTTAACGCTTAACACCAGAAACAGGCAGGTGTTAAATACCTGCGGCTACCGCGGCTTATCGCGTCGAGGATCTGACAGTTCATTATGAAAGTGGTGTTGTGGTTTTTTCGTGTGTTTTTGCACAGGAACACCTACTCTGCATCTCATTAGGGTTAGTTAGTGGGGTCCACTGTGGAGATACATTTTGGGGCAGTTATCACGGGAATACTGGCAATGTCTGCAGTTTGCACCAGCTTGTGAATGGGGTGTTAACTCTATCTCCACTTTTGATGCGCTAAGGTGGAGATAAATCAGAGAACAGTCCTTGTGAATATGCTCCAATGTCTTAGAAGTCAGTTTCGAGATAATATAGGAAATACATCTCTCTTGGCTTGAAACTTAGCTTACCTCGAAATATTAATGTCAAGTGTTTTTTAAAACTTTTACTACGTTTTCTTACTTCACCTTGGTGTATGGAGTGTTGATTATTAGATGCAGTGTTTGAAATGTCAAAAAATAGCTTCTGCTGCTACTTTTCTTTGGCTAAATGAAAGTTTGTATTTGCATTGTAAAAAGTAGTAGTTATGTTTTAGGTGTGAGTGTGGGGACTCATTCGATTTTCAAGAGGCTGTGGATTCCCCTGCTTGTCTATGCAACTTAAAATCTAAAATAAGTATTGATTCCTAAGTGCTTGTTATTTAAAGACTGTCGGTCTGTGTAGAAAGAGGGCCTCTTGATAATATGGTGCACACTAATAACATTACTGTAGATTGGCACCCTAACATGACAGCAGCAGAGGCTCTCAGCATCTCCTTGGTCGCCATAGGTCTTGCAGTCAAGCTGAATGACATGCGCAATGAAGAGGACAGCCCTTGTATCAGCTGCACGTGGCATTTTGCAGAGCTTACTTCACCAATGACGAAAAATGCCACAAAGGTCCGTTCATATCATGAAGAGTCTGATAGTGACGATAGAGTGCCTGATGAAGACGATGTTGATTCTATAAAAAAGATAAGGGGGTTGACTAGAGAGGTATTAAAGAGCAGAAGTCAGACAAACCAGCAACCAAATAAAATTGAAAACCAAACGAGCAAATGCAAAAAAGCACCAGCAGAAGGTTTGCCAGCAACAGTGGAGCAACAACAGCTCTACGTGACAGAATATCAGCAGTGCTAGCAATTCCACGATAGCTGCAGAAGAGTATCAAGAAGATACAAATCATCATGCTGAAGGTGCAAAATGAGCTACTCAGTAGTGAAGCAACACCAAGGACATAAACATGATGTGTGTGCACACCAGAAATGCTGATGCATGGCTTTCCATACCTTTTTACATGGGTCTCAGAAAGGACTGGAGGTAGTGGCTCTGGAATGAAAAGAAGCGATGAACAAGAAAAAAATCTCTAAAGACCCTTTGTAACAATTTTCTCCCTCACATTCTTTTCCCAAATGACATAACAAACTAAGGATAGCGGAAAAGGTGGGGGAAGCGACCAGGTCAGCAATAATGAACAATCTTTGGCTAAGCCAATAGGTCTCTCATTGGCCCCCAACCTTCTTGCAATCCTTGTTTCTTATTGTCATGGGTTTTGCTAAACTTTATTGTTTGTCACTTATGCTGGACCCTCATCCACATAAAACAATCATTTGGTACAGGCAAAAAATATGTGCAAATATTTTTTAGATTTGTATTACGATTAGGTGTTGGACAGGCTTCTATAGAATAATGGGGAAATGATTTGCATATCTGACCTTAAATTTGCATATAGTTTATGGATCCGGATATTCAAATGCCCTCAGGATAACAAAGTTAAGGAAACCAAAAAAGGTTTTATGGTCTAAAAAAACACACATTACCATAGTACTCCCTGGCACTGACAGGAACTTCTTTGTATGTGGATGTGTTCCTTATGAAAGGTCAGTAGTGAAATCAGCTGAAGTGGACTGATGCATTGCCCCTTAATGCATGCTGGAGTGGGTTAAAGAAAATGTGGATGGCACCAACCTCAGACTTATGGGTGAAATCTGGTTGAATCCCCTATAAGTAACCATGGTTTACACATAATGGGCCAGATATACGGCCCACCAATTTGTGAGTCGCAATTTGCGTCGCATTTTCGACTCGCAAATTGGGATGCACAACAGCCTCCGAGACACTGTTTGCGATTCCCAATGGGGTCGCAAATTGCAGGCCTCATGCATATTAATGAGGCTGTCATAATTTGTGACCCCATTGGGAATGGCTGGCACTCCCAGGGATGGTTGCCTGCTGGGGTCAGCAGACCACCATGTCTGTGAGTGCTTTTAAATAAAGCAGTTTTTTTTAAATGCAGCCCATTTTCCTTAAAGGAAAACGGGATGTTTTTAAAAAATAAAAATGAAATTTTCTTAATTTTCATTTTTTATGGGCAGGCAGTGGTCCCGGGGACCCACTGCCTGCCCTTAAAAAATATTTTTAGGGCTACTCACAAAGGAGAAGAGGTCCCATGGGGATCCCTTACCATTTGCGAGTGGTTTTACCACCCTTCTGTGAAGGGTGGTAAACTGTGATTGTTTTGCGACCACATTGAGGTTGCAAAACAGTCATACATAGCTTCAGGAGTCGCTATTAGGAAGGGACGCCCTTGGAATGCCGCTCCATAATAGCAGGTCGCTAATTCTAATTTACGAGTCGCAAATTGATTTGCGACTCGCAAAATAGGATTGGTACATGGGCCACACGTTTTTTACGGTCGCAAACAGGTCTAAAACGCCCGCAAAAAACGCTAGTACATCTGGTCCAATGTTCATAAAACCAGAAGGTGTTGGCTAACATAGACCCAGAAAAGTAATCAGTCTGGCATTGGATGCATGTCTCTTGCCTGAAAGAAATAAAGAAAGAAAGAAAGAAAGAAAGAAAGAAAGAAAGAAAGAAAGAAAGAAAGAAAGAAAGAAAGAAAGAAAGAAAGATAGAAAGATAACTTAACCCCTTCAGTGCCCGCCCCTTTCCCCGCCCTGTGCCGGCCGTTGTATTAGCGGGCGGGGTTTATGACGAGCTGGTCTCGTCATGGGCACAGCGCAACCGCGGCCCATGACGAGACCAGCTCGTCATGGGCATTGAAGAGGTTAATACAAAACAGTTTCAAATGGACACATTTGGTTATGCAGTGAAAAAGCAGCAGACAGAAAAGCAAAAATCTCCCCAAAATCTTTACAGCAGCATTGGCAGAAGCTAGAGTCTGAGATAGATGGAATGTGCACTGTGTTAACATCAGAAGCATCCTTTAAAATCAATAATACTTGACTGAAGGGAACTAGCTTTTGTGCGGATGTGCTTCTTGTGCAAGAGCAAAATGCAGTCACTCAAAATAAAGTTAACCAGTGGCTTCAGTAGACTGACCCACTGCTCCATGCTATATGCTGTAGTGGGTGGGAACAAAATGTGAATGACACAACAACAGACCAATGGATGAAGAGAGGAGGCTGAAAGGCAATACATCTGAGTATATTATACATATTTTAGTAAAGTAAAAAGGTCTCTTTTAACCCCAGACCTAAAAAGTAAACTCGAAGATAGCAGACTAGTGGTACAGTCCATCAAAAGGGGTACAGTCATAGTCTACATTCAGACTAACTATTTCTCTCAATCCACATCTATTTCTCTCAACCCCAAAAAATTCTTAAAGAAAAGAAATGGGGTTATCCAAAGTTTTTCACTTCTTATTAAAGCATTCAAGTATACTCTCTACCACCCTGAAATGATTGTGAAACAAGGCTCCTGGAGAAAAAAGGTGTGAATATTAGTCTATCCAGTATTAGTAAGTACAGCCTCCCCAATTTCCCTGTGTGGCACCTGAGAATAACACAGTTTAACACTCTCAGGAATGATTAGACAGGAAGATGTGCAAAATGTGTTTCTATACTTCAAATGTTGTAGGGCCTGTAATGCATACAGCATAAATGGTAATGACATGGTAAAAAAACACAAGTGTTCTCAGTCTCAGTTCTACTGACATGCTCAATAGTTTAAATGTACTCATATAGCAGTAGCAGAACCTGCATTACGCAAGGAAACACACCATTTGCACTGGGATAGAGCATACCTAATAGTTGGAAAATACAATCCAGTTTGCATTTAAGTAGGTCACAAAAACATCAGTGATGAAATCCATTTATAATGAAAGTGGGGCAAGTAATCGCAATGGACAGGCAATAATTTAGGGGTGTGATATTTAATTGCAATTTGTAATATCTAAGCCTGCAGTTCACAATATCACAGACACTGTGACTATAAAATGCAGGAATGCAATGTATTAAGGGATTTCACAAGTCAGAAATGCCCTTTGTGAATCTCAGGGGTGGATCTGAAAGGAGGGCCAACTCCTCATTTTGATTATTAATGGCATGTTTCAATATTTAGCAAATGCAATTGTGGTCGCAAATCATTGATCAGCTACTGATGCCAAAGATAAAGTGATATATGATTTGCCTTGTTGCCAGACTCTACCTTGGTAATCATGTCAGGTGGTTTCATGGAGAGTAGGCAGTTGATGCTCCCATGATGTCCTCTCAAACATGAAAGTTGTTTTTTAAAAATGTTTCACGTTTCGAATAGTAATGTAGACAAAGAAATCTGCTGTCTGCTACAAACTATCCTCTCTGCATTTGCAATCAATCAATCACAGGTGGTTGCAAAAAGTTACAAGCTTAATCAATATTCAATAGGCATGCCATTTTTCAGCACTCTGCAAATTAGTAATTTGCAATGTGTCCTATTGGTATATGGTTCTAGTTGATTACACTGCAGATAAGAGCATTGGGAGTCATGAAATTACAGGCCACACATCAGAAGTTATTATTGTGTGAGTATATTTACCATTGCCATTTCATAGCTAACTTTGTGATGATATATTCATTTACATAACTATATGTGTGTGTGTATATATACATATATATATGTATATATACATATCTGCTCTAACAATTGAGGAAAAACCTGACCTCAAAATCCTGTTTGATCTTGCCTACAACTATGACAGTCATGAAAGCACTGAAATGGAAATGTTGCATCAACTTGACATCAATACCAAACAACACACTACCAGTGGCCTGAAAAACAAGTCCAAGTACTGCCCACAGTAACATCCTGGCAATAAAATTGACTCCTTCTCAGAGGCAATAATGCATGAAATAGACAAAATGGATAAACTAAGAAACATCAAAGTGAGGGAAAATACATCGCAAGCAGAAAACTTAGCAATATAATCACTGGCGAAGAACACCAACATTATCATCAAGCCTGCGGACAAAGGCGGAAATATAGTGATTCAGAACGTATGTGACTATAAGGATGAAGCATACAGACAACTCAATGCCTTGGACAAATATATCCAACTCAAATCCAATCCAATTTACAAAATGATTGATGAAGTCCGAAAGAACCTGGACACATGGCAATCACAAGGATTGATCAATGCAGATGAATATAAATTCCTTTTTGTGGAGAACCCAATGATCCCCACGATTTATTTCTTGCCTAAGATCCACAAAACTCTCATCAATCCCCCAGGAAGACCTATTGTTTCATCCTGCAACTCCCTGTACGAAAATATCTCATCGTATGTGGATCACTACCTGGCCCCAATGGTCCGAGACTTGAACTCCTACATTCAAGACACAGGAGACTTTCTCCGCATTCTGTCCAATACCACTTGGGACCCAGCATATTTAATGGTCACAATTGATGTGGTTTCCCTGTACACTTCTATCCAACATACGGTGGGACTCAATGCATGCGCATACTTTCTCAAGCAAAGAAACATAGGCGAACTAGAACACTCTGCAATGCTACTCACCATGATACAGATGTGCCTCAACAACAATATCTTTCTCTTCAATCATCAAATATATCACCAACTCTGTGGCTGTGCCATGGGCGTTTCCTTCTCCCCCAACTATGCTAACCTTACCATGGGGTGGTGGGAGAAGGAGATAGCCTGGGGTCCGACTAATCAAAAAGCTCTGGAAAAAAATATCCTCTGGTCACGTTACATTGACGACCTCTTTTTAATTTGGAATGGGAGTAAAGAGGAATTCATGGAATACTTTGCAATCTTGAACAATAATGACATTGGTCTATCCTTCACCTGCAACAGCAATCAACACAAAATAGATGTTTTGGACATTACAGTATATATAGACGAAGGCCAATTGCATACTACTCTTTACAGAAAGAAAACTGCCACCAATAGCATCCTTCACGCCGAGAGTTTCCACCCAAAGGCACTCATAAGAAGCATTCCCTTTGGGGAATTTGTCAGGATGAAAAGGAACTGTTCAAAGAATGAAGATGCATCCAATGAAATTGAAAAAAGTGCACGTAGACTCAGTAACAGAGGATATAAAGAACTTGATCTAAACAAATGCAAAAGCAAGATCAACAAATTAACACGCACTGAAATTTTGATAAACAAACCGCAAATAAATCCTATGGAGACACAATCCAATCCGCGACTAATTTTGACCTACAGCAAAGAAGCGCACAAAATCAGACAAAGCGTTCAAAAATATTGGCCACTACTCCAACAGGATCGAGATCTGGCCCAAATCATGATCACCTTCCGCAAGGCACCTTCAATCAAGGATACAATAGTCCAAAGTCATTTTCAATCTAAAAATATAACCACGACATGGCTTACACAACAGCAAGTTGGGTTTAGGAAATGTAATAATTGAAAAGCATGCAAAATTGGAACTAACAAGAAAATCATTAGAGACCCAGATGGTAGGAAGATCGAGATTACACAGAGAATTACATGTACTACTAAGTTTGTAGTATACTGTATTGAATGCAATTGCGGGATGAGATACATCGGTAGTACGATTTGCATGTTGAAAAAGAGGATTCTCGAACATATAAGAGCTGTAAGAAATCGAGACTTAACATATGCAACTGCCATACACCTTCTTTCATGTCAGAATGGAGAGTGGCAAAACATGAATTTTTTTGCCATAGACTCAGTAGAAGAAAGTGAACGCCTGGGAGAGTGAAAAAAGACGCTCCGACAGCTAGAGTCCAAATACATTATTAGACTACGCACAAAAAGTCCTAAAGGAATGAACATTGATGAGGAATTTTATGTACATTTGTAAATATGGACCATTACTGCTATCTGCAACAATAGTGCCTAATTCACTTTGCACTTCCACGATACAAAGTTATATGTACTAGACCATCACCTGTGCTTTTTTACTAATTTACGATATACATGTAGTCATACATACACTTATAACACGTATATCAGCATATGTTAATTGGTTTAAATTACCTTATAACCATAAATACGTACGTACTGTACGATTATTTTGCTTACCTACTTACAGGTTAATACGTACTCATACTTTGATGCTCATACATTAGCTCACAGCCAACAATTGGTACTATACAATTGATGGCATTATCCTTTAAAAATTATATGCTGTATATCACCTTTTCAATTGTATGACCAACTCGTATTAATAGCAGATAATGACGAATGTATGGGTGTACATGAGAACTGCAGCAACAAGGTACATACCGTTTAATTCTGTCATTTGGTGATCTGTTAATTAATTGAACTTCAACTCCCAGAATTCAATGGGAACATTGGTTTAACAGGAAATGACATATAAAACTAGCTGATAGTATTGTCACCTACGTGAGAAAGGCCGTCATGGCCGAAACGCGTCGGTACGACAGACTGGGCTGTGTCTGAATAAAGTTTTGAAAATAACTGGTTCCAGAGTGCGGCATCTTTTGCTACAAAAAAGAAAAAAAAATATGCATATACATATATATTTATGTCTCTAAATATATGTCTATATTGAGATATATATATATATATATATATATATATATATATATATATATATATATATATATATATATATATATATATATTACCTACTGGCGGTCGCCAGTAGGTAGTTATAGTTAGGACCACGTTTCCATAGGAAAACCTCAACATTCTATTTTGAATAACTTTGGCGCCGGTCGACGAATCCTCGCGAATTTCTCAAAATAGGTGGGGCGCTACGCTCCGCTCCTACCCTGAAAGTCTCGGGGGGATCCGTCAAGCGGGGGCTGAGATAAAAGGGGGGTCCCAAAACGCGTTTTTCCCATGCATTTTTCCATAGGACCTTTAGAACGAGCTACAGCCCGAACGGCTGAACAGAATTACTCAAAATTTGGCAGAGAGGTAGTCCCTAGGTCAAGGAAGTGCCTTTTGTAGGTCTGGTGTAAATCTGTTCAGTATTTCCGGAGAAAATAGCATTTAAAAGCATATATATATATGCGCGCAGGGTGCGCGCACCGTGCGAGCACCGTGCGAGCACCCTAACGTGCGCGAGCGTAATTCTGATTGGTGGTTACATGTTAGTCAACGTTCGAATCGGTCGAAATCAGGAAGTGTCGGCCGCCATTTTGTTTGTTTTCAGTGCGAGAGTGAAAAAGGAAGGTGGCGAACGTGAAAAGGGGGCAGGGTAGAAAGTTCCTGACCCCCTAGCCTTTGTCAGGGGGTCCCTGAAGGACCCCGAAGGCAAAAAAAAAAATTTTTTTTTTTTAAAAATCGCGGGGGTGCGCGCACAGTGCGCGCACCCTGAAAAACACAAAAAAAAAATTTTTTTTTTGCAAAAAAAAAAAAATAATTCGCAGGGTGAAAACCAAAAAAAAAAATAATAATTTTTAATACGTAGTTTATTGTAAAATAAATATATAAAAAATAAAACATAAATAAATTAGCATTTAAAAAACCGTACAAATTCACTGAAAAAACCATAGGTTTCACACACGTTATAGTTAGGAATTAGCATTTAAAAAACCTTGCTAATTCACTGAAAAAACCATAGGTTTCACACATGTTATAGTTAGCTGGACATTTTACTGATAAAAAACCAATGAAATTCCCCCGTTATAGTTACTGTAGGCAACTATAACTCACGCGACCGTAATCCTCTGCTGATGACATATGTGTCTTTATGAAAAAAAAATATTTGTAATATATGTATAGCTAAAATTTAATGGAAGAAGACATGGGCAAATAAGTGTCTAAATACAGTATTAGCATCAGCAGAGGATTGCGGTCGCGTGAGTTATAGTTGCCTACAGTAACTATAACGGGGGAATTTCATTGGTTTTTTATCAGTAAAATGTCCAGCTAACTATAACATGTGTGAAACCTATGGTTTTTTCAGTGAATTAGCAAGGTTTTTTAAATGCTAATTCCTAACTATAACGTGTGTGAAACCTATGGTTTTTTCAGTGAATATATATATATGTATATTACCTACTGGCAGTCGCCAGTAGGTAGTTATAGTTAGGACCTATTTTCCATAGGATATCTGCAACATTCTATTTGGAATAACGTTGGCGCCGATTGACGAATCTTCGCGACATTTTCCAAACTTTTGGCCAGCTCCGGTCCGCTCCTATCCTGAAAATTTCATGGTAATTCATCAAGCGGGGTCGAGAACAAAAGGAGGGTCCCATAACGCGTTTTCCCTATGCATTTTCCCATAGGACATGTTGACGCAGCTACAGCTCGAACTGCTTAACGGAATTACACCAAATTTGGCAAAGAGGTAGTCCTCAGTTCAGACTCGAGCCTTTTGCTTAAATGGTGTAAATCCATTCAGTAGTTCCTGAGAAAATTAGAGTTAAAAAGATAGATATATCTGGGCGGAGCCTAACCACACATCTCATCGTGAGATCTGATTGGCTGTTAGTAGTTCATCCAAGAAGTGTTGGCAGCCATCTTGGGACCAATATACATGATAGCACCTCATTAAAAAGCATTGCAATTAATAGAAGGTTTTTAAGACTTTACTTACATTATAAATCATTTGTTGATGGTACCATACTCATTTTAGGAATTGTGGTGTGTTCTAAGGTGATTTTACCATGTGAAAAAGCCTTCTGCTGTGATATGATGAATCATGTTTGAGAGAAAACTATTTTCTCATGCTTTTCCCATAAGCTAAACTGAGAGCATATTTTCTGTAAATTCACTTTATCTTTCTCAGTCAAGTGAGAATGAAGTCTGACAGTCTCAGTAAAACATGTACATCCAACAAGGGCAGAGAGACTGTCAGTTGATTCCTTTGTGTTCTACTGCAGCTTCCTAGAGTGTTCTAAAGAACAACTAGAGTGCTAACAGTCCTACTTATGACAAACGTATTGCACACCTGAAGCCACCTTGATTGGAATAAAGTGGTAACTCTTAAAACATTTAATTTAAAAAGGAACAAAATGAGAGGGTTCACTTTGCCATAGAAAGTATGATTAGTGCTGCAGAAAGAAAAATTAGGGCACATTGTGAGTGACTTCTCAAATCCTCTTCTATTTCATTAAAAAATTCTGACATGCAGACTGAAACATGCACTTTCAATACCAGCAGCAGACTTCCCTGGTGAGCAATGGCTTTACTACAGTGATCTAATGAGCAACTAGGGTGCTAACATTCTGAATTTATGGCAAATGTGTGACACATCTGAATGCCTTCTTGATGGAATCAAAGCAAACAACTGAAAGTATTTCCTACTGAAGTGACTGTAGTAAATGAGGAAATTAGGAAACTTCATAACAAATAAGTCTCCCAAAAAGGCCACCAGAGACAAAAGAGCCCAAATGTAGCACAAATATCACCCAGATGTAGCCCAAGTATAGCCCAATGACAGAATGTCCCAGAGTGTTCTAACGAACAACTAGAGCGCTAACAGTCTTACTTATGACAAAAGTATGGCACACCTGAAGCCATCTTGATTGGAATAAAGTGGTAACACTTAAAACATTTAATTTAAAAAGGAACACAATGAGGGGGTTCATTTTGCCATAGAAAGTATGATTAGTGCTGAAGAAAGAAAAATTAGGGCACATTTTGAGTGACTTCTCAAATCCTCTTCTATTTCATTAAAAAATTCTGATATGCAGACTGAAACATGCACTTTTAATACCAGCAGCAGACTTCCGTGGTGAGCAGTAGCTTTACTACAGTGATCTAATGAGCAAATAGAGTGCTAGCATTCAGAATTTATGGCAAATGTGTGACATATCTGAATACCTTCTTGATGGAATCAAAGTAAAAAACTGAAAGCATTTCCTACTGAGAAGACTGCAGTAAATGAGGAAATTAGGAAACTTCATAACAAATAAATCTCCCAAGATGGCCACCTGAGACAAAAGAGCCCAAATGTAGCACAAATATCACCCAGATGTAGCCCACACGTAGCCCAATGACAGCAGTGTGCAAAACACTTATTTTTTGTGTATTTGCAGCTTTATATAGTGCAGACTTGTCAGGTATTGGAGTGCTTTACATGAGCATTGGTTACATCACACAAGATCAAATTCATTTTGGTTGTAGACATGGGGAGATTAAGTGATTTGACCAGAATAACAGAATGTTGAGCTGAAGCAGAAACTCCAACCTGGTTCCCCAGTTGCAAAGTCTGCAGCTCTGGAAGTAACACCACATCCTCTCCCCTAAGTGCAGCATTTAATCAAGTGGTCAACTGGATAAAAAAACATAAAGATTACAAATAATTTAAAAGTTCTTTGTCGCTATTTGAAAACTCAGAAAATATTTCCTCATTTTAGTTTTTTAGAGCACTAAACATAATTTTGATGCAAATAAGACCCTCTCATATATGTAATTTCTAAAGGAAATGCTCTAGGTATTACCGTTATGGTTACATCAAGATGACGTCAGGCGTTCCACACTTTTGTAATAAATATAGAATGTTAGCAATCTAGTTGTTCATTGGGATACTGTTGAGAGGCAGAGGCCAGGGGCACGGACTCTGAAAATTGAAGGCAGGTAGGAGAGTGCAGAGGCAACAATTTGACCACACTGGGCAGGCAGGAAGGGCAGTGGCAGCACAACAGACTATGGAGGGCAGCGGAAAGGTGGGCAGGGGCAACAAACCAACATTACAGGACTGGCAAGAGAGGCTGTGGCAATATAATAGACCATTGTGGGCAGAAGGAAGAGGTAGTGGTAGTACAACCATACATGCCAACAGACCCGTCTCAGCCAGAAAACGTCCAATGTTTTTAAGCTCAAATGGGCTTTGTTTGATCTGTCTCCTGTCTACAATCTCCTCTTTTTCAATGTAACACAAAGGGGAAAATCAATACCCCAGTTTTTTTCAAAATCTCCCTCTTACCAAGTTCAAAATGTTCACAAGTATGGTACATTGGATCATGGTAGGCAGGAGGAATTGTGGTAGGGACATGGACTCGGATAACAGAGGACAGGAGGGACATGGAGAGGTGCACCAAACTGACCCTACAGGGCAGGCATCAGAGTTTGCAGCAGCACAATACACCACACAGGGCATGCGGGACGGGAGTGCAGCACAACAATCCATAGAAAGCAATAGGGAGTGGACAGGACCATGCACATAGACAACAGAGAACAGAGGGAAAAGAGGCAAGGGTAGCTAGCTGACCATAATGGACAGACAGGAGAGAAAGCTGCAGCATAACAGACCATAAAGGGCAGAAGGGACGGATCAGGGGCATTACAATGGAACAGACAAGCCAGGAGGGAGGGAATAGGGGTCTGCACATGGAAACAGAGGGCTGGGGGCAAGGGGGCAGGGCAGTAGCAGCAAGATGACCATGGAGGTCAGGCAGGATGGGCACTAGAAACAAGACACACCATGGAGAGCAACAGTGAGACTATGATGGCATACACACAGACCATGGAGGGAAGGTGGGAGGGGGTCAGGGGCAGCTAGCTGACCACACAGGGAAGGTGGGAGGGGCCATGGCAGCACAGAAGACCATGCATGGCAAGTGGGAGGGTTAGTGGCAGCACAATGGCTATGATGGGCAAGAAGGAGGGTACAGGGGCATGCACAAAGGACCATGGAGGATAGAAGGGAGGGTCCGGACCTGGGCACAGACAAGAGAGTTCAGGGGAAGGGGCCTCACAACAGACCACGCAGGGCAGGCAGGACGAGCAGTTGAAGGACAACAGACCAGATAGGGCAGAAGGGTGTGGCAGTAAAATGGACCATGGAGGACAGGAGGAAGGGGATAGGGGCATGGCATGTGGACAGGCAGGGTGGAGGTGGCAGGGACAGGTTACAGTCATCTGACAATGCTAGGCAGGTGGGAGGAGAGTGGCAGCTCAACAGAACACTCAGAGTAGATAGGAGTGGCAGGTCCATGGAACATGGTGGGCAAAAAGGATGGAGCAGGGGCATGCACAAAGACATCGGAGGGCAGGGGGAAGGAGAATAGGGGCAGCAAGCTAAGCACAGAGGCTAAGCAGGAGGTCAATGTTGGGCCATAGAAATGGGCAATGGAGGGCAGCAGATCAGACCATGTATGGCAGGAGGGAGGAGGCTAGTCCATGGATTCAGACAACAGAGGATTGGGAGGAGGTGGATGGGACAGCAAGCTAACTGTTCAGAGAAGGTGGGTATTAGGAACGTTATTGTTTTTAAAATGTGTGTCTGTGCCAACTACTTAAAATATGAACAAGTATGCAGCATAATCTCACTTTTATTCAGGAAGAAGAGGACGTTTGTGACTGTGACTCCGGGCTCACTTGGCAGAAACACCCCCTGACCCTCCACCCCATCACAAAATGTAATGCCCGTGAAAAGGGTAGGTGGACGCAATGTTATATAGAACATAGTCCTGAGAGCACCATTGAAAATGAAAACTAGATATTGTATATGGTATAAACTATGCACCAAAAAGTGTGATATAAGATGAACCGGGGTGTGAAATATAATTTGCAATACATTGTGCGCAATGACAGATTTATTGGAGAGCGCAAGATAGCACAGGCACTAGCACGTGCTATGCGATATGCGCCTTGCAATGTAATATGCACAGGGCAGTGTTGTATAACCTAACTAGTCTCTAAAGTTGTAATATAAAATATGTGCTGGGGAGTGTAACGTTGCATATGCACTGTGACAAAGATATGGATCACAGATTGTAATATGTATGGCATAGCGCTGTGTGTTATAACATAGGCATCGAGGAAGGCACGTTAGATGGGGCAATATAACCCGTGCATAGGCAAGTGTGGCATGACATATTCACGGGGTGGTATTACAGTGCACATGGTCTAGAGAGTGTCATAGGATACGCACTAGCTGGTGGAATACAACACAGAGGTGTGTGGCACTCGGCGGGCACTTGTGGGTGTAACACAGCATTGGGCTCAGCCATGAGCACGCTGTGACTCTCAAGTGAGGTTTGTCTCCTTTCCAGAGAGTAAAATAAAAAGTATTACACATCCGGCGGTGGATGTGTGTTTTATTAACCGTGAGGGGGGTTTCTTGCATAGTTGGGTCTAATTTTTGTCGAATCCCCCTTGGTGTGCGTGTGTATTAAATGTGCCCGTCACTAGCTACCCGTGTTTGTATAAATAAACGACAAGGGTGTCTACTTGGAGAGTACCCACCGGCGGGGGCGCCGGGATTAGGCAACGTAGGGCATCAGACACGTCAGAGCTTCACTAGCGGTGTAAATACATTCCACGTGGATTCATTGTACGCATAGTCGCCTTTTAATGAATATCACGCAAATCGTCATGGTGATAGGTACATACGGTTTGTCCAGCATGTCCTAGGTGTTTCTATAAATATATATTTTTTTTAAATAATAAAAAACAAAGGCTGGCCCCTGGGGGATGGGGTCCCCGGGGCCATAAGTAGCAACGCAGCCCCCCTCCTAAAGAATAAAAAAAAAGGCCATGACCCGGGAGTTTGGGTACGCGGGGCCGATTAAGGCCTTGGGAGGGAGGCCACGCGGCCCTCTTCCAAATTTATTTTTTTTAACAAAAAATATTAGGGTGCAGGCCCTGTGGGATGGGGTCCCCAGGGCCAATAAATTAGAAAAAGAAGGGGGCCACACAGCCCTCCTTCTTAAAAAAATTAAACAAATAAAAGACCAGCATTGCGCTGGAGGCCACGCCCCCTCCTTGCAGCACTCTGCAAACGCGCCCCCTGGCCAGTTGTAAGTTGGGGAATTAATTCCCCTTCAATACTGAGGGTCCCTGAGGGCCAACTAGCCCAACAGGTATCTCCAGTATGCGCCAGGGAGCTGCGCTGCAGACAGGTGTTATGAGGCCACACCCCTTTTTACATCTCTATGCAACGCAGCTCTGTGGTGCTTACTGGGGACTTAATCTCTCAACTTAGAATGGCCACAGGGCGCGTTTACACAGTGGTGAAGGGAGGGGATGGGGCCTGAGGTGACGTGTGCAAACACGCCCTGTGGCACGTTTTAAGAGGTAGTTTTAATCCCCTTCCCTATTATATACTAGGGGCTTACAGAGGAGGTCATGCTAATGACAGGGGGACCCCAACGCATTCTGTTCCCTAGTGTATGTAGGTGTTTTCACTGTATTCTGAGTGTCTTTTAACATAGCACTGGCTCTAGGACTGCTTAGTCAGACTCAGTTACCACCAGTATCCATCTGAAAAAGTTGAGGGTACAGGATGATTTTGCAACAAGGCTTCTTTCTGCTCTTCTGTTTGTTCTTTCTGCACGTTATCCTTCTTTCTGCACTTTTCTTCGTCTTTGAGGACTTCTGTTGCTTCTTTCTGCATTTCTTTTTTTTCTTTCTGTTCGTTTTTTCTTCTTTCTTCACATGTCCTATCTCTGTAGGCATAGTTAGAAATTAGCATTTAAAAAAACCTTTGAAATTCACTGAAAAAACCATAGGTTTCAGGCACGTTATATTTAGGAATTAGCATTTAAAAAACCTTAGAAATTCACTGAAGAAACCATAGGTTTCGGGGCGTTATAGTTAGCTGGACTTTTCACTCGTACAAAACCATTGAAATTCCCCCGTTATAGTTAGTTCAGCTTATTATAACTCGCGCGCCCGCAATCCACTGCTGATGACGTCACATATTACATCACTCATGACATGGTCAGTGACATCACTCATGACATCACTGATGACATCTCAAATGACATCACTGATGACATCACTGATGACATCATCTAGTGAGTCTGTGTTTCTGTAGAGTTTTAATATGTTTAATATATACAGGGAAAGACCTATGGAAGAATGAGTGGGTGTATAAGTGTGTGAATGGATGATTTTATAGGTGTGTGACTGACTTTATAAGTGGATCATTAAACGTATCTTACTGCAGATTAGTGACTAAACTGTGTGAATGTCTGTATCTGTCTATCTGATGGTTTATAAGTGCCTGCATGGTTTTGTGAATAGCTATATGAGTGTCTATATGAGTTATTGATTGGTTGTCTGATTATCTGTATGGGTGCATGAGTGTTTGTGTGGGTTGGATGTGTGTGACCCTGTGCATAGATGTGTGAGTGGGTGATTCTATGGGCGCATGGTTTTAAGAGTGCATCTGTGATGGACTGTATGGCTGGGTGAGTGTATGTATGAGTGTGTTAGTGATTGAATGTATATCTCAGTGGTACATGTGTGAATAACTACATATGTGAAAGGCAGGGTATATGTGTGTAAGAGTATATAATTGGGTATATGTGAGAGTGTGTGATTGTGAGAGTGGCTGTATGGATGAGTGTGTGCTTGTATCAGTAATTGTATAAGAGCGTAAGAATGTGGTAGTATTTTTATGAGTAAATGAACTTGTGTGTGTATAACTGTATAGGTGAGTAAATTGGAGTGTGCTTAATTATTTGCATGATTGACTAGGTATGTGAGTATGTCTATGGATGATTGGCGGTGTCTGAGTGTCTATGTTGGTGTATAAATGCATATGATAGTCCTGTACTGAGTGAATGTAAGTATGAGTGACTCTACAGATGAGTGAGTGGAGGTGTGTGTAGACCTAAGAGTCAATGAGTGAGTATGTTGTTATTTTTATTGTAGTATCTATGGTTTTGAGAATGGCCGTCTGAAATTTTGAGTCGGTGTATCAAAGATTATATTAGGGTGTGAGAAGATGCACCAATTTATTACATGGATGATGTCATCAGTGATGTCATCAGTGATGTCGTTTGAGATGTCATCAGTGATGTCATGAGTGATGTCTCTGACCATGTCATGAGTGATTTAATATGTGACATCATCAGCAGTGCATTGCGGGGGCGCGAGAGTTATAGTTAGCTGAACTAACTATAATTTCTAGAGTTTTGTATGAGGGAAATGTCCAGCTAACTATAACACCCATGAAACTTATGGTTTTTTCAGTGAATTTCTAAGGTTTTTTAAATGTCAATTCCTAACTATAACATGCATGAAACCTATGTTTTTTTCAGTGAATATCAAAGGTTTTTTAAAAGCTAATTCCTATCTATAATTTATCTCTAAAGCTATGATGTTTAATGATTTTCATTGAATTTCGAAATTTTTCAATTTCAGTGTGTCAATTCCTTTAATTATTTTCTTTTAAAATACTTTTTTATCACCCTTTTTGTACTTATTTTTTCAATTAATTCTTTTAAAAATTAAAAAATATTATTTGTTTTTATTGGGTTTTAAAAAAAAAATTGTTAATGTTTTAAAATATATTTTTATATTTTTTAATATAATTTGTAAACTATATTTTCAAAACATTATTTTTAATTTTTTTTCTCAATGTTTTCGGGATCCGCACTCCCCATGCGTTAGGTACCGCGCACCCTGCGCGCATTTCATCGTGTAAATTTTTTTTTTTTAAAATGGGGCACTAGGGGATCCTTTTGGGATCCCCTAAGCAACGCTAGAGGGTCAGAGTATTTCTACCCTGCCCCCTTTACATCTTTCACACACTTATTTCCCTTACTTAATCAGCCTCGCTTCTACCGAGGCACAAAATGGCTGCCAACCGTTCCTGGTTTCGAATGTAGACAGATACTTGACAGCCAATTAGTATTCAGCACGTGATCGGGAGGGTGCGCGCTTGGTTCGGGGAGGGTGCGCTTAGGGTGCGCTTAGGATGCGCGGATCCTCCGAGGCCATAGATATATCTATCTTTATTAGTCTAATTTTCTCAGGAACTACTGAACGGATTTACACCATTTATGCAAAAGGCATGAGTCTGAACTGAGGACTACCTCTTTGCCAAATTTGGTGTAATTCCGTTCAGCAGTTCGGGCTGTAGCTGCGTCAACAGGTCCTATGGGATATTGCATGGGGAAAATGTGTTTTGGGACCCCCTTTTTTCTCGGCCCCCACTTGACAAATCACCACAAAACTTTCAGGATAGGAGCAGACCGGAGCTGGCCAAAAGTTTGTAAAATTTCGAGAAGATTCGTCAACCGGCGCCAGACATATTGGGAATAGAATGTTGCGGATTTCCTATGGGAAATAGGTCCTAACTATAACTACCTACTGGCGACCGCCAGTAGGTAATATATATATAAAATATATATTTCAAAAATTGCTCCTCCACATGAAAAGACACTTGTTACTGTTGGGTGGTCAAAAGAAGCAGGAAGCACAGCCAAGTCGATTCCTGCAAACCGTTTATTGTCATTTCTCCAAAATTGCAAATGGTGCAAATATGGTGATGCATTTCAGCTGGAGCCTTAAACTAGCCACAAATATATGTATTATATATATAACTATATTCAGTGAAAAAACACAGGTTTCAGGGATGTTATAGTAAGGAATTAGAATTTAAAAAACCTTAGAAATTGATGGAAAAACCAGAGGTTACAGGAACGATAGTTAGGCTGACATTTCACTTGCACAAAACCTGTGAAATTCAGCCATTATAATTATTTGAGCTAACTATAACTCACGCCCCCTCAATGCACTGCTGATGACGTCACATATTTCATCACTCATGACATGGTCAGTGACATCACTCATGACATCTCAATTGACATCACTGTTGGCATCACTGATGACATCATCCAATGACTGTAAGTGTTTCTAAAAAGTTTAAGAATGTTTTATATATCTATATATATATATATATACATCAATGTGCATTGAAGAATGAGTGGGTTTACGAGTGTCTGTATGGATGATTCAGTGGGTGTTTCACTGACTGTATAAGTGAGTGATTAATTGTGTCTCAGTAAATGTATGGGTGAATGTATGGGTGAGTGGCTAATCTGTGTGAATGTCTGTATCAGTCTGTCTGTTGATGTGTAAGTGGCTGCATGGGATGGTGAGTAGCTACATGAGTGTCTATATGGGTTATTGACCGGTTGTCTGAGTACCTGTATGGGTGTCTGGGTGAGGGGGTGTATGACTCCCTGCATGGATGTGTGAGTGGGTGATTCACTGGGTATATGGGTTCATGAGTGCATCTGCAAGGTGCTGTATGGAGTGTGCTTATGTCTGTGTCGGTGAGTGAATGGAAGTCTCAATGGTATATGGGTGAGTAACTGCATATGTGGAAGGCAGAATATGTGAGTGTTAGAGTATATAAGTGACTGTATGTGTTAGGGAGTGATTATGAGAGTGGATGTATGGATGTGTGTGTGCTTGTGTCAGTAATTTTATAAGAGAGTAAGTATATGTTAGTATCTGAATGAATAAGGGAGATGGTGTGTGTATAATTGTATAGGTGAGTAAGTGGCAGTGTGATTGACTCTGGGTGAGTGACTAGGTGTGTGAGTCTCATTATGGGTGAGTGGTGGTGTGTGATTGTCTGTATGGGTGTATGAGAGGATATATGAGTGGCTGTATAGGTGAGTGACTGGGTGTATGAGTGGCTGTATGGGTAAGCAAGTGGATGTGTGTGTAGACCTATGAATCAGTGAGTTGGTATGTAATAACTGGTATTGGTGTGTCTATAGTTTCGAGAATGGTAGTCTGAAATTTGAAGTGGGTGTATGATAGGCTATATTGTAGTGTGTGAGTAGGTGCATCAGAGAATATGTGGATGATGTAATTAGTGATGTCATTTGAGATGTCATCACTGATGTCATCAGTGATGCTGCTGACCATGTCATGAGTGATGTAATATATGATGTCATCAGCAATGCATTGCCTGGGCGTGAGTTATAGTTAGCTCAGCTAACCATAAAGTCTGAATTTCACAGGTTTAAATAAGTGATATGTCACCCTAAATATAACCTTCCTGTAACCTGTCTTTTTTTCAGTGGATTTCTAAGGTTTTTTAAATGCTAATTCCTAACTGTAACGTCCCTGAAACCTGTGTTTTTTTCAGTGAATTTCTATTTTTTTTAATGCTAATTCCTAACTATAACATACCTGCAACCTTTGGCTTTTTAAGTGAATTTCTAAGGTTTTTTAGCTAGCAGTCACCCCTCTGCAAAAGCACCTCCTGGTGCGCTCTTGGTTGGGGGAGAAAGTCCCCTTTGCTTCTTGGGGTCCTTAGGGGCCAACTAGCCTACCTCCTCACCTCCAGTAAGCCCCACACAGTGGGATTGCTGAGAGGTGGTCGTAGGCCACACACCCTTCTCCACCACTCTGCAAACACACCTCCTGGCATGCTTTTGCATGGGGGATGAAGTCCCCTTGCCTCTGGGGAACCCATCCCCCATGGCCAGGTAGTTGGGGAACCCAGCGGGAGAATGAAGGCCCCCGCGGTCCCTGCTTGCTCCTGCCTCCTCCCTACAAGCTCCTGCCAATTTCTTTGTCTTTAGTAGATACTCCATTTACTAGAACAACTAGCTGTTCTTCTTATTCTCGATCTACACCCATAGTTTCAATATTCTCCTTCATATTCAAAGGCAAGTACACAACCTTACGCTTTAGACCTTTTAATAGTTCAGAAGAAGGTAGTTTCTTATTTGTGGTCTCCATTCTAACAATTGCTTGGAAGGGATGCACTGTCTCATTGAGAACACTCTCATAGACGTTGAGGCTTTGATGCACAGGAGAAATTGCAAAACTGACCAATTTATTATGAACATCTTTAGCAGGCATTTTATTATCATCCAGTTTATCAATAACTTATTTATGATCTGGCCAGTCTAAACCACTCTACTAGATAACTCTCTTCTGTTTTTCACAAGTGTCAATTTTCTGGTTGGTGATCTCTGGTGAGTTAACGTACAACAACTAGGCCTGGGCGGAAAACTACACTACGCTCGCCGAGTGTGCGTAGTTTGCGCAACTACGCGCTACGTGAATTGCACGTAGCACTGTGCAAAAACGCTTAGCGTAGCGGGCATTTTTTGCTTGCTCGCGGTCCTCAACATCAAGTTGGCGACCACGAGCGAGCAAAATCAACATCCCGGTGAGACTTTTTCCTTGTTTGCGATCGGCAACATCAACCTGCCGATCGCGAGCGTGGAAAATAAACCTCCCAGCGAGATTCTCAACACGGGGAGGTCAGGTTTCTCATTCAGAGTGGTCGCGTATGCTCACGAACGCTCACGATGAAAAACTACCAGTCCGCATTGAGAAAGCTGCCACTCGAGTACAAATCTA
This sequence comes from Triturus cristatus, assembly GCF_964204655.1. Classification (NCBI taxonomy): domain Eukaryota; kingdom Metazoa; phylum Chordata; class Amphibia; order Caudata; family Salamandridae; genus Triturus; species Triturus cristatus. The sequence goes on from NC_140586.1 coordinate 538,617,601, forward strand.
CTCGAGCAGCAGAAAACAACTGCTTGCACTGTGCATGATGACGTTCGCAATGATTGCACAGTGCGGACAAGCATCTGGCACTGTGGAATCATTGTGAACAGCACTTCCCTACCGCACTGCGCAATTCGCGTAGCTACACGTAGCTTGCCTAGTGCAAAGTGCACTTTGAAAAGTGCACTTTGCATAGCTACGCATAGCGCAACTACGCAAACTACGCCCAGGGTTACAACACAAACGTTGTCAGAAATTTCTGCAGTTGTTGCAAATGTATCAATCTCCTTTTTAAAATTCTCTGAAACCATGCTAGCTTTTGAAATGTCACTGTTAGTCTCCGCAGTCAACTCATTCTCTTCAGTTGGCCTTTCAGGCCCAAAGTATGTCATCTGAATTTCATCTGACTTCAGAATTACTACCTCTTAATAAGATGTAATTTAGTTTCTGAAACTGTAGAGCTGGACTTGTCACAAAATAAATCTTCCTACTGGATTACGTATTTTAGTTTGGGGCACAGACAGCATCTGTATGTGATGGAACTTGCTGTCAAAACTCTGTTCTGACAAGCAAGCCAATAAATTCCCTCGAAGGTTTGTCATTCTCCTAACTCGACAAAGATCATTGCAGTAGTTTCATTTTTTGTTTCACAGTTCCTCTGCTGTATTTGTTAAAGAAGAGACTAAGTTTGTCAGTAGAGTATTGTCTTATGATCTATACTTTTCTACAATTCCATTAAAAAAACTGGTTGTCAAGGACATTGACCTAATACTTCATTGGTTAGTTCTTCTCCATTTCTAGGCACAAATGTTTCTTTCTCAGTTGGAGTACCTTTATTAATTTCATATGTATTAGTGTTGCAGGGATTCTGCACATACACAGAACCTTGTGTATAGGGGCTAAGCTTTCCCACCACATTAGTGCCCACAGACCAAGGACCAACTAGCTAGAGTGTCTCACTTACTCTCCTACACACTCATGAAGAAGCAAATTATTAGACACCCCAGAACACAACACTCCCGGATCTCTCAGGAATTGTGGTAACAAGACACACCTTTTTGCTCACTCTCTTGTACATGTCCACAATAAGAACTGAACGAATATAGTTTAAAATGTTTATTTTAACTATTGTATACTAAAAAGCAGTATACGAGCCACAACCAGTGGTCTAATGCATAAAACTAACACAGTTAGCATTGCAGCAAGGCCATATATCATACAGGGAGATGCATCTTATAAAGACAGTGGATAAAGGGCTGTAAGGCCCAACCACCCTCCCCTTGGTAAGAAGAAGTATTATCATATAATAGAAGATCCCTGGGCTTTGTCAGCAGACCCCATACCTTAGTGCCTAGATGGTATGTCTACATTATAGGAACAGCATTGCTCTTTTCCCTGGAAAGCTCCCTCTCCAAATGTGTTACCTAAACATGCATCCCCATAATATCAAAGTACAAGTTTCCAGCAGCAGCTGCATTAGCATGTGTTGTCTGGTGCTAGGGGCTGACCAGAACAGACTAACAAGTGGTATTGTTAATAGACCTTGCACACAGTGTTCAGACTAAACTCCAGGAACAGGCAGAGAACGAGCAAAGCAAAAGGTTCTCATGTGAAAGACATAAAAAAAGTCTTGCAAAAATAAAACAATGTAGTAATGTACACAAAAGCAGCATCATGGTTGCTGGGCTCATGCTAACTTAGCGATGTCGACTATGTCCCTATCGGCCATGTGACATTAGCAGCTCTGTTAATTACAAACACTAACTCATTTTCCTGTAAATAGCTCTTCTCATTAAAAAATACCTCACTACTGGAAGTGTGTTTCCACTCTTCCTGAAAAACAGTGCAAACGTTTGTTTTATTAACTGGAACCTTTTAATGAATTTTTTTAAGTGAATTAACCAGTTTATCTAAACATGTCGCTTCCTTCAAAATGAGAGTAAACAGCTTTCTCTTTAGTAAAAAGGTCTTGTCTCTTAGACATTCAACACACTCTTTCTGCTTTTCCAATGCTTTTCTGCTTTTAACTGTCATTGTGCTTCTCATAATATTTTACACTTGTCTTCTATGGAAAAACATCTGATGAAGTTCTTTCAATTTCTTCTTTTTACATCTGTCTGGTTGTACTGTTTTTTTCTGGCATTTTATTTTTTTGAAAAACTATAGGAATTGTTATTAAATGTTGATAGTACTTCATTGTTACTTACACCTGCAGAAGAAAGTTTACATCATGTAATTATTTTTTATGAAAGACTTGGTACTCTTACTTGATTCCAATCTTTTTTTCCCATCTTTTCCTTCCTGTACCTGTGTTCAATGTTTGGAGACTTCTATGTAGTACCGCAGATTTTTCTTCTTTTCCTGCTCCTTCATTGGATTCTTTAAATGAGTGGGAATCCTGCAGAGAAAATACAAAACACATGATATTTATTTATGCATCCCACACAGTTATTACTATCAAAATCCGATTGCTGCATGCTTCAGTTTACTATAAACACCCGTTTAGTGACACCTTTAAACAGACTGAATGGTATTGAATAAGTTTGATAAACACTATCATTTGTATTATCACTTTTCAAGACACTGTAGATTCTGCATACTACAGTTTGATAAAAGAGTACCTCTTTCTCTTATAACTCCACCCAGCACAAATGCTCTTTTTATTGCAATATATCCTCTCTGGTGGCATCTCTCATCAATATGATGGCTGGCTGTGAAAGGCTTTACTGAGAAACTCATCCCTCTCTAAAGATGTTTTCGCTGAGTGAATAGGGTATTTGGTTCATTACAGTAAGACCGCCCCCTCTAGTAACTCCTCTGAACAGAATAGACAACTAGGACCTTCTGTGTTATCTGCATTACAAACAGCAGGCTCTCTACTAATACCGCTGAACAGATTAAAGGGTTGAAAAAAAGGTTACATTTTAACAAAGTGCAGATTGAACATGGTAAACGTTGATGCAAGCCTAAACCTTTCTAATGCAGTTCTATAAAGAGTGAATGGGTCACTTCTATGACAACATTCCCTCTTTTAATAAATCGATACAGATTTAAGGCTGGTGATAAAAGGCTTTAGACAGTGATTCACCCTCTATAAAGGTGATTTGACATATTTCTACAGGTTAAACAGTGGGTGTGAAGGGCTTTACTAATACACCAATCTCTCTACAGATCTTTTGCCAGACTGAACAGAATGTTAGACTCAGTTTACAAACAGTAATCTGCCTACATCCCCCTCTGAAAAGGACAAAGGATTTGTGTAGAAGGGTCCATTTAAACATTAGGCTCTGTATTATCACATTTGAAGAGGGTGCACATTTGTATGTTACAATTTGATGAAAGAGTGACTCCTTTTGTTATAACTGTATAGAAGGTAAATCCTTCTTTTCTATGACAATATGGCCTCTCTGGAGACATTTATCTTCAACATGAAGGCTATCTTTGAAAGGCTTTACTGAAAAACTCATGTCTCTGCAGATTTGTTTTCTCTGAATGCATAGGGTGTTTGGTTCACTAAAGTAAGACCACCCTCTTTAGTGAGTCTTCTGAACACAATAGAGAGTATGTGTAGAATGAGTAAGACAAAAACTGTGCCCTGTGCTACTACATTTCAACATAATGTAAGTTCTCTATGGTAGAGTTTCATAAAACAGTGATCCTATCTCATACTGCTCTATAACAGCAAACCCTCTAGTACCACCTCAGCAGAGAGCTAATGCTATGTGTAGAAGACCTTTGAGAGCTAGTAACTGTTATGTAATACACCTTTGCAAAAAGCAAACTCTCTATTGATACCTCTGAACAGAGTAAAGGTTGTGTAGAAGGTCTCAGAGAAACTCTAGGCCCTCTGCTATTACATTCTAACAAAGTACAGATTGAGCATGGTAATCTTTGTTGCAAAACTAAACCTTTCCAATATTACTGTTTGTGGAGTGAATGACTCACTTCTATCACAACATTCCCTCGCCATTAATAACTTTGTGCAGATAAAAGGCTGGGTGTAAAAGACTTTAGTGAGTAATTCACCCTCATTAATGATGTTTTCTCTGAGATAACATAATGTATGAATGGTTCGGTTTTCTAACAACACACATTCGTTAATGACTCCTCTCTACAGGTTAAAAGTGTGTGTGTGAAGAGCGTTACTAATGAACCCATCTCAATCTACAGATTTTTTCTAAGACTGAACAGGGTTTACAAACAGCAATTTGTCTACAGACACTACTGAAAAGTAGTAGCGGCCCGTGGAGGGAGTTCCGTAGGGTGGTAAGGCAGGGCGGGGAGGGGCAGGGTGGGGGGTAAATAAAACTAATTTAGTTGCGCGCGCTGCATCGCATTTTGCGATGCAGCGGGCGTAACAAAATTTGTTTTATTTATTTCATTGTTTACTTACCTCCTTTTTTCCATATTCCGGTGTTTACTACCCCCACCCTGCCCCTCCCCTACCCCGCTTCACCGCCCCACGGAACTCCCTCCATGGGCCGCTAGTGCTGAAAATGACAAAGGATCTGTGTCGAAGGGTCCATGGAAACACTAGGCCTTGTACTATGGCATATGAAGAGGGTGCAATTTATATATGTTACAGTTTGGTGAAAGAGTGGCTCCTTTTGTTATAACTGTATACAGAGCAAATACTTCTTTTTATTACAACATGGCTTCTCTAGTGACATCTCTCATCAAGATGAAGGCTGCCTGTTAAATGCTTTACTGATATAATCATCTGTCTGTAAAGACATTTTTTGATTGAATAGAGTGTTTGGTTTGCTACAGTAAGGCAAATTCCTTTAGTGATTCTTCTGACCAGAATAGACAGTCTGTGTACAAGGATTAAGACAAAAGCCAGGCTAATACAGTTCAACATGTTCTATACGCTATGAGGCAGAATTTTATAAAACAATCTCTCTCTACTAATAGCGCTGTACCAAATAAAGAAGGGATGTAAAAATCATAAGTAAGGAACTAAGCTGCCTGCAGACATTTTTTCTTTCAGTTAACAGAGTTAATAATAAGGTTTAGAGAAACACAGTAACACATCACTACAAAGTGAAGACTCTATGTTATGTAGATGGTATACCAGTAGCACTATATCCAGTTTTCCCAATATAACAGAGAATACAATCTCTATAGTACATTTTCATACAGAAGTTCCTTATCTTAGTACTCTATAAAGGCTCACAACTTCATTGTCATGATAATATATCCTCTTAGATAATACGTGTCTAATGAGTGAAACCTAAGTCCCATAAGCTTTATTAAGAAAGTCTCTTCTCTTCAGACACCTCTTATATTTGTCAAAATGCTTTATCACTGTCTTCAGGGCATCCACTGTCCAAAATTATATATACGAAGTATAATATTTGGAATATACATCAAGCAATCTTAAGATACCTAGCCCTCAGTACAAAAATATCTCAATAGCCACACGTGAATTGAACAGAACATCAGTTAACGTTCAGTAGGAAGCACTCTTACTTTATATATCACAGTTAAATGTATACAAATTATGACATTTCAACAGCAGCTAACACAGTAAAATAGAACACAAACAATAAACACAAAAGTGCAATTACCACCAGAAAAACAATATTACTTCAAACTATACAATATTCACTTCTTATCATGTGTTTAAAATGTTTCAATAACAACACGTTTAGCACTCTCATAATGCACAAACATATTGCACCTGATTTGTAAATATATTATTTAATTTAAATATTTATATCAGACTTCATAATTAAATTGCACTATATTTTTTAACATCTGCAAATAAAGTTGTATGTTGATGGTAGCTGAATACACCAATCTCCTTTACTTAAAAATCAAATGACCTCTGCGGAGCACAAGTCAAAGAGATTACACATCATTCACCTCCAAACCACCAAGGACAGTCTCAGGTGTCTGAGCTTATGCAACAGATATAAGTATCTGCTCATTAAAGCCTTGCAGCCAATCACATTACAGTTTTTTAAAAATTTGCAGATGGAATGTCAACTATTTGTTGACCCTAATATAACCTCAGTCTTGCATTCTTCACACAACAAATGTATTGCTTCCACAGTAAATGTTCTACAATACAACAATCCCCTTTAATGGCCTTTCTAAGCTTTTCTTTTTAGCTTACTTAACATTAACAGCATCTGGTTTATTTGTTTTCCTTTATGGTAATGTAGCCAGTGAATAACACTTGTACTGTGCTAATACAAACTTTTTCTCTCCCTGTACAATTGAGCTTGTGAGACTCTCACAAGATTGTAAAAGAGAAAACTTCACCTGCAGAAGCTTGTAAATGACACTCTCAAGACTCTCGCCAGAGCATAGCAGAATTTCAAAACCACCCAATAGAAAAGCCCATACTGTTTAACCAGTAACTGTGCTCCATACAAACATCAGTTGACCACAACCTAACCTACTTTTCTAGCGGTTAAAAATCTACCAACTACAAGTATACTTTGCCACCCTACCATTTATTTGTCTTTTCATATAACTCCATATTACTCCTGAAGGTTGCTCATTCTGTTGAGCATTACTCTATGGACTGAAATCTCCATACTGCATCATGGTTTGGTTCTTGATTTTAGGACACAGCTTAATCCACTGGCCTAGAGAATATGCCATTAATTTTGGTATTGACCAAAATCTTGAATTTCCAAACTTGGACATTAGTTCGATTGGTCATCGAGGTATGACGTGGAATCAATTGTTAGCAATGGTTCAGAACATTTTGGATTGTGAGCACCCAGACCTGATACAGTGCATATGTGGGTGGGGTGTTCTTGAAATCCAAATGAAGGAGAACTTTTCACATTTTAATGTCTCTCTTTCTTCACACAGCCTTTGTACATTCTAATATATGTCAAAGGCAAAAATGGCAATGATTAAAAGAGATTTGACCTAACATTGAGAAGTCCTGAAAGCATGTTAATAAAACAGTTCTGCAATTCTTTGTGACCATGACATGGGCTCTATTTATCATATCAACATCGGTTTTCATATGCCAGAAGTCTATAGGTGAAATGGAGTGCACTTCACTGCAGAAAGAAGCAGAATCTTTTATAATAACATCAATGAATACATTGAGTTATATTTTTAACTGAAAAACAAACACTGTAACACAAAGGCTCCTGTCAGAGCCACTCTATTCCTACATTATGTGATACATTCATATTATAACTCACCTTTTCTTGGGATACTAACACCCATGGGACTCTCGTGAGAGCAGAAGCACCCAAACACCTTCCTCCACTCATATATTTGTCTGACTCTCGCAAGCTCAAACATTTTTCATATATCTCACTGATGACATCAGTGCATAGTAAGGTGTGTGTAGTTGAGTGTGCAAACACATAAGCCTCTCCACTAAGACCTCTCTCTTGAGAGATATTTTTTTACCCCTTCCTACATTTTTAAAATCCAGCAAGAGTCATGAGGGATCATAAAATAGTGTTTTCGATATATTTTACACTCTCCTTCATTACAGTACTTATGTCTTATAGTCCCCACTAGTAGGGTATGGAGAGAAAATGCCCTCTCCACTGAGACCTTTCCACAGTATGACAGGAGTGCATAATAGGGTGTGAAGAATGACTGGGCTCTTCACTGACAGCTCTCCGCAGGGCAAAAGCTGTATATAGTAGTGTGTGAAGAGGGTCTGGCCTCTCCACTTAAACTTCACCTCAAGGTGACAAGAGTGCATAGTAGGGTGTAAAGAGAGACTGCCTCTCAATTGACACCTTTGCCCTGGGTGAGCAGTATCCATAATAGGGTGTGTGGAGGAATTGACCTCACAGCTGAGACCTCTCTATTCCATACCAAGTGTGAGGAGGTACTGACCTCATCATTGGCATCCTCCCAAGGGCAATAACCATGCATATTAGGGTGTGGAAAGGGATTTGCCTGTACACTGACACCTCAGACATACACGATGGAGTGTGAGGAAATATTTTCCTCCCAGCTAAAACTGATCTCCTGAACAACATGGATATGCAGACGGATGTGGGCAAGGAGTGAACTCTCTACTAAGGCCTCTCCCAAGAGCAACAGGGATGTACAGTGCCATGTGGGAAGGGAGTGGCCTGTACGCTAACAAATCCTCAAGGGTGACCCATGCCTGTAGTAGGCTATGGGGAAAATGTGACAGCTCTGCTCTCATGGAGATAGGAATGCATAGTAGGCTGTAACTAATAAAAGTGGGCAAAAATTCACCCACTCAAACCATTTGATTGGTACACAGCCAAGTCGATAGTTGAGTTACACTATACAAGTCTATTGGGGAGCTACAATTCAAATACAAACGCCCAATTAATATTTATTTCTTGCTCTTTCAAAATTTGTTTTATATATATGAACAATTTTCCAACAGATATAAGTCCACAAGTTTTCACTAAAAAGCATCGCAAACAATTGTTCAAAAAACCATACTATGTATTATTATACGCAACGGAACATGCCTTTTCTTCAGGGCTGAAATATCAAAGTACAAAAGAGAAATAGTTTATATTCATTATGAAACACACTTGGATGCAATTTAAACACATATAATAGTCAAGTAATGTGGTCACCAAACATTATTTATGTAGATCACTCTCTCTATATTGATGTTAATATTGTCATACCTAACCCTAGTGCTCCTAAGCTTGAAAAGACATTTACCTTGTGTTTTCAAGTTCAAATATGCAATAAAATCATAACTTCTCTCGAATAGCTGACCCACTTGCTATATACTGCTTTTGAGTCATATACATCCCCACAAGTAAATTACTAATAATTAAAGACATTGTCCCATTACTGAAATAGCTTTAACAACCAATTGTCACTAGAAGGTAGTGGGCTTACCAATTGATTGATGAAGCTTGATCTTTCTATTTTTGAGTTGAATCAAATGGGTGCACAGCAATGCATATAAAATCGAATGTCTAAATTATAAAAGAAGACAAAAAAGAAGACACCAGAAATATAAAAAGAAGAGATATATCGTCTAAAAAACATGCTATTTTTTCTACATCAACTAATGTGCATGGGTTGTCGCACGCAAAAAGTCACCTGAATGAAAAGGAAGATTGATATAGACACATATCTCACCCATACTTCAAATTGTTAGAACAAAACAATCATGTTCTAGTAGCAAATACATATGCTTTGTATCTTTTATCCCTGAGGGAGTCACGGCCACCTGCCATGGGCGACAAAACATGTGTTGGCTCAATAGAGACTAAAAAAAGAACTAAACATGAACATATGAGAATAAACCTAACCAATACAAAGAAAGACAAGAATTGTTGATATCTGTTATTTATGTAATTCAAGTTGACATTTGCGTGTGCTGCAGAAACCAATTTTTAATATGGGGAAGTCTCTGCTCAGATGCCTCTCTCAGATGACTGGGGTGCATAGTAGGCTGTGAGGAAGGACTGACCTCTGCACTGAGACCTTTCTCTCAGATGACGGGTGTGCATAGTAGGGTCTGGTGTGTGGCTACCCTCTCCTCTAATAAGACCCCTCTCTTGGATGATGAGTATGCTTAGTAGGGTGTGTGGAGAGACTGGCCACTCCATTGACAGCTATGTCTCAGATGACGGTGTGCATGCTACGATGTGGGGAGGACTGACTTCTATACTAACACCTCTCTCTTAAAATGCTGGGTGTCCGTATTACAGTTTGGAAAGAGTCTGGCCTCTCCAGTGAAACCTCTACTCATATCACAGATGTGCATAGCAGCGTGTGTGGAGAGACTAATCCTCTCTAATGAGACTCCTCTCTTGGATGATGGGTGTGCAAAGCAGAATGTGATTATTGACTGAAACCTGCCTTTTGGATGACCCCAGTGCATAGTAGGATTTGGTGAGGGACTGGTTCCTCCACTGAGACTTCTCTGTTGGTTGATAGGTGTCAATAGTAGTAGACATTCCTCTTAATGACAGATGTGTGTAAGAGGGTGCATTGAGGGACTGCCATCTCTGCTAACAGCTTTCCACAGGGCATCAGGTGTATGTAGTAGTGTGAAGGGAGGGACCAACCTCACACTAACAACCCTTCCACAGGGTGATAAACATGTATAGTAGTACGTGGGGAGGGGCTAGTCTCTCTGCTAAGACCTCCCTCTTAGATGACAGGTGTGTATAGCAGGGTGTGGGGAGGGACTGACTTCCACACTGAGACCCCTTTCTTGGATGACTAGTGTGCATAGTAGCATTTGGGGAGGAACTAGCCTCTCCACTGAGTCCTCTCTCTTGGATGATGGGTATGCATAGTAGGCTGTAGAGAGGTGCTGGCCTCTCAGCTAAGATCGTTCTCTAGGATGATGGGTTTGTGTAGTAGGGTGTGGAGAGAGACTAGCCTTTCTGCTGAGACCTCTCTCTCAGATGACAAGTGTGCCTAGTAGGGTGTGGGGCGGGACTGCCCTGTCCTCGAATAAGATCCCTCTCTTGAATGATGGCTGTGTATAGTAGGGTGTCAGGAGGGACTGCCCTGTCCTCTAATGAGATCCCTCTCTTGGATGATGGGTTTGCATAATAGGGTGTGGGCAGGACTCACTTCTATACTAACACCTCTCTCTTAGATGACAGGTGTGCATAATAGGCTGTAGAGATGTACTGGTCTCTTCGCTAAGACCTTTGTTTGGGATGACAGGTTTGCATAGTATGGCATGGAGAGAAACTAGTAAGAACAAAAAGAGAGCGAGGAAAAAAGAGAGAAAACTTGTCCTCTTCCCCAATAACTTTAGCAAAACAAAGTGGACAAGTTTTTTTGGGTGATTTAGAGCAAACGTTTTTCGCTGTCACCTATTGAGAAACTTGGAAGGAGAGTACACAACTGTTGTAGGAAAACCCCTCACCCACCTACCTAGTAGGTGGCATGCTTCATCATTGGGGCCCAACTGGATTGTCTAGTGCAACCCAGCTGTGCTGCGACGCCTGAGTTACAGCGGAGCTGGATGTTTGAAGTGGAACAGAAAGTGACGTGCTATGTGAGGTGTAGCTATGGGTTAAAAATGTCTCTGAGAAATGCCCTTTTAGGAAAAGTTTTTATTAGAAGGGTCCCAGGACATGAGTTTAAAATATATACGGGATCTCTACTAAGGAATATTATTTTCCTTGGTATCCCTTGTAAATAAGGTCTACTAGTTTCAGCCTACTAGATGGTTCTGGGGGCTTTCGTCAGGACCGAAAAAATGGTGAATGGCCGTAAAAAATAGTAAAGGCCAGGTGAAGTGTAGATATCAGCACACACCCTAAAGTGTGCTGTGAGTGTAGTGGGTAATGGCGATTTACTCACAATACCTCCATTGAGAGTACCTGTAAATGAAAGGTTAATTAGTAAGGACACATAAAACAGTTGTTTACATGCATTTCTATTGAATGCATGCTCCTTTTTACTTGTAGCCGGTGGTATAATGCTTGTGGCATGGTGGGCATGCATGACCACTAGAAAAGACTTGCGTGGCTACAATGTGCCCCAATGGTGTAGATATACACGGGGAATCCATAAGTGGGTAGAGATAAAGTGAATCAATAGCGCAGTCTCAACATCCCACGTAGCCTCATGCTGCTCAACCTTCCGATCTAGACATCCCCATTACCTCTTTATTCCAATAGGGTCAAGAGGGGATGTTACACACCGATCGGATACCAGAGGCATAACCACCTCGAAACCCAAGTGAGATCGCTTTATCGGCCTTTATGTTGTCTGTCTTAAATGTTGTTTGTGTGATAGTCTTCACGTTATTGTCATAGCAAGATACAATGCTCCACAACTAAATTCATGTTGTATGTAGTTCACTCGTACGTCTCCAGTACACCGTGAAAGCCATTGCGATTGTCACCATATGTCACAAAGAAGTAGAGTGTGTTGCATTTAGCAAGTAATTGCACAAAACACGCATACATTACTGATAGACGATAGAGGTTATGAGCACCAAGTGCCCTAGTATACTGCGCTATTGATTCACTTTATCTCTACCCACTTATGGATTCCCTGTGTATATCTACACCATTGGGGCACATTGTAGCCACGCAAGTCTTTTCTAGTGGTCATGCATGCCCACCATGCCACAAGCATTATACCACCGGCTACAAGTAAAAAGGAGCATGCATTCAATAGAAATGTATGTAAACAACTGTTTTATGTGTCCTTACTAATTAACCTTTCATTTACAGGTACTCTCAACGGAGGTATTGTGAGTAAATCGCCATTACCCACTACACTCACAGCACACTTTAGGGTGTGTGCTGATATCTACACTTCACCTGGCCTTTACTATTTTTTACGGCCATTCACCATTTTTTCGGTCCTGACGAAAGCCTCCAGAACCATCTAGTAGGCTGAAACTAGTAGACCTTATTTACAAGGGATACCAAGGAAAATAATATTCCTTAGTAGAAATCCCCTATATATTTTTAGCTCATGTCCTGGGACCCTTCTAATAAAAACTTTTTCTAAAAGGGCATTTCTCAGAGACATTTTTAACCCATAGCTACACCTCACATAGCACGTCACTTTCTGTTCCACTTCAAACATCCAGCTCCGCTGTAACTCAGGCGTCGCAGCACAGCTGGGTTGCACTAGGCAATCCAGTTGGGCCCCAATGATGAAGCATGCCACCTACTAGGTAGGTGGGTGAGGAGTTTTCCTACAACAGTTGTGTACTCTCCTTCCAAGTTTCTCAATAGGTGACAGCGAAAAACGTTTGCTCTAAATCACCCAAAAAAACTTGTCCACTTTGTTTTGCTATGGAGAGAAACTATCCTCTTCACTGAGGTCTCTCTTTCAGATGATGAGTGTGCATAGGAGGGTGTGGGGAGGGACTTCCTCATTCTCTGAGCTCTCTCGAATGACATGTATGCATAGTAGGGTGTGTGGAGTGACTGCCATCTCCTCTAATGAGACCTCTCTCTCGGATGATGTGTGTGCATACTAGGGTGTGCGGAGAGACTGGACTCTCCATTGACAGTTAGGTCTCAGATTAAAGTGTGCATACTAGGGTGATCGGAGGACTGGCTTCTATACTAACACTTCTCTCTTGAATGACGGGTGCCTATACGACAAAATGGGAAGGGTCTGCCCTCTCCAGTGATAGGTCTGTCTCATATCCCAGATGTGCATAGCAGGGTATGTGGAGAGACTGAGCCTCTCTAATGAGACCCTTCTTTTGGATTGTGAGTGTGCACAGTAGGGTGTGGAGAGAGACTACCCTCTCTACTGACACAAATCTTTGGGCTGATGGGTTTGCTTTGTAGGGTGTATGGAGTGACTAACCACTCCAACAGCACCCCTCCACAGGGTGATACACATGCATAGCAGTATGTTGGGAGGCTCTAGCCTCACTGTTCAGACCCCTCTCTTGGATGACTGGTGTGCATTGTAGGGTGTGTGGAGGGACTGGCCTCTCTGCCCAGACCACTCCCTCCAATGGCTTTGGATGCATAGTAGGGTGTGGGAAGGGACTGGCCTCTCTGCTGAGATCTCTCTCTTGGATGATGGGTAGGCATAGGAGGGTATAGTGACGGACTGCCCTGCCCTCTAACGAGACCTATCTCTTAGATGATGGGTTTGCATAGTAGAGTGTGGAGAAAGACTAGCCTCTGCACAGACACCTCTCGCTGGGCTGATGGATTTGCTTAGTAGAGTATATGGAGGAACTAACCTCTCCACTAACACCCCTCCACAGGGTGCTAAGTATGCATTGTAGTATGTTGGGAGGTACTAGCTTCACTGGTCAGACCCCTCTTCTGGATTACAGGTGTGCCTAGTAGGGTGTGTGGAGGGATGGGCCTCTCTGCTAAAACCTCTCTATCGGATGATGGGTATACATAGTAGGGTATGGGGTGAGACTGCCCTGTCCTCTAATGAGACCATGCAATGGCTGACAGGTGTGCATAGTAGGGTGTGAGGACTGGCTTCTATGCTAACACCTCTCTCTTCAATAATGGGTGTCCCTACTATGGTATGGATAGCAACTGTCGTCTCCAGTGAAACCTCTGTCTCATATAACAGATTTGCTTAAGTGTGTCGAAAGACTAATCCTCTCTAATGAGACCCATCTCTTGAATGATGGATGCGGGTAGTGGGGTATGGAGAGAGGTTTGCCTCTGATAGCTATAACTTGTGCCCAGCCATGCACAGTCTTGTCATCAATTATGTCATTTCAGATGTTGCAGTCATGCTATCAGTGATGTAATGGATAGGGGTAGGTGATAAATTCAACTCCATTGGTGGAGTTCGCAGAGTTTTGTCCACTCCACATTGCTCTTTGAACATGAAGTTCTGGCAAAACTCCACCAACAGCTGTGTGATGGGGTTTTTTCTCGCACGCTGCTCAACATTACGTTGGTGAGCCCGAGTGAGAATTGGCATCCCCTAGCACAATTGTTGGGCACCAGGGCAGCACAGGGTGAGATTTACTCCACACAGGTGGTTGCAAGCAGTTTCAGCCATTTACAGTGAGAAATCTGCTGCTCCCAGTGATAAAGCTGCTGCTTGAGTAGAAAATCTACTTGAATGGCAGCAAAGAAGCAGTACCCTCTGGCATACTACGAGGCGCACTGATTTTGCAGCCCACTCATATAACGCTGCAGAATCTTGCAGACACTCAGTGAGTTCTACCCACCCGAGGTCATGAAATATGTCATGAGTGATGTAAGATGTGGGGTAATCAACAGTGCATGGCAGAGTGTGCACAGTGTGCAGCCACAGCATTGTGGCGGGCGGTGCTGTGTGCACCGCCCGCCACAATGATGTGGATGGGGGATGCTACCGCCACCATGGCGGTGGCATCCGAACTGCCGATGCATCACTTGCGGCCGGTCCCAGCACTGCAAGGGTGTCGGGCGGACGTAAGACCACCCGCCATCCTAATAAGCCCCAAGTGTTAAAAAAAAAAACAACAACATGTCTCTGAGTCTTTTTTGAAACGTTTTCCAGACCACAAAATGCAATCATGAAAATCATCACCAGAGTGCCTTGCACTCCAGTGGTGATGCATAAAGCTCCAGATAGGCTTGATTTAAAAAATATGGTAAGCTCTCCTCGGGTCTTGGATTTAATGACCCGGGAGACTTACCGTTTTTTAAAGTTGCTGGGGGCTGCTGCACTTCTCACAGCCACCCCACAAGATAAATAAAGGTTTGGCTGTGCCACTCACTAATGTAGTGGCGCCACAATAGTAAAAATATATAAACAAAAAAACCCTTGCAGGGCATTATGGTGCACTCCTTCAAAGAACAGTCATTAATAAATGAGTAGCTGCTGGAGCTCATTTATTATTCAATTTTGTGTCCCGTACCCGCCTGGCACACCATTTTTTTATAATTATTTGGGAGGGAGCATGTGGCCCTCATACCCAAGCCTTTACAGGCTCCTGAAGCCCCATCCATGGAGCAGTCTTCCTTTTTATGTTGAATGGCGCCCAAAACCAGAGTTTTTAGAGGCCCCAGGGACCACATCCCCTAGGGCTGTAATATTTTTAAAGGTGAGGCAGTGCGCAGTCCCCCTCCCCAGCCCTTTACAGGCCCCAGGGACCCCATCCCCCTGGGACCTTTTTATTTATAAGGGGAGGAGGCGCACTGCCCCCCACTTCGACCCTTTGTAGCCCTGGGACCCCATCCGCTGGAGCCTAATGTGGATGCCTCAGTGCCCACTCAGAACAAACAACAACATTGAGGGCCATAGGGGGAGCCCCAGGGCTTCAACAGCTCCGCCGGCTCCCCATAATCCTCACTCCACAGTGCTCCTAGCACAAATGTCGATTTGGGGAAGCAGTTTACTACAGTGGGGGAAGGGAAATGTGCAATTTCTCTATCCCCAGGGCATATAAAATATCTTTTATAAGGACCCCCTTATAAGTATCTGCCCCCACCCCTGGGGCACCTAGGGAAAACCCTTGGGGTACTTAGTATGCCAATATGTTGCAGTTTATCACTTTTTAAGTGCCCCTACCACCGAAGTTGACTTTGAGCACATTTTACATTTAAAAGCAGTGATGCAACACAAGGCTGCTTTTAAAATGACCTCAGACTCTCAGCAGTGCACACATGCAAGTGCAGAAATGGCTACTGGTCTCTAAACTGCATGTCCTTTTATATACTAAGGACTTAAAGTTAGTTTCAATCCCCCTGTCCTTTAATGTACTAGGGACTTATGGGGTCGGTCATGCCAATCATAGGGGCACCCTAATGTGTGTGTGTGTTTTCACTGTGTTTTCACCTTAGCACTGACCCTGGGCCTGGTTAATCAGAGCCCAGGGACAGAGAGAGTCAGTTACCACCAGTACCAGACAGCAGAAAATGGGGGTGCCCGGGCAGAGGATGACTTAGTACCACTATACCTCACACAACTTTGCATGCACATCATAACTCACATGCAGCATGCAATGCTCAATATTTATTACATGGGTGAACTTTTTTAATAAATATGTGCTAGTATTTTCAAAGCTCCTATTTTGCAGAAAAGCGTTCAGCAGTGAATTGATTTGCAGGATATTTAGCTTCCCTAAACAAATAAATAAGTTAAATGGAAACATAGCTTTCAGAATGACACTGCTGCTCTCAAAGTATATTGACACTGTAGATTAGGTTTGGCAAGAAATATGTAAAGAAAGAAATCCCAGCAGAGGGTCCGCATTTTGTACATGATAAAATCATCTGAAAATGCATCAGAATTTCTAAAATGAGTATACCAACACCAAACACATGATTGTTATTGTGACTAAAATCTGTTATCACAATTTACATGTTCTCCTTTTTGTGAAGCTCAAATACTGCCATCCACTACAATGCATTTTAAAGGAGACCATTTCTCTGATTTCTGCAATGGTTGGCACAACATGTTGGCCATCTTGTGGATGACCAATTTGGGGGCGTGTCCCTTTTGGACCCACCTTCAACCGCCAGATTTCCACAAAAATCTTTATTCACAGGTTAATGAAGCGAGACTCTAGAAATAATACAAATAGTTTCAAAGTGCACTTAACACAAAAGAGGGACCACATAGAATATTGCTGGTATAATTCCCAAATTATCCATCATATTTTAGTGTACACAAAAAGTAGTCAGGAAGACCTATCACATTGTTAGCTCATTTCCACTGACAGAATTAGATTCCACAAAAGCAATTGATAAAATGACATTCAACAACATTTCAAAAAATTAATTCTGCTAATAATAATGCAGTAGAATCCATATTTACAATTATGAAACCCATGGGTAAAATGTTGTCATTCAATATTGCAATCATGCCTCATATTCCTTTCCAAAGGTTTAGTAATTTTACATTCACTTTCAAAAAGTAAATATAGTAAGTAAGGAGCTATCAAACAAGAATTAATGAGTAAGATATTCAGCTATCATTTCCAGTTGTGCCTTGAAACGAAATGCACAATGAACTATGGGATTCCATGCCCTTGGTGTATTTTCTGCACCTTCTACTAGTGCTTTACGGGAAGGTTAATTGTGCCAATTGGGGATTAGCCAATTTTATCATGTTTTAGGGGTCAAAGCAAAATATTTTTGCAAATTCCAAATGGACAATGGGATAATAGCTCTATTTTCAATGGTGAGTTTTTATTTTTTAACCCAATGTGCAAATCCATCCTGGGTCCGGATGTCTATAAAAATGATCTTGTTCATGCACAGATTGAAATATTTTTAAATCCCTACCTTCTCAAAAATCACTGAGCACTTTTAGGCAAAAGCACTCCTTTAAGTTGAGTTCTACTTTTATGATGGTTTTTGTGTAATTCCATAGAGCCATTTCTCTGTATCGAGTTGCAAAGAATCCTGTGGGAGTTAAAAAGCCATTTTTGCGTCCTCGCTCTCTTTGGCAACCGCTTCACCGCTCTTCAAGCATTGTGCATGACAAACCCAAAGTAGATATTTGTTTTATTCTCTGACCTAACCATAAATGCAAATTCATGAATAGAAATATATATGTGGTAGTCGCCACTGTGTAGTTAGGTCAGGGTTTCAATAAGACTTTTATTTTGCTATTAACGATTCGTCACCAAACTTTCCAAAAACCAGTTTATCCACCACAGCTCTGTCCAGAAAAGTTTAGGAGTGATCAATCAAGCAGGGCCAAAAAAATGGGGGTTTGCCAAACAACCTTCCCCTTTTCAGTTTCCGCAAGAATGTTAGACAGTTACACAGGAAAAATTACTGAACAGACCTGCACAACATTTGACAGAAAGCAAGATCTTTACTCAGAAAGCATGTTATTTGTGATTTGGGATAAATCCGTTTATCCATCTTTGAGAAATTAAGGTGCAAAGAATAGATATATCTGGCAAATTAAAAAAAATAGAGCATGCTGATTAGCCGAGAGGGCTTTGTTTTACATCCGCCGCTTTGGTCCCATGGGACCAGGAATGATCCTGTGTGATTGAGCTCTGCCACATTGAGGGAAATGTTACAGCCGCCACTACAGGACATGGGGGAGAGTTCAGACTAAAAGAGTTTCCTATTTCCTCTGTTACATAATTTATGTGGCATGCAAACCAAACAAGGGTATAATTTTGACGTATACTGGGTGCTCTCTTGAGTCTAGGCAAAGCTATGTCGTTCACTCACTTCTTGACTAGGTCCGGTGGAAGGCTGGGAAATCGGGCGCAGCCAGGTCCTTTGTGCCCGTAGCGTCTCCCTCCTGCCGTCGCTTGCTGTGGTGGCCGCTGTGTGGGGGGAGCGCACGCTAGAACTACATCCCCCAGGATCCCCTGGGGCCGGAAACACGCCGCCAGCGCGCCCGGAGGCGCTACTTAACGGACCCTGACCTCGGCAGAGCGGGGGACAAACCTGAGGTCCGGTGGAAGGCTGGGAAATCGAGCGCAGCCAGGTCCTTTGTGCCCGTAGCGTCTCCCTCCTGCCGTTGCTTGCTGTGGTGGCCGCTGTGTGGGGGGAGTGCACGCTAGAACTACATCCCCCAGGATCCCCTGGGGCCGGAAACACGCCGCCAGCACGCCCGGAGGCGCTACTTAACGGACCCTGACCTCGGCAGAGCGGGGGACAAACCTGAGGTCCGGTGGAAGGCTGGGAAATCGAGCGCAGCCAGGTCCTTTGTGCCTGTAGCGTCTCCCTCCTGCCGTCGCTTGCTGTGGTGGCCGCTGTGTGGGGGGAGCGCACGCTAGAACTACATCCACCAGGATCCCCTGGGGCCGGAAACACGCCGCCAGTGCGCCCGGAGGCGCTACTTAACGGACCCTGACCTCGGCAGAGCGGGGGACAAACCTGAGGTCCGGTGGAAGGCTGGGAAATCGGGCGCAGCCAGGTCCTTTGTGCCCGTAGCGTCTCCCTCCTGCCGTCGCTTGCTGTGGTGGCCGCTGTGTGGGGGGAGCGCACGCTAGAACTACATCCCCCAGGATCCCCTGGGGCCGCAAACACGCCGCCAGCGCGCCCGGAGACGCTACTTAACGGACCCTGACCTCGGCAGAGCGGGGGACAAACCTGAGGTCCGGTGGAAGGCTGGGAAATCGAGCGCAGCCAGGTCCTTTGTGCCCGTAGCGTCTCCCTCCTGCCGTCGCTTGCTGTGGTGGCCGCTGTGTGGGGGGAGCGCACGCTAGAACTACATCCCCCAGGATCCCCTGGGGCCGGAAACACGCCGCCAGCGTGCCCGAAGGCGCTACTTAACGGACCCTGACCTCGGCAGAGCGGGGGACAAACCTGAGGTCCGGTGGAAGGCTGGGAAATCGAGCGCAGCCAGGTCCTTTGTGCCCGTAGCGTCTCCCTCCTGCCGTCGTTTGCTGTGGTGGCCGCTGTGTGGGGGGAGCGCACGCTAGAACTACATCCCCCAGGATCCCCTGGGGCCGGAAACACGCTGCCAGCGCGCCCGGAGGCGCTACTTAACGGACCCTGACCTCGGCAGAGCGGGGGACAAACCTGAGGTCCGGTGGAAGACTGGGAAATCGAGCGCAGGCAGGTCCTTTGTGCCCGTAGCGTCTCCCTCCTGCCGTCGCTTGCTGTGGTGGCCGCTGTGTGGGGGGAGCGCACGCTAGAACTACATCCCCCAGGATCCCCTGGGGCCGGAAACATGCCACCAGCGCGCCCGGAGGCGCTACTTAACAGACCCTGACCTCGGCAGAGCGGGGGACAAACCTGAGGTCCGGTGGAAGGCTGGGAAATCGGGCGCAGCCAGGTCCTTTGTGCCCGTAGCGTCTCCCTCCTGCTGTCGCTTGCTGTGGTGGCCGCTGTGTGGGGGGATCATATAGCCTCCCTGGAACCCTTTTTATCTTCTGCCAGTCAAGACCATAACACTAACGTCGAGTTTGTCCTATTGGGCGACTTTAACATTCATCCTTGTAATAATCTGTGTAGCACGGCCAACCTTGGGGGTTCATCGGGTCCGACGGTCCCTCATTTTGAACATACCAAGGCAGGCGAGGCATTGGAGGAGCCGACAGCTAATTTTAATTTATTTGAACCTATGAGTACAGAGGGGGAGAAGAGATTAGTCACTTACAAGGGCTCAGATCCCGGGTCAATTATTGACTATATCTTTGTGACACCAGCAATTTTACACGGGTCCGTTTCCAACGCCACAACCGTCTCCCCTTTTATTGATCACTTTTCCCATTAGCCAATTAGCCATGCATGACTTTTACTTGACATCATGCATATTTATTTGTGGCATACTAACAGCCACAGCATAGCATAACAAAATACATATCAAAGGACTCAAAACAACGCAACACAGCACAAATCAGTGATATTTAATATTTATATTGTTTTGGATTACTATAAAACGTTACAAATCATCAGAATGATGTGCATTCCATAACAGTACCTTTAAGCTCACAGAAAAGTATTTTGCAGTCCACTCTCGACACACCATTAGTTTTGACGGCCAGGCAAGTTGAATCTACTAGTTATGATGATGATGGAGCTGCTGCTGTTGGTGAAAATGGTGCAAATAGTAGCAAGGGTAGTTCAGAATGATGAGATCATTGTTAAATGGTCAAATATTACCAGGTGATCAGCATTAGCAGCTCTGCAAACATGTTGGTACGCTGAACCAGTCAACATACTGCTGAACTACAGGAGCCATATGGGTGCATTAAACAAACCCTCCAATGATGTAACAGATGCAAAGAAGTGTGACCTGCAAATGTAGAACATGCCTGTTCAGAAACGGAACTCTGTGGTCATTTAGCAGTGCTATTCATGTATTTCAATATGTAGTTCACAAACCTACTGTGGAGATCAGCAAACACGCATGTCTATGTTTTAGTAGAAAAAGTAGGAGGTATGAAGGAGAGGATAGAAAATGGAGAATACCTAAATGGGAGGGGTGTATAGGGTTGTAGAGAAGGGTACGAAGAACTTTAGGGGAGGACATGCCAAAACAAAGTACCCACCCACACAAGAGTAAGCCCATTTATGTTCTCAAACAACATTTCCAAAGCTATCTCATTTAAAACGGTCCCAAAAAAGTTGCAACTATACTCTAGAAATGCCTTGGAGTAAGTCTAGTACCGCACATGGCCACTCACAGGTGATGCATCAGACTTCCATAGAAATAATAGAGGCAAGGGCTGAAAATAACACCCCATAGGAAAAACTGTTCAAATGAATACAATTATATTGGCTTTTAAAATAAATATGTAAATGTTATTTTATATATATATATATATATATATATATATATATATATATATATATATATATATATATATGAGTGTGTGTGCGTATCTTACAAATAATTATTATAATAATACAAAAGTATAAATAAAGTTATTTTATTATAACAATTCTAATAAACTTTAAAATATCTGTTAAATAATTATTAGTATTAAAAAAAATCATATAAATAAATATTAATGCATTGTGATGCATGTTAAATTAAAAACATTGTTCGTGGATTTTGTTTTCACTTTTTCTGCAGGGATATTATTTTTAAATAGCAAAACAGCATATACATTTTAAATAATTATTAAAGACACATGTTAGATAATATGCTGTAGAATTTTATTGTATTAATTCTAGATTTAAAATATATATGTACAATATTTTCACATTAATATTTTAATAATAAAGTACAACCTTATGGTGAATACCTCCACCAGCAAGTGAACTTTACCCTTATGAATCCTGTTAAAGTAGCATACACCTGGGAGTGGAGATATGTAAGACTACACCGCGGATTGAATTCACATGGTGAATAGCAACAAAGTGTGACGTTTGTGTGAAAGTACAGGGAAACTGCTGTGGGATTCGGACCTGAAAATACTGATTCCCACGGTAATTCCTCATTTCTTAGTGGACCCTTAGGATACAACTCAAAATGAGCTAGATTTTCCCCACCACTAGAATTCTACTATGCTGGGCATCCCAAATTCCAGGAGTGTGGAAAAATCCAACCCATTTCAGGGTCACTGGTAATGAGGGTCTGATATGTACTTCCATTACACTGCAAAAAGTACACTGAGAGATTTTACATCACAGACACTATGTCAGGATTCATTACATAGTCGGTAAGTGCTGCTACAGTTACATCAAAAACTACATTGCATGGGGAAAATCTTTGCAGGTAGGTAGAAATAAGTAATAAAAATAAACATGATTTTCTAATGTACTTAATCACTTTAATTATAAATGTACCACTATATATTTAATGAAAAAAACAAAGGTTAAAGTGACATTATAGTTAGGTGAAAATGTGAAAACATACCATTTCAAACATTAAAAACTACTGAAATTCAGCAATTATAGCAAACTGAAATAACCATAACTAGCATCCTACCATACACAATAAAGTTATTTCAGATGTCATCAGTGATGTTATCAATTATATCACATAACATACCATGTCATGATTGATGTAATATGTGAAGTCATAAGTAGTGCATGATGAGGGTGCAAGTTATACCTTCTTCAGTTAACTATAACTGGTAAATATCAGTGGTTTTTAGATTTTAAAATGTTATGTTTTAACTTACATTCTCACCATTTTTCTGAGGTTTCTAAAATGCCTGCCATGGAGCAACTTATAATACCCTATGAGAGTTTTTTATTTGTATTTTCATTTTCTCATGGTGTCCCAAGAACTGGCAGGGGCACCAACAACCATTTTTTTAATGTTGTGCAAGCTGAAGGGAGCTTAGCAGCTACACTAGGACCATTTGAAAAAAACTTGGACTAAGTGTCTTCAGTAATTGAATAGATGATTCTTTATTTTTTAGCAGTATTGTCATAAAATATTATCATTTACATTATCAGTAATTATATCAATCCTGTCATTGAGCATGTCATGAGTGATGTATATGAAGGTATAGGTAGTATACAGTGAGGGTGTGAGGTATAGTTACTTCCTGGGTTGATTTAGAGTTACTTCCGTTAACTATAACTACTATAATTGGGTAATTTCAGTGTTCTTTCAGTTTAAAATGTTATAAGTGACGCTTTCACCTAATTATAACTTTAACTTGTTTTTTCTAGTGAATTTCCAGTTTTTTTTTACTATACCTAACTGTCACTTTGCTTATTTCAATACATTTCTAGTTTAAAAAAATATAAAGTCATCTCAATACATAAAAATCAATCATATTGGCATAGTCATCATCATCATCAAAATATCTTTATTCGGATATAAAAACATCCAAGAAAAGAGCAAATACAATTACACATATTACAATATAATATTGCGAACACATTTAACATATTAAAAATCATTTAAAAAAAAAAAAGACAAAATAGGGCGTTTCTAAATGGCCTGACCATGGCCTTAATGGCAGGGTTACACAGGGGCTACTGGCAAGGCTATGAATTCATAGATTATTAAAGTGCAGGGTACAGGCATCTATAAAGTGCAAAATACCATCATCCAGAATAAAATACATGATCATAGACTACTTAAAACAAAGTATTATAAAAAGAACTATAATTTTAAAATACCTTTTAACATCCCCAATGCGCTAAAACCATCCAGTTCATCATTTACATATTTCTTCGGCTATAACTACTATTATATGCACCGTTTGTATCAAATTTCATAAAAGACTTTTACTCGTTTTGCCCTACCTACAATACACGGCAAACGAGATAACTTATGTCTCGCGTCTCGACTTCCTTAATTTTGCAGCAAGTCTTAAAAAATTCACAGTGCAAAACAAGGTAAAAGGCTCCGAGGAAACTTTTAGGTATAAAAGAGCTACCCTGACATGGATGAATTTATTCGCTTTTAGGATGGTTTTTAAAAAGACGGCCCGCGGAAATTCGTACAGTGGACAAAAGAATACAAAATGGAGGGTGTCCTGAGGAGATCCCAGATCGCAGCCACAGGGACCCTTTGAGCCAATGTCTTTTGTAAAACCCGCGGGAACAGCTAAAATATGGTGTAAAAGATCCAGTCTAAATCTGGTCATTAAAAATCTATCGTTTTTATTATAAATCTGCGCCAGGTAAGGTTCTAGACCTGCAACAGATTTCGTGAGTATATATGATCGCACTGACCCTTTCAGTATTTCACAGTCTTCTCGGGAGCAGGCTACCCGGCTCAAGTATTCTGCTTTTATGAGTGTTTTTGATTGGGTCGTCAGAGATGTGGGCTCTTCAAAACAACTAGCATAGCCCAGCCACTTCAACTTATCCTTCACGTATTTGAGCCATGGTATTTTATGACCTTTATCCCTTTTAATACAATCTGTGATTATTTCTCTACTAAGGCTAGCATCTGGATTGGTCCAAATTTTAATCCAGCACATTATTGGTTTAAGACTTATTCTGTCAGAGATGTAAGGGAGCCCTAACTCTTCATGGATAATGTAGGCCGGGATACTTTGTGGTACTTGCAAAATCCTTCTAAGAAACTTATTTTCCTCCAGTTGTATCATGGAGGTGTTTCTAGTACCCCAAACCTCGCTCCCATACATGATTTTGGAACAACAGATTGAATTATATAAATTCAATACTTCATTCGGTGACCAGCGACCTAACCTCGTGGCTCGGGTCATAATTGAGCCCATTATACTTGTGTGCTGTTTACACTTTTCTGAGATTAGTGTGGTAAATTTGAGGTGTTTATCAAAAATTATCCCTAAATAATTGAAAACCTCAACCTTCTCTAGTTTGTGACCCCCAATTTTAAAACTAAAATTCCTCGTTGGTCTTTTTCCTGCTTCCATAATATAGGACTTTGTTAGGTTAGGGGATAAATCTAGGTGTGCCATAAACCCACAAAAGCCATCAATAAGAGACTGCAGTCCCCTCCCTGTTCGTGAGAGGAGTACTGCGTCGTCCGCATATAAAAGGACATGTATACTTCTATTGACCACTCTAGGACAATCAACCCCCAATTTTCCCAAAGCTTTGTCCAAACCATTTATGTATAACGTAAATAAAAAGGGCGCCAAAATACAACCCTGTCTCACCCCCCCAGTGCAGGCAAAATGATCAGTGAGATTCCCCTCATTGCTGTATCTGACCTGAGCTGTTGTCTCCATATGTAGAATTTTTAAAATAAAAATCAAACTAGGGTCCACCCCAAGCAGCTCTAGAATCTTCCATAATTTTTCTCGGTTGACTCGGTCAAAAGCTGCCGTCAGGTCCATAAAAGCAAGATAGACTGTCCCATCATCAGCCAAGGTGTACTTTGCCACCAGGTTGTATAAATTGAGGCATTGATCTGATGTGGAACGACCCGTTCTAAAACCGTACTGGGTATCTGTAATGATCTTATTTTCCTCAGCCCAGTCCATTAAACGGTTTAGAATTACCTTCCCTAGAACCTTTGCTGACACGTCAATTAATGAAATCGGGCGGTAACATTGAGGATCACTTTTATTACCCTTTTTAAATAGGGGGACGATGGTGGCAGTTGACCAAGACCTGGGCATTCCCATTTCCACTGCTGTGTTAAAAACTCTTGTAAGTATGGGAGCCCACAAATCTACCTGGGATAAAAATAAATCAGGGGGAATCCCATCTGGGCCTGGGGCCTTGTTCCTTGTCAGGGCATGTATTCCGTCTTTAATCTCGCCCACTGTGAACTGTACCCATGAACTTGGTAACATGCCTGCATCTGAGATGTGTTGAACCATGGTACTGCCCTGGTTATACAACTTTTTGAAATGAGAGACCCAAGCTTCTGGCAAAATATTGCAGGTGACCTTCTCGTTGTTTGGGGGCTGGAAACTGGGATCATTAATCACCCTCCAAAAACGTGACATGTCTCTCATCTCGGCTGCCTCCCTTTCGCCCAGGCCTCGTAATGGATAGTGTTTTTCCTCTTCTTTATGGCCAATTTATATTGAGCCCTACATTCCGCTATCAAACTCCTGTCCTTCGGCACCTTTTTGAGTGCCCGTTTTAATTCTTTTTGGGCTCTGGAGCATGCTTTATCAAACCATTTAGGTGGAAGGTTGAACATTTGTGGCGATTTAATCCTCAATAACCTGTCGATGTCCCTTGCCATACTTTCAAATGCGCTTATCAATTCTTTACCTTTAATTTCTTGATTTAAGCACAACCATATCCCACTTTCTGGGTATGCAATAAGTTTTTTATAAAATGCTTCCCCATCAGTATTGGACCAACGTATTCGCCTGCCCTGGTCAATTGCTTCCAAATTTCCCCTTGTCATCCTGGGCCTTGACTGCACAGGTGGATCCGCATCCAACAATGACAACACCAGGGGGTTGTGATCACTAAAAATACTAATCTCTATATTAAAATCTATGATCCTACTTTTGAACCCATGTGAAACAAAAATAAAATCAAAGATGGTATCCCTTCCCCTGCCTTTAAAAGATGGATTAATAATGTTAGGGATCCTGGGCTTGATTAAATCCATTGTAGGGGCTAGGTCATATATGCCCAGAATCTTACTCAATTCGCTGCCTTCCAGTGTGTGTTCAAGGTGCCAATCCGTGATGGATGGACAAGAGTTCCATATTCCCCCGCCCCATTTCAAGTATGGACATGGGTGACAGTTAAAATCGCCCACCAAGATCACATTTGGTGGGCGTTTTCCCCTGGAATACAGGTCAGCCAGTCTGTCCTTCAGTTCAGCCAGCCTCTGCATTGATTGGCCCGCATTATAAAAATTTATCAGTACAAATTTTAACCCCTTTTTACCATAACTAAGACCCTGAATGTTGTCCGAATTCCAGCCCATAACCTCCCAAGTCCCTTGTAATGCCAGAGAGACGTACGTTATTAGTCCCCCTTTAGCTCTTCCCATCAAGGATTTTTGGGCGGGCACAAAAAACATTTTGTACCCTTCTAAATGCGGGGCACTACTATCCAACTCCCATGTTTCTTGTAGGCAAATAATGTGAAACTTTTTGCTGAAATCCAACCATTCCTTGTTTCTTAATTTGGTCGAGATTCCAGCAATGTTCCACGATACCACCCTGAGTTCCCTGACCCCGAGGATGGGCTCATTCCTCACTGAGGTACACTGTTTTTGAGACGCCAATCCTACTAAACTACTAAGTTCGGGGCCCGGAGGCGCTACTTAACGGACCCTGACCTCGGCAGAGCGGGGGACAAACCTGAGGTCCGGTGTAAGGCTGGGAAATCGAGCGCAGCCAGGTCCTTTGTGCCCGTAGCGTCTCCCTCCTGCCGTCGCTTGCTGTGGTGGCCGCTGTGTGGGGGGAGCACACGCTAGAACTACATCCCCCAGGATCCCCTGGGGCCGGAAACACGCCGCCAGCGCGCCCGGAGGCGCTACTTAACGGACCCTGACCTCGGCAGAGCGGGGGACAAACCTGAGGTCCGGTGGAAGGCTGGGAAATCGAGCGCAGCCAGGTCCTTTGTGCCCGTAGCATCTCCCTCCTGCCGTCGCTTGCTGTGGTGGCCGCTGTGTGGGGGAGCGCACGCTAGAACTACATCCCCCAGGATCCCCTGGGGCCGGAAACACGCCGCCAGCGCGCCCGGAGGTGCTACTTAACGGACCCTGACCTCGGCAGAGCGGGGGACAAACCTGAGGTCCGGTGGAAGGCTGGGAAATCGAGCGCAGCCAGGTCCTTTGTGCCCGTAGCATCTCCCTCCTGCCGTCGCTTGCTGTGGTGGCCGCTGTGTGGGGGGAGCGCATGCTAGAACTACATCCCCCAGGATCCCCTGGGGCCGGAAACACGCCGCCAGCGCGCCCGGAGGCGCTACTTAACGGACCCTGACCTCGGCAGAGCGGGGGACAAACCTGAGGTCCGGTGGAAGGCTGGGAAGTCGAGCGCAGCCAGGTCCTTTGTGCCCGTAGCGTCTCCCTCCTGCCGTCGCTTGCTGTGGTGGCCGCTGTGTGGGGGGAGCGCACGCTAGAACTACATCCCCCAGGATCCCCTGGGGCCGGAAACACGCCGCCAGCGCGCCCGGAGGCGCTACTTAACGGACCCTGACCTCGGCAGAGCGGGGGACAAACCTGAGGTCCGGTGGAAGGCTGGGAAATCGAGCGCAGCCAGGTCCTTTGTGCCCGTAGAGTCTCCCTCCTGCCGTCGCTTGCGGTGGTGGCCGCTGTGTGGGGGGAGCGCACGCTAGAACTACATCCCCCAGGATCCCCTGGGGCCGGAAACACGCCGCCAGCGCGCCCGGAGGCTCTACTTAACGGACCCTGACCCCCGCGTCGCGGGACCGCACGCGGGTCGGCGCCGGGAGAAGCCCGGGACAAGGGCGGGATCGTCTGTGGCCGTCCGAGGCCGATAGAGGCCGGGCTGGGCCATTCCATTTGGTTCGCGAGGCAAGTTGGTCAGCGGTCTACAGCCATAAAAGGACTTCTGAGATCTTCAAGATAAGTCGGGGAGGGGCGTGTAGGTTAAACATTGTTGGCCTATTGTCAAACACCAAATTTGGGGGCACAACAAATTGATGTGTTACACGTTACTCTTGTTATTACCTGTGTGTCACCAGCGTTGGGCAACACTCATTGTAGCGTGTCAGCTAATATATTGTGGATCCTTACATCCGGGTTACTTTCAGGCGATATTCTGAGAACACGTATCTTGAGGAACCATACATACGATATTATACGTCCATAGCCCCAGTGGTGATATGGGGAAAACCAGAAAAACCCCAATTAGACCAAGGGCGGGAGTTAAGGGTACATTGGATGCATTTATTACGCGAGCCGAATCCCTGTTGACGCATGAGATACAGTTAACGGAGCGTAGGTTGTCCCTTGATTCTCTATTGGCACATAAACGTTCCTCGTTGGGGACAATAGCTGAATGTGTTACGCCTGGGGTAAGCATACCGGCAGGTCAGGGACTTCCCGTGCTGAGCAAAAATCAGGGCTCCACAATAGTACAAGTCCACACAAACAGGCGAGCAGGTGGGGATCAAGAGTTACCGACATTGGAGGGGTCTGCGGCAGATATATTGGTTAGTGGGACTGGGGGAGTCCACGAGCAGGAAGGCATCACACCCGGGGGCGAGAGGGATCCCAATGCTCTATTAGAGAGGGAAAGGGAAGTAGTTACCCGCTCAAAAAAAGTGTTATTAGTGCCAGACCCCTCTCTAGAAATTGTCACCACTGAGATCTCAAAGTCCACAACTATGCCACAAAGCAAGGGGACAAGTAAAACCAAAAAAGACATAAAAGCAAAAAAAGGAGGCTCCAGAAAAGACCCTATAATAGTTGATGATGAAAGTAATAGGTCACCCCGCAAACAGTGCGATTCCTGTTCCCCCGTTAACAGAACGGTTTGGTCACAGGAGTTATTGAAAATACTCGAGTCCAAATTGGAAGCTCTTTTTCTTAAACATTTGGCTCCCTTGGTGGAAGACGTAAAGAAAATCGAGGAGAAAGTCAGTAGGTTGTTAGAAGCGGAAAAGGGTGATCACCTAGTGCCCCAACAAACCATGAACCACGACGGGTTAGGGATCGCACCTTGCCCGGGACGGGCAGGGACGAAGCAGAGGGTTGTTCCAACTGTGAGCAATGATAAAGACATACCTCCTATTTTGGGGCTCGTGAGTCCACAACAAGAGGTTAGCACAAAAGGGCCGATAGCAGCCCACAGCCTCCCGAATGTCCAGGTGCAGAGTTCTCTGGGTTTGCAGACGCTGGATTTGCCCCCAGCATCTTGCCCTTACACAATAGTCTTAGCAGGGGTTCCAGCCCACAATGGGGAAAGAGAAGAGACCACAAGTTCCTTGATAAATAAGGTCAATCACTGGCTGCACAACAACGTGAAGGAATCCAAGCATCAGAGTATTCATATTCTCATGGCAAGGAGGGTAGCTTGGATTGGTCCCTCGGAGAAGAAGTTTGCAGGAGACTGTGTTATTGTTAATTTTAGACACCCAGAGCTGGTAAAAGAATTGCTTGGTTACAGTTATGTGGCTTTTGACAGCGGGACGACCATAAAAATGCTCCCCTTGAACTTTTTCTATAGGGACCATGCAAAAGAGTTACGCCAAGTCCCACGTAGAAGAGGGGAAATCCCTATAACAAGGTCGTACAGACTGGGGTCAGTCTCAAATAGGTTCATCCCACTATCTGATGCAGCAGTGATGGACGAACTAGATTGACTGACCCCCGTTGTAAACACGGAAAATGTATCCCCTCCAGCCAATGTCACGCTAAGGGAGAATGTTGGCATTACAGGAAATATTCTCTCACTTGAAATCCCCCAAAATGAGGTTGCAACTATCTACCTAGCCAATAGTCCAGCATCAGAACTGAGTAGTTTAGTAGGATTGGCGTCTCAAAAACAGTGTACCTCAGTGAGGAATGAGCCCATCCTCGGGGTCGGGGAACTCAGGGTGGTATCGTGGAACATTGCTGGAATCTCGACCAAATTAAGAAACAAGGAATGGTTGGATTTCAGCAAAAAGTTTCACATTATTTGCCTACAAGAAACATGGGAGTTGGATAGTAGTGCCCCGCATTTAGAAGGGTACAAAATGTTTTTTGTGCCCGCCCAAAAATCCTTGATGGGAAGAGCTAAAGGGGGACTAATAACGTACGTGTCTCTGGCATTACAAGGGACTTGGGAGGTTATGGGCTGGAATTCGGACAACATTCAGGGTCTTAGTTATGGTAAAAAGGGGTTAAAATTTGTACTGATAAATTTTTATAATGCGGGCCAATCAATGCAGAGGCTGGCTGAACTGAAGGACAGACTGGCTGACCTGTATTCCAGGGGAAAACGCCCACCAAATGTGATCTTGGTGGGCGATTTTAACTGTCACCCATGTCCATACTTGAAATGGGGCGGGGGAATATGGAACTCTTGTCCATCCATCACGGATTGGCACCTTGAACACACACTGGAAGGCAGCGAATTGAGTAAGATTCTGGGCATATATGACCTAGCCCCTACAATGGATTTAATCAAGCCCAGGATCCCTAACATTATTAATCCATCTTTTAAAGGCAGGGGAAGGGATACCATCATTGATTTTATTTTTGTTTCACATGGGTTCAAAAGTAGGATCATAGATTTTAATATAGAGATTAGTATTTTTAGTGATCACAACCCCCTGGTGTTGTCATTGTTGGATGCGGATCCACCTGTGCAGTCAAGGCCCAGGATGACAAGGGGAAATTTGGAAGCAATTGACCAGGGCAGGCGAATACGTTGGTCCAATACTGATGGGGAAGCATTTTATAAAAAACTTATTGCATACCCAGAAAGTGGGATATGGTTGTGCTTAAATCAAGAAATTAAAGGTAAAGAATTGATAAGTGCATTTGAAAGTATGGCAAGGGACATCGACAGGTTATTGAGGATTAAATCGCTACAAATGTTCAACCTTCCACCTAAATGGTTTGATAAAGCATGCTCCAGAGCCCAAAAAGAATTAAAACGGGCACTCAAAAAGGTGCCGAAGGACAGGAGTTTGATAGCGGAATGTAGGGCTCAATATAAATTGGCCATAAAGAAGAGGAAAAACACTATCCATTACGAGGCCTGGGCGAAAGGGAGGCAGCCGAGATGAGAGACATGTCACGTTTTTGGAGGGTGATTAATGATCCCAGTTTCCAGCCCCCGAACAACGAGAAGGTCACCTGCAATATTTTGCCAGAAGCTTGGGTCTCTCATTTCAAAAAGTTGTATAACCAGGGCAGTACCATGGTTCAACACATCTCAGATGCAGGCATGTTACCAAGTTCATGGGTACAGTTCACAGTGGGCGAGATTAAAGACGGAATACATGCCCTGACAAGGAACAAGGCCCCAGGCCCAGATGGGATTCCCCCCGATTTATTTTTATCCCAGGTAGATTTGTGGGCTCCCATACTTACAAGAGTTTTTAACACAGCAGTGGAAATGGGAATGCCCAGGTCTTGGTCAACTGCCACCATCGTCCCCCTATTTAAAAAGGGTAATAAAAGTGATCCTCAATGTTACCGCCCGATTTCATTAATTGACGTGTCAGCAAAGGTTCTAGGGAAGGTAATTCTAAACCGTTTAATGGACTGGGCTGAGGAAAATAAGATCATTACAGATACCCAGTACGGTTTTAGAACGGGTCGTTCCACATCAGATCAATGCCTCAATTTATACAACCTGGTGGCAAAGTACACCTTGGCTGATGATGGGACAGTCTATCTTGCTTTTATGGACCTGACGGCAGCTTTTGACCGAGTCAACCGAGAAAAATTATGGAAGATTCTAGAGCTGCTTGGGGTGGACCCTAGTTTGATTTTTATTTTAAAAATTCTACATATGGAGACAACAGCTCAGGTCAGATACAGCAATGAGGGGAATCTCACTGATCATTTTGCCTGCACTGGGGGGGTGAGACAGGGTTGTATTTTGGCGCCCTTTTTATTTACGTTATACATAAATGGTTTGGACAAAGCTTTGGGAAAATTGGGGGTTGATTGTCCTAGAGTGGTCAATAGAAGTATACCTGTCCTTTTATATGCGGACGACGCAGTACTCCTCTCACGAACAGGGAGGGGACTGCAGTCTCTTATTGATGGCTTTTGTGGGTTTATGGCACACCTAGATTTATCCCCTAACCTAACAAAGTCCTATATTATGGAAGCAGGAAAAAGACCAACGAGGAATTTTAGTTTTAAAATTGGGGGTCACAAACTAGAGAAGGTTGAGGTTTTCAATTATTTAGGGATAATTTTTGATAAACACCTCAAATTTACCACACTAATCTCAGAAAAGTGTAAACAGCACACAAGTATAATGGGCTCAATTATGACCCGAGCCACGAGGTTAGGTCGCTGGTCACCGAATGAAGTATTGAATTCATATAATTCAATCTGTTGTTCCAAAATCATGTATGGGAGCGAGGTTTGGGGTACTAGAAACACCTCCATGATACAACTGGAGGAAAATAAGTTTCTTAGAAGGATTTTGCAAGTACCACAAAGTATCCCGGCCTACATTATCCATGAAGAGTTAGAGCTCCCTTACATCTCTGACAGAATAAGTCTTAAACCAATAATGTGCTGGCTTAAAATTTGGACCAATCCAGATGCTAGCCTTAGTAGAGAAATAATCACAGATTGTATTAAAAGGGATAAAGGTCATAAAATACCATGGCTCAAATACGTGAAGGATAAGTTGAAGTGGCTGGGCTATGCTAGTTGTTTTGAAGAGCCCACATCTTTGACGACCCAATCAAAAACACTCATAAAAGCAGAATACTTGAGCCGGTGTACTGCTTGATTTTCCCGGCCTTCTTGTGTTGTAGAGCGATCAATATGACTTCAGTCTCTTTCCATCCAAGTCTAAGGACTAGAGTAGTGAATAGGGCCTATTTATTAGACACTTTGACACGATCCCGTGCTCCTACCCATAGATCAGGGCCTACATACATAGCCTAGGGGATAGATTCGTTAGCATTAAGGATAACCTGCCCTATAGTGAGGGTATTTCATGGAGTCGTGCTGAATTCAGGCCTGGTAGGCCTCAGACAGGAGAGACTCCATCTTTCTTTCTGCTCCGGCAGCTTGGGACATTTCTAGGCGAAGGGTGATGTTTTAGTTATGAGGTGTTATTCGCTCGGAGAGAACCGGTTCAGGCTGGCCCTTATCGAAGGAGTGTATTTTTTCCCCTGCTGAAGACACTACATCAGGCCGGCCGGCTGGGAACGTGTCCTTGGCACGGGGAGGTACAGGAATTTGGTGGGCGGCAGGTTTCGAGCTGGAAATTTCCATGAGAGAATGCACCTCTATATTAGTGAAAGTCTGAGTTAGATATGGGCACTTGCTTCTAGACCATAGGCGGCATCTGGCCGTTAGCAGAAAAGCTACTACTTATTCCAGGGAAGACAGATGACGAACTTGAATTTAAGGAGGAGGAGAGAGTAGCCGATGAGGAAGAGGTTCCAGTGACTCGGAGAGGGAGAAGGGAGTAGATCCGCGACTGCGGAGGTGTGACTTCCAGGCGAAGCCGAGGCACAGACGAGAAGGGAACCTAGATGACCATTGAGCACAGGCTACATACGACTAAGGTGATGTCGACCCCTTTCTATTGAAGTGTGTAATCTAACCTTCTACTTTCCTTACAGGTTGTATATATGATGTATTCTGTGAATGTGCATGTGGCATTTAAATAAAGTATTTAGCTTGTCGTGAGTTAGCATGTGTTGTGTATCCTTGTATAGGAGGATAGCCTATTCTTCTAGTCAGATATAGCTTGACGTGAACAGATGTTAATCCTGATCAGGTAAGTGGTAACTGAATGAGGGAGAGAGGAGCCCCTCGAACTAAAGAACAGGTTGTGCTCAACTAATAGTCTTTGTGTGATCTGAATATATAGTAATCCCGATTCCCCTGTCGTGTACTACGGTAATAATAGGATGAGCTCGTGCTAAGGCTGCCGTCTGGGTAGGAGATTCTGGGTCTGCCTGAGACCGCGAGACTGTGTGTTGCTGCCGTCTGGGTAGGAGATTCTGGGTCTGCCTGAGACCGCGAGACTGTGTGTTGCTGCCGTCTGGGTAGGAGATTCTGGGTCTGCCTGAGACCGCGAGACTGTGTGTTGCTGCCGTCTGGGTAGGAGATTCTGGGTCTGCCTGAGACCGCGAGACTGTGTGTTGCTGCCGTCTGGGTAGGAGATTCTGGGTCTGCCTGAGACCGCGAGACTGTGTGTTGCTGCCGTCTGGGTAGGAGATTCTGGGTCTACCTGAGACCGCGAGACTGTGTGTTGCTGCCGTCTGGGTAGGAGATTCTGGGTCTACCTGAGACCGCGAGACTGTGTGTTGCTGCCGTCTGGGTAGGAGATTCTGGGTCTACCTGAGACCGCGAGACTGTGTGTTGCTGCCGTCTGGGTAGGAGATTCTGGGTCTGTCTGAGACCGCGAGACTGTGTGTTGCTGCCGTCTGGGTAGGAGATTCTGGGTCTGTCTGAGACCGCGAGACTGTGTGTGGCTGCCGTTTGGGTAGGAGTTCTGGGTCTGCCTGAGACCGCGAGGCTGTGAGGTCTTGATATATACATATAATAGGAATTCCCTGTCCTTAGGTGGTACATATATATGTGGTTATATAGGTGTAAAAAGGCCCTAGGGAGGGGGTAACGTTCTGGGTTGGGTTAGAAGGGCTCTGTTGAGCGGGTTCCACCCGATCTGAGAACCCAAGCAGAACATTTGGCGTCACGAACTGTTTACGAAACCTGTGTGCATTTTGTTTGTCTTATGTTTGCTTTCGGTGTGTGCGTGGTTTTCTTTGCATCCTCTTTTATATATTTGCGTGTATAGTTTTTTTTTTTTCTCTCTCTCTCTCTTTCTCTTCCTTTCTTTTCTCTGCGTTTCTTTTTCTTTCTTTTTCGCGATGTTTTCTAAGAAATCTAAATCTACTCTTAAATTGTCCATTGATATTCCCGGATGGGATTCAACGCCTTATGGAGCTTTAGCCCGTGAGTGGGCTGACTCTACTGGTCTGAGTGAAAATTGGAACTCTTCTTTGGAGTCGGCGGAACCGGCTGATGTGATTACTTGTTTGCAGACGGCACCCGTACTGAAGGGTGAGGAGGTTCCCGCTTTGGGACGCAGGGGTTGGGTTATTCTGTCTGCGTATCGAATTCTGCATGAGAGATTGTTGAAATTACAGATCTCTCTTAAGGATGTGGAGGCACACTTTGTTGAGATTCAGAATTCTAATACTTTATTGCGGTGTCAAAATAAATTGCTTTCTGACAAACTTGACACTTGCCAAACGGTTGCCGAAAGGGCGGCTGTGCGGATTGCTCGTTATAAGTACAAGAACAGGCGTGGTCGAGTTTCGACGCGTAAGGTGCGTCTGGTCGTGGCGAAAGCTGGACTAGATTGGAACCCTGATGAATGGGATGGAAATATCTGGGACTCGAGTACATCTTGTTCCTCGGGTGAGGAGTCTGGTTCGCACGAGTTTTCTCGTTCCCGTCATGAATGTAAGTCTGCTTCTCGCACCTCTGATGGTGCACCCCGTGATTATGCTCGTTCCTCGGGCGGGATCGATGCTTCTTACACTGATTGTCCCTCTACTAGTACTGCTCGGGCTCCTCGTGATGCTCGTCCCGTGGTCTCTGCCCATCCGGTTTTTCGTCGGAAGTTGCAGCAATCTCCTAATGCTCCGCAGGGTGTTTCTTTGGACTGTTTAGAAGATTTTACTCAACAAGAAATTAGTGATATTTTGCAGCGCTTTCGGCAGCGGACTGGTGAGGCCTTGCTCACATGGATGGTGCGCCTTTATGAACTAGGCGCTGCTGGTATTATGCTGGATACTGGCGACTGTTTGAAATTTTGTTCTTTGAGTTTGGATTCTACTGTGCAAGATCATTTTCGTAACTATAATGGTGGTGGTCAAATTTCTTTGCTCCAATTGGCGACTGAGGGTTGTAATCTAAAATATCCTACTGAATCTGACTGGCCTGTCAATGACAAGCCGTGGTATACCTTGCGTGATGCTGCGCAACGTCTTAAGGAGGAAGTGATGAAAACGGCTATTTTTCTGGGCACTGCTGACAGATTGCTTGATGGGATGTTGACTTCTTCTGTGCGGAATCGTATCATTCGCTCTTCTCCTGTTGCCTACAAGCAGGTCATGATGACTTTGTTGATTAATCAGACTGGTAATGTGTTATCTACGGTGTTGGAATCGGTGCGCCAACTCGGTGAGTTGGGTGAGTGGTTTAAACCTGAACGTCAGTCCCGGTCTGACACTCGTACTCCTGGTGAATATAAATTTACTAGACGTGATATCTTTACTGGTCTTTTGGCTGATGGTGTACGTCGGGAGGACATTGATGGTGAGACTACTGCTCGTTTGTGGGAGTTGTTTCGCAAACGGGGCTTGGATCGGAAGGAGGGTGCCCGACGTGTTCGAACGACTGAGTGTGATCGTGGTTGTTCTGATGGTAGCGGTGATGACGATCGCCGTGGGCGCTCTGATCGTCGTGATGATCGGCGTCCTGTACGTGATCTGTCCCCCCGTCAAGAGCGGGACAGGGAGAGAGAGGGGGAAAAGGAAAGGGGGAGAAATGATCATGCTTACAGCAGGCGTAGAGATGATAGGGATCAATCTCCTGAGTTGAGGAGGAGAGAGAATCGTCACAGCTTGGTTGATCGTAACCCACGGTATAATACGGAAGACTTGAATCCGTTCCGTACGGGGAATGGATATGAACAGGAGGTACCGATACCTAAGAAACGTGAGAGTCTTTATCCTGATTTGTCTTGGTACACAGAATGCAGTAAGAATGACTAGGAAATAGGTCAAGCTCCGGTACACAGATGGGCTCATAGAGATAATAGACCCTATGTAGATATTGATATTTATTGGAGACATCGTAATATCCAAAGGGCCCGAGCATTAGTTGATACAGGAGCGGAGGCCACTCTTATTCATGGAAAATCAAAGAAGTTTACAGGGCAGCCTTTTACTATTACCGGATTAGGAGGAAAAGAAACCCCTGCAGTTCAAACTTTGCTTGAAATGAGAATAGGTAGAATCCCTAGAAAGGAATATTCTGTATTAGTGGTGCCACTCTTAGAATTCATAATTGGAATTGATATTTTGAAGGGAATGACGTTGCATCTTGATGATGGGTGTTATCAATTTGGAACGACGCATTATATCTCGTCCAGACCTATACGGGTTGGTCGTTTAAGGATGCCCCCCATACAAGTTCCCCAGGCGACCAAAGTGGTTTGTCAGAAGCAGTATCGTATTCCGGGTGGTCATGAAGAGATTAGTACCACCATTCAGGAGTTGGTTGATGCAGGCGTTATAACTCCAGTTACTTCTGCTTGGAATAATCCTGTTTGGCCGGTGCGTAAGAGTGATAATTCTTGGCGCATGACTGTTGATTATCGAGAATTGAACAAACACACGCCCTCTTTGACTGTTGCAGTACCGGATGTTATCACCCTGATTGAAAGAATCCAAACACATCCAGGTACATGGTATGCGTCCATCGATATTGCTAATGCTTTCTTTTCTATTCCAATTGCCCCTGAGTGTCAGGAACAGTTCAGTTTTACGTGGAACGGGCGTCAGATGACGTTCAGAAGTCTTCCTCAGGGCTATGTGCATAGTCCTACGATTTGTCACCGGCTGGTGGCAGAACACTTGGCTGAGGTACCAGTTCCTCCCAAAATCCAGATATGTCATTATATTGATGACGTTTTGATCCAAGGCGAAACACAAGAGGATGTTCAGACACAATTAGATAGAGTCATTGAGTGTCTGCGTGAGAAAGGTTGGGAGATCAATCCGGATAAATTACAAGGTCCGTCCCAAGCTGTAAAATTTTTAGGTATTAATTGGCATGAGGGACACCGCGAGGTGATCCCTCAAGTTAAATAGAAGATTCTTGATTTTTCGGTTCCGAGGAATAGGAAGGAAGCCCAGAGCTTCATTGGTTTATTTGGTTTTTGGCGCCAGCATATTCCTCATTTGAGTCAAATATTGGCCCCTTTGTACCGAATTACACGTAAAAAGAATGCATTTGAATGGGATAAGCAACAGCAAGATGCATTTAGTCTGGCGAAAGAGGCAATTCAACATGCTATGGATCTATGGCCTGTACGTGATGGTGATGTGGATTTGAATGTGTCTGTGCAAGGCCCTTATGCAAATTGGAGTCTATGGCAGAAACAAGGCAGGAGTAAGGTACCGTTAGGGTTTTGGACCAAAAAGCTACCCGATGCTGGTGAGCGTTATACACCCTTTGAGAAACAGCTACTTGCTTGTTATTGGGCTTTGGTGGATACCGAGCAATTGACTTTGGGACATGATATATTCTTGCGTCCTGAAATTCCTATTATGCAGTGGGTTTTGAGTTCACCGAAAACTCATCGAATTGGGCATGCTCAGGAGGCGAGTGTGATTAAATGGAAATGGTACATACAAGACAGGGCACGTGTGGGACCGAAAGGAGTTGCGTTTTTACATGAGCAAGTGGCGCAAGCACCGTCGACTGAGACTGAGAGTGAGAGTTCCGTACCTTTAGAACAGGAGTCTCCTGTCAAGTGGGGTAGACCTTTTGATGATTTGTCCGCTGAGGACAGAAACCATGTTTGGTTCACAGATGGGTCAGCGAAGTTTATTGGGACGACACGGCACTGGAAGGCGGTGTCTTATAATCCGGTCACACAGAAACTGTTGAGCACAACTGGTGAAGGGAAGAGTAGCCAATTTGCCGAGCTTTACGCTGTTTACCAAGTATTGAAACAAGAACTACCTGGTACATGTCATATTTTCACCGATTCTTGGTCAACTGCCAATGGACTGGCTGTTTGGTTGCCGACTTGGCATTCCCATAATTGGAAGTTACATTCCAAAGAATTGTGGGGAAAAGAGTTATGGCAAGAGATTTGGGAGATGCTCCCACAGAGTACTGTTACAATCTTCCATGTGGATGCTCACACCCCAATAGACTCCCTTGACAAATTTTTTCATAACATTGCAGATGAAAAATCTAAAATTGCTGAGGCAGTGGTGGACAGACAAGATCCTGATATTGCGGGATTGGCGAAATGGGCACACCAGAAGGCAGGACACTTTGGAGAGAAGGCCACTAGCAGGTGGGCTGCTGATAGAGGAATTTATATTCCCCTGGATCTAATCAAAAATGTTATTTTACATTGTCCCGTCTGTCAACATATCAGACAGCGTAAGGTACCCCAAATTGTTAGAGGCCATTTACATCGCGGGAAACTGCCCGCTCAAATTTGGCAGATTGATTACATCGGACCCCTTCCCATGAGTAGGAATTGTCAATATGTTTGCACAATTGTCGATACATATAGTGGCTTGCTGGTAGCTCTTCCATGTAAGCAAGCCACCCAATTGAATACCATAAAAACATTAGAATTGATTATGATGTATTATGGTGTGCCATTCCAAATTCAATCTGATAATGCATCCCATTTTCGTGGAAGATTGGTACAGGAATTCTGTGTGGAAAACAATATTGAATGGATATTCCATATACCCTACTACCCACAGGCCTCGGGCCTTGTGGAGAGGTTGAATGGCCTGCTAAAGGATCAGCTGCGTAAGTTAACAGGTGACAGGTATAAAAATTGGCGAGACTTTTTACCCCAAGCACTATTGATTCTGAATAATCGTCCTTTTTTAAATGCTGAATCTCCACTTATGCGTTTGTTTCCCCCAAATGTTGAGACTATGCCTAATGTAATCAGTGAAACTGTGATGTATTGGGAAATTACCCCCGGAGCTCTGGCTCCATGCAGAGCGACCCCAGGGTCGGCAGGTTTAGACTTGCACGCCATGGATGACACCGTTCTAGAAAGTAAGAATCGGGTCATCATTGCTACTGGTGTTGGTATTCATATACCACCTGGGAATTTTGGATTGATCGCCCCTAGATCGGGGCTGGCTGTAAAAGGCATCCAGGTACTTGGAGGGGTTATTGACAGTGACTATCAGGGAGAGATTAAGGTACTCCTGCTAAATAGCAGCGAGGTTGACTTACTGATACACCGCACTGACCGAGTGGCTCAATTACTCATTCTGCCTGTTTTCAGTGGTGAAATAATGAAAGGCACTGCCC
This sequence comes from Triturus cristatus, assembly GCF_964204655.1. Taxonomy (NCBI): domain Eukaryota; kingdom Metazoa; phylum Chordata; class Amphibia; order Caudata; family Salamandridae; genus Triturus; species Triturus cristatus. The sequence continues at coordinate 538,658,467 of NC_140586.1, forward strand.
CAACTTTGCTAACTGTACGTGGCCAGAAAGGCTTTGGCTCTACGGATAACCCTGGGGCCAGGGTTTGGGTGCAATCGCCTAAGAATCCCCCTGAACAAGCAGAGGTTATCGCCACCGGTCAGGATAATACCATTTTGGTTATGAGGCCAGGGAAAGATAGCTGGGAAGCTGTCCCAGCTGATAAATGTTATTTACGAGAATGATTAATGCCTGCATTTGGTTCTTTTTCAGATCATTCTTTGGATTGTTGCTGCAGGATGTGTCGGAATTGGACTCCTTTCGGACTGGTTCGGCGAGAGAGAAGGGATCCCGTCAACCCGGGATGAACCGAGAACCCAAGTGTTGCGCTCCTTCAATGCGTGGGATTCGTCATCGAACTTTTGGACATTACTGGCCAAGAGAGTGACTGATGCCCCTCACTTCTGCTTGACACCGATGAGATCTGTGCATGATATTCTTGCAACTTGCCTAGTTGCTGTCCCCGCCTCACTGGAGACTTTAATCAGTATCTTTAACATTTCGAAGGCTCGTCCGAATATTATCCTGGGTGATTTTGCTTCCCATGTATATTGTCCTTTGTGTATTGAACTACCGAATGACCAACTCCCCATCCAGTCCCAAATAATTACATATAATATCACACAAGGTGATCTATGCTTCTTTCTTACATGTAATCCTAATGCAATTTCTGAATGCCTACTTCTCAAGTTAAGAGGCGCCACTTCATTCACACCTCAAGGAACGGACTTTGTGTTTTCAGAGGACACCGACCACATGTGTCTCAGTCCAGAACAATATGACTTGCAATAGTTTGGTAGTTACTCCCAGTCACTATCGTGCGATGTTGCTACCTGCCGGATGGCTTTTCTCATGTGGTAATACTTCCTGGCCATATGTCCCTGCAAACATTTCCGGAGGCCCGTGTGCCATCACTAGACTGAGTTTACTCATGTTTTCATCCCATCCAAATGCCAACTCTCGTGTGCTTCGAGATACTATGATGTTACAAGAGGATTGTGACTCATCTTTGCATTTATATTCCAAGTCCGAATATCTTAGCCTAGCTGTTTCAATTATTGGTGTTCCTGCTTTGGCGGTTTATAATGCCAAATCCATTGGGAAAATGGCTTGCTGGATGGTGAAATCTATTAATCATACTTCTACAGTCTTGTCTGACTTGCTATTAGACGCCCAGGGTGAACGTAGGGCCATTTTGCAAAATAGAGCAGCCATTGATTATCTTTTGCTTAAACATGGACATGGTTGCTCGGATTTTGAAGGCCTCTGCTGTTTTAACTTATCTGATCATACACAATCCATTCGTGCACACATAGATAAGTTGCATGACTTAACTGATGAAGTTAGAAAACACATTGATCAGGGCTGGTTTGACTGGCTCTTTAATTGGTTACCGGACGTGCATAGGTTACGCCACACATTAGGTGGCATTTTGATTGCTATCGCTGTTTTGATTTCTATTTGTTGCTTTATTCAGTGTATCCCCTCACTGCTTCGATTCTGCACACCTGGCATTAGACATAGATCAGTTAATTTTGTTTCATATTATTCTTCCACCGATGTTAGTTCTGTTTAATGGATGTATAATAGACTGAAGTCAAGGGTGAAATGTACTGCTTGATTTTCCCGGCCTTCTTGTGTTGTAGAGCGATCAATATGACTTCAGTCTCTTTCCATCCAAGTCTAAGGACTAGAGTAGTGAATAGGGCCTATTTATTAGACACTTTGACACGATCCCGTGCTCCTACCCATAGATCAGGGCCTACATACATAGCCTAGGGGATAGATTCGTTAGCATTAAGGATAACCTGCCCTATAGTGAGGGTATTTCATGGAGTCGTGCTGAATTCAGGCCTGGTAGGCCTCAGACAGGAGAGACTCCATCTTTCTTTCTGCTCCGGCAGCTTGGGACATTTCTAGGCGAAGGGTGATGTTTTAGTTATGAGGTGTTATTCGCTCGGAGAGAACCGGTTCAGGCTGGCCCTTATCGAAGGAGTGTATTTTTTCCCCTGCTGAAGACACTACATCAGGCCGGCCGGCTGGGAACGTGTCCTTGGCACGGGGAGGTACAGGAATTTGGTGGGCGGCAGGTTTCGAGCTGGAAATTTCCATGAGAGAATGCACCTCTATATTAGTGAAAGTCTGAGTTAGATATGGGCACTTGCTTCTAGACCATAGGCGGCATCTGGCCGTTAGCAGAAAAGCTACTACTTATTCCAGGGAAGACAGATGACGAACTTGAATTTAAGGAGGAGGAGAGAGTAGCCGATGAGGAAGAGGTTCCAGTGACTCGGAGAGGGAGAAGGGAGTAGATCCGCGACTGCGGAGGTGTGACTTCCAGGCGAAGCCGAGGCACAGACGAGAAGGGAACCTAGATGACCATTGAGCACAGGCTACATACGACTAAGGTGATGTCGACCCCTTTCTATTGAAGTGTGTAATCTAACCTTCTACTTTCCTTACAGGTTGTATATATGATGTATTCTGTGAATGTGCATGTGGCATTTAAATAAAGTATTTAGCTTGTCGTGAGTTAGCATGTGTTGTGTATCCTTGTATAGGAGGATAGCCTATTCTTCTAGTCAGATATAGCTTGACGTGAACAGATGTTAATCCTGATCAGGTAAGTGGTAACTGAATGAGGGAGAGAGGAGCCCCTCGAACTAAAGAACAGGTTGTGCTCAACTAATAGTCTTTGTGTGATCTGAATATATAGTAATCCCGATTCCCCTGTCGTGTACTACGGTAATAATAGGATGAGCTCGTGCTAAGGCTGCCGTCTGGGTAGGAGATTCTGGGTCTGCCTAAGACCGCGAGACTGTGTGTTGCTGCCGTCTGGGTAGGAGATTCTGGGTCTGCCTGAGACCGCGAGACTGTGTGTTGCTGCCGTCTGGGTAGGAGATTCTGGGTCTGCCTGAGACCGCGAGACTGTGTGTTGCTGCCGTCTGGGTAGGAGATTCTGGGTCTGCCTGAGACCGCGAGACTGTGTGTTGCTGCCGTCTGGGTAGGAGATTCTGGGTCTGCCTGAGACCGCGAGACTGTGTGTTGCTGCCGTCTGGGTAGGAGATTCTGGGTCTACCTGAGACCGCGAGACTGTGTGTTGCTGCCGTCTGGGTAGGAGATTCTGGGTCTACCTGAGACCGCGAGACTGTGTGTTGCTGCCGTCTGGGTAGGAGATTCTGGGTCTACCTGAGACCGCGAGACTGTGTGTTGCTGCCGTCTGGGTAGGAGATTCTGGGTCTGTCTGAGACCGCGAGACTGTGTGTTGCTGCCGTCTGGGTAGGAGATTCTGGGTCTGTCTGAGACCGCGAGACTGTGTGTGGCTGCCGTTTGGGTAGGAGTTCTGGGTCTGCCTGAGACCGCGAGGCTGTGAGGTCTTGATATATACATATAATAGGAATTCCCTGTCCTTAGGTGGTACATATATATGTGGTTATTTAGGTGTAAAAAGGCCCTAGGGAGGGGGTAACGTTCTGGGTTGGGTTAGAAGGGCTCTGTTGAGCGGGTTCCACCCGATCTGAGAACCCAAGCAGAACAGCCGGGTAGCCTGCTCCCGAGAAGACTGTGAAATACTGAAAGGGTCAGTGCGATCATATATACTCACGAAATCTGTTGCAGGTCTAGAACCTTACCTGGCGCAGATTTATAATAAAAACGATAGATTTTTAATAACCAGATTTAGACTGGATCTTTTACACCATATTTTAGCTGTTCCCGCGGGTTTCACAAAAGACATTGGCTCAAAGGGTCCCTGTGGCTGCGATCTGGGATCTCCTCAGGACACCCTCCATTTTGTATTCTTTTGTCCACTGTACGAATTTCCGCGGGCCGTCTTTTTAAAAACCATCCTAAAAGCGAATAAATTCATCCATGTCAGGGTAGCTCTTTTATACCTAAACCTTTCCTCGGAGCCTTTTACCTTGTTTTAAGACTTGCTGCAAAATTAAGGAAGTCGAGACGCGAGACATAAGTTATCTCGTTTGCCGTGTATTGTAGGTAGGGCAAAACGAGTAAAAGTCTTTTATGAAATTTGATACAAACGGTGCATATAATAGTAGTTATAGCCGAAGAAATATGTAAATGATGAACTGGATGGTTTTAGCGCATTGGGGATGTTAAAAGGTATTTTAAAATTATAGTTCTTTTTATAATACTTTGTTTTAAGTAGTCTATGATCATGTATTTTATTCTGGATGATGGTATTTTGCACTTTATAGATGCCTGTACCCTGCACTTTAATAATCTATGAATTCATAGCCTTGCCAGTAGCCCCTGTGTAACCCTGCCATTAAGGCCATGGTCAGGCCATTTAGAAACGCCCTATTTTGTCTTTTTTTTTTTAAAGGATTTTTAATATGTTAAATGTGTTCGCAATATTATATTGTAATATGTGTAATTGTATTTGCTCTTTTCTTGGATGTTTTTATATCCGAATAAAGATATTTTGATGATGATGATGACTATGCCAATATGATTGATTTTTATGTATTGAGATGACTTTATATTTTTTTAAACTAGAAATGTATTGAAATAAGCAAAGGTTAAAGTGACAGTTAGGTATAGTAAAAAAAACCTGGAAATTCACTAGAAAAAACAAGTTAAAGTTATAATTAGGTGAAAGCGTCACTTATAACATTTTAAACTGAAAGAACACTGAAATTACCCAATTATAGTAGTTATAGTTAACAGAAGTAACTCTAAATCAACCCAGGAAGTAACTATACCTCACACCCTCACTGTATACTACCTATACCTTCATATACATCACTCATGACATGCTCAATGACAGGATTGATATAATTACTGATAATGTAAATGATAATATTTTATGACAATACTGCTAAAAAATAAAGAATCATCTATTCAATTACTGAAGACACTTAGTCCAAGTTTTTTTCAAATGGTCCTAGTGTAGCTGCTAAGCTCCCTTCAGCTTGCACAACATTAAAAAAAATGGTTGTTGGTGCCCCTGCCAGTTCTTGGGACACCATGAGAAAATGAAAATACAAATAAAAAACTCTCATAGGGTATTATAAGTTGCTCCATGGCAGGCATTTTAGAAACCTCAGAAAAATGGTGAGAATGTAAGTTAAAACATAACATTTTAAAATCTAAAAACCACTGATATTTACCAGTTATAGTTAACTGAAGAAGGTATAACTTGCACCCTCATCATGCACTACTTATGACTTCACATATTACATCAATCATGACATGGTATGTTATGTGATATAATTGATAACATCACTGATGACATCTGAAATAACTTTATTGTGTATGGTAGGATGCTAGTTATGGTTATTTCAGTTTGCTATAATTGCTGAATTTCAGTAGTTTTTAATGTTTGAAATGGTATGTTTTCACATTTTCACCTAACTATAATGTCACTTTAACCTTTGTTTTTTTCATTAAATATATAGTGGTACATTTATAATTAAAGTGATTAAGTACATTAGAAAATCATGTTTATTTTTATTACTTATTTCTACCTACCTGCAAAGATTTTCCCCATGCAATGTAGTTTTTGATGTAACTGTAGCAGCACTTACCGACTATGTAATGAATCCTGACATAGTGTCTGTGATGTAAAATCTCTCAGTGTACTTTTTGCAGTGTAATGGAAGTACATATCAGACCCTCATTACCAGTGACCCTGAAATGGATTGGATTTTTCCACACTCCTGGAATTTGGGATGCCCAGCATAGTAGAATTCTAGTGGTGGGGAAAATCTAGCTCATTTTGAGTTGTATCCTAAGGGTCCACTAAGAAATGAGGAATTACCGTGGGAATCAGTATTTTCAGGTCCGAATCCCACAGCAGTTTCCCTGTACTTTCACACAAACGTCACACTTTGTTGCTATTCACCATGTGAATTCAATCCGCGGTGTAGTCTTACATATCTCCACTCCCAGGTGTATGCTACTTTAACAGGATTCATAAGGGTAAAGTTCACTTGCTGGTGGAGGTATTCACCATCAGGGTGTACTTTATTATTAAAATATTAATGTGAAAATATTGTACATATATATTTTAAATCTAGAATTAATACAATAAAATTCTACAGCATATTATCTAACATGTGTCTTTAATAATTATTTAAAATGTATATGCTGTTTTGATATTTAAAAATAATATCCCTGCAGAAAAAGTGAAAACAAAATCCACGAACAATGTTTTTAATTTAACATGCATCACAATGCATTAATATTTATTTATATGATTTTTTTAATACTAATAATTATTTAACAGATATTTTAAAGTTTATTAGAATTGTTATAATAAAATAACTTTATTTTTACTTTTGTATTATTATAATAATTATTTGTAAGATACGCACACACACTCATATATATATATATATATATATATATATATATATATATATTAAATAACATTTACATATTTATTTTAAAAGCCAATATAATTGTATTCATTTGAACAGTTTTTCCTATGGGGTGTTATTTTCAGCCCTTGCCTCTATTATTTCTATGGAAGTCTGATGCATCACCTGTGAGTGGCCATGTGCGGTACTAGACTTACTCCAAGGCATTTCTAGAGTATAGTTGCAACTTTTTTGGGACCGTTTTAAATGAGATAGCTTTGGAAATGTTGTTTGAGAACATAAATGGGCTTACTCTTGTGTGGGTGGGTACTTTGTTTTGGCATGTCCTCCCCTAAAGTTCTTCGTACCCTTCTCTACAACCCTCTACACCCCTCCCATTTAGGTATTCTCCATTTTCTATCCTCTCCTTCATACCTCCTACTTTTTCTACTAAAACATAGACATGCGTGTTTGCTGATCTCCACAGTAGGTTTGTGAACTACATATTGAAATACATGAATAGCACTGCTAAATGACCACAGAGTTCCGTTTCTGAACAGGCATGTTCTACATTTACAGGTCACACTTCTTTGCATCTGTTACATCATTGGAGGGTTTGTTTAATGCACCCATATGGCTCCTGTAGTTCAGCAGTATGTTGACTGGTTCAGCATACCAACATGTTTGCAGAGCTGCTAATGCTGATCACCTGGTAATATTTGACCATTTAACAATGATCTCATCATTCTGAACTACCCTTGCTACTATTTGCACCATTTTCACCAACAGCAGCAGCTCCATCATCATCATAACTAGTAGATTCAACTTGCCTGGCCGTCAAAACTAATGGTGTGTCGAGAGTGGACTGCAAAATACTTTTCTGTGAGCTTAAAGGTACTGTTATGGAATGCACATCATTCTGATGATTTGTAACGTTTTATAGTAATCCAAAACAATATAAATATTAAATATCACTGATTTGTGCTGTGTTGCGTTGTTTTGAGTCCTTTGATATGTATTTTGTTATGCTATGCTGTGGCTGTTAGTATGCCACAAATAAATATGCATGATGTCAAGTAAAAGTCATGCATGGCTAATTGGCTAATGGGAAAAGTGATCACTAAAAGGGGAGACGGTTGTGGCGTAGGAAACGGACCTGTGTAAAATTGCTGGTGTCACAAAGATATAGTCAATAATTGACCCGGGATCTGAGCCCTTGTAAGTGACTAATCTCTTCTCCCCCTCTGTACTCATAGGTTCAAATAAATTAAAATTAGCTGTCGGCTCCTCCAATGCCTCGCCTGCCTTGGTATGTTCAAAATGAGGGACCGTCGGACCCGATGAACCCCCAAGGTTGGCCGTGCTACACAGATTATTACAAGGATGAATGTTAAAGTCGCCCAATAGGACAAACTCGACGTTAGTGTTATGGTCTTGACTGGCAGAAGATAAAAAGGGTTCCAGGGAGGCTATATGATCAGTTCCGTTTTCCCTGTTTCTTTTTCATTTTTTAAGAGTAGGCAGTGGTCCGTGGTACCACTGCCTGCTCTTGAAAAATATTTTTGCTGCCAATCACAAAGGGAAAGGGGTACCCTGAGGACCCCTTCCCATTTGCGACTGGCTTACTACCTACTTGAATTAGGCAGTTAACTGAATTTGTTTTGGGACCATATTCCGGGTGTGAAACAATCATACATCCCCCTACGACTCGCTATTAGAAAGGGATGCCCATGGCCCGCCTCTTCCTAATAGCGACTCGTAAACCCATTTTTCAAAAAAGAGTTAATGCATGCTACAGGCCATTTTAGCAAAACTGGTTGATTCACAGTTTGAGACCGCTAAAGATTGTCGTACATGTGGCCATCACCCCCGAATTGCAGAAACAGATATTGATATCAGCATGTGTCAATCTAGGTAATCTTAAAAGTGCATCACCACATGTACCCAACTCACTCAGATCCTTGTAACTCAAGAAAAAAGGTACCAGAACTCACAGTTAAATACTGCGGCAGCTACCAGCATTTGCCCTCTGATGGATTTTCACCTTCAGAAACGTTTGTTAGTGTAAAAATAAAAACAAAAGCAAGAAAAGACACCAACGTGTGACCAACAATGAAACACCCTCCATGGTTATGATTTCTCGATTGGACTCAGTCTGTGCTTTTGAAGCACAGCTCTATCTACAGGTGGACCCTGGAGCAAGATTGCAGTCCCATGGAGCCCATCTTGGCCACAATTTCAAGCCTTGCCCTGTTTGTGGTTTTTGACTTCCATAAGAATTGATATGGCTTGGGGTAAGATTCTTGACAAAAAGAGAACATGTAGGCCTTTTCTGTCCTATGTCTCTGACTGGTTGGCCGCAGAGAGTGTCTGAACCCAGTCAATTGTGGTGCATAGAATACAACTGAATTTTTAAATTCCCATCATTCTCATGAATGCTTTTTGGTGTTCTTTCATAAATGTATAACTAGAAATCCCATCAACCAATGTTAGTTGTTGTGGTGCCTTTTTTATCATTACATTTCACTGCAATAAAAATGACTTGGGAATTTTCAATTATTTGTTTTCATTATTTTTTTACTGCGCTGTTGTTTTTGGTGCTGTGGTTCATTCACCGCATGCATACTCTATGAGGATAGCAGAGACTGTGCCAAGCAACCAGGGCTAATCGTTGATTTCATACAGAATCAAGCGTTTGCTTCTATGTGATTGTTTTGACTGAGTGGGAGCTGAACCATACATCACACAAAGATGGAGTCTTCTTGCACCCATATTTTCCCAATCCAGTTCCCTACACCCACAAGCACTTGGAACAAACATCACTATAATAATGGGTCTGAGCACCTACTGGATCATTTTCAAATAGGTTTGCACCCACCTTTACAGGACCTGCTTTATTATGTTTCTATCTAGATGATAATCACCAGGTGCTACTACATGATATGTAAAGGTCGATGCACTGCTTCAATGTCATGATTCATATCTTACTTTGCCTAATAACAGTGACATGTGAACCATTCTGTGCCATACCAGTCTTGGAAGCATTGTGTTAGAATATATGAGTTAAATCTGTACCTACCAAGTTACCTCCCAATCTACATTCTGCTGTTGTTAGTCACCTTATGGTGAGGTTAAATAATGAGAGGAAGTAATTGAAGTCAATAATGAGGGTGGGTTCCACTCTGGTCAGCCAAAGGATGTAGCTAAATTATATTAAGATGAGTGCCAACAAAAGTAAATCATTTATGTCAGAGAGACTCTGTGAACATGTCACTTCTAGAGAATGTATGTTGGCCTATGTTGTTAGGCCTATCAGCTGTAGGGTGGTCTTTCCCCCAACTTCACCCTTCCACCTCCCTTTTTCTGACCTCGTTTCGCTGGCATTAGGAGTCTGAGCACTTGACCACTGCTAACCAGTGATGAAGTGCATGTGCTCTCCCCTCTAAACATGGAAATATTAGAACAAACCTAGTTGGTACACTCCTATTAAAGTAGTACTAGAATTCCCTAGGGTCTATAAATTAAATGCTACTAGTTGGCCTGCAGCATGGATTGTGCCAACCCCTTAAGTAGCCCTTTAAACATGACTCAGGCCTGTCGTTGCAGAGCCTGTGGGTGCAGTTTAAGCTGCCATTCTGACCTGGGAAAATAACACTTTTGCCAGCCCCAAACCTTCCTTTTTAATACAGTCGCACCGAGGGTAGGCCCAGAACTAGGGTAGGCCCTGGACATCCCTGTTTTTCACTACTGCAAGGCCAAATCTCTCCAATAACATTGGAGTTGCCTTAATATATTTTATGAGTGTAATTTCCAAATGGGAATAGATGACCCCTTCAAGTATGGTGTCACTGGAATCACAATTCAAAATCCTAACTTATGGAGAAGTTGGATCATTCTTAAATAGCAATTCTGAAAATTCCACTTTTAGAAAGTGGGCATTTTCTTGCCTTCGTCATTTGCTGCCTGCAGCCTGACTCTGGTCACATGACTGGATGTAGTTGGCAGTTGTGGTTTGTGAATTCCTCCTAGACAGCCACATACAACAGGAGCTTAGGGGTGACTGAATGGGCCAACACTGGCAGGATTGAAGGGAGGAACTGGGCCCAGGTTCACTTACAACTGAATAGGCTGTGTGCTCTCTGCGCACAAAGGGCTGCATGTCCCCCTGTAGTTAGTCTTGCCCCAGGGTAGGGAGGGTAGGGCATCTGTGCACATCAAAGGTATGTCTCTAGAACATTCTCCCATTTCAAAGACACCGCTGTGTATAAATTAAGGACCTCAGACACCACCATTTCAGTACACTCTCAGAGATGTGGATATTGTGCCAGGAAGAAGGACTGCTGTGCTGCGGAAGGATCACCACATTGTTGCCCTGCTGCTCTGAAGGAACTGCTGCACTCCTGTGCTGCATCTCTTGAACCCAGAACCCAGAGTGACTTCAAGGGCTAGTTGGCTGGCCTCCTGATCTGAAGCCTTAGGAACATGACAGGATTCAAACCACCTTGCACCTGCACCTTGGACTCTGCCATCTGTGAATGAACCAACACATCATCTTTGCTGAGCGAGGCATCCCTGGGCATATCCCACACATCTCCTCTGCTGAGCAGCACTTCCCCAAGCAGAATCAATGCATTTCCTCTGCTGTGAGAATTGGATCCGTTGCAAAGACCACCATTGCTTCCACAATCCTTGGAACCGATGCATCACCCCAATGGTGAGGTGCAGTCACAGCCCAAGTCATTGCATCTCTCATGAACAGCAGCCTTGAAGATGACTCCCGACTCCACTTCGCAGCCTCGCAGCTCTTCGGAACCGACGCATCGCACGCTGAGCGCCACATCCATGGTGCCAGACATCGCATAGTAAGCCCCGTCAATAGAATCCACGATCATGACAAACAGGACCTCGTGCCTCAGCCTCGCCACATCTCAGAGCTGATGTATTACTTCGGCTGCGCAGCACATCTTCAACATGGATCCACGAAATGCCCCACAACCAGGATTTAAGGTACTCTGTTCAGCTGGCCTAACTGGGTCCGCTGTCAGCCTAAATTTGTGACTTTGTCCCGGACCAGATATCCTCAGTTGGCGCTTTGGTGCTTTTTGGTGCTGCTTTCACTAAAACCTCTAAAATTCAATTTCCCTGGATTTTTGTTGTTTTGTTCTTGCTTAATCTCTTAAAAATGACTCTATTTTTCTAAATCTGTGGTGGGCCCCGTATGTAGTGTGTTTTTACTGTTTTAATGTTTGAAGTATTGGCCAAATACTTTACACATTACCTCTAAGTTAAGCCTGACTTCTCTGTTCCAAGATACCAAGGGGTTGAGCACAGGTATTTTTAGTTTGCTTGTGCATTACCCTGTGGTTGCTCCTTGACCAGGGCTTACACCCCAGTCAACCAACCTGTACTTTATAATTAATGACCAAATCACACTGGTCAGTTTTATCATGTATATATTGCTTTCCTCTTCTGCTAGCTGATTTCTTCTTATCAGACCTATCGTTGAGTCTAGCAGTGAATTATGCAGCAGATGTTAATGAATAGTGTACCTACCACAATATCTGCAGCATCTCCATAAGAAGATGCACATTTGATCTCAGACGCTAAATGAAATTAACACACTTTTAGATGGGTGCATCACTGACCCCTCAAACCCTGGCAGTACCCTTCCCCTAAACATCATCATGCTCAGCTTAAGGCCTTTGTGAATCTAGTAAGCAGCCAGTATAAATGAAATTCAAAGGCACCTCAAAACATTTTCTAAGGGGTATACTTTTGTATAACTCTATTGCTTCTATCCAGTGTTGAAAATGTTTTCTAGTGATGAGGGTCATTGTATGTGATTCATTTTATAAAGTGCACTATTACTCCAGGGGAATTCCCAGTGCTGCCCAATAATCAGTCTAAAGAACTGCTACTATAAGAAGCTCAAGGCTTGACTTTACTTTTAATCATTTTCCACAAAGGTCTTTGGTTGGTGCCCAAATATCTAGAGGAAGTATGGTCCATTGTTTAGATACAGCAAAGAAAAGGATCTACCTCCATGGTTGGATATTTTTCTCTATAGTACTTGAACAAGCTTGAGACTCCCAGATCTGTGGAAAGGGAGAGTTTATGGTTTAAAAGATTTGATTGCAATAATCTGGCACAATAGCCTTTTTTATACTTTGAGAAAGATAAGATACTGTGAAGAAACTTTAATTCTAACAGAGAGTGTATTTGAATTAAAAAAATAACTATATAGCTGATTTGCATCCCTCTGGTCAAAAGCAAGGGAAGGAGCCCATGTAGCTGCATGTGAACCAGCAGCTGCTAAGGAAGAGGCTGAGGGAGCACATGAGGATGAAGAAGCCTTTTTCATCCAAATATTCAGTTGAGAGACTGTTCATGCTCTTGCAATACTCCTTATCTGTTCACAGCATTCAGAGGGGAAGTTGGCAACTCGCCCTCAACAGAATACTACCTTTGTGAGCCTCTAACAATAAGTATAGCTAGAAAAGAGAGAATATTGAGTTGATGGCCAGCTCCCAACATTGCATTCAGGGTGCTAATTGAATATACGTTCTCCGATAGGAACACCCAGTGTGAGATGGGTGGTTACTTTGTGAAACACCTGAAGGTGATGTAGCACCTGTTTTTGTATACCACAATATGATGAACTGCCGTGGTCCGGTATTGGAGACCATATGTGAGAAAGCGCCTCTTTTGTGCGGTCAGACATATTTTTTGGTGGACAGATACTGCTGATTTTTTAACTCTGCATACTGGGGAATGACTATCCAGTCCCACATGCATGCACTCTGACCCCTGAAACATGGTAAAAAGGGATAATTCTCAAATGGCATTTTTAACTTTCCAGTAAGGTCACAACATACGGTGTAAGAAAATGCACAATGGCATAGAAAGTTAAATGTCACCTCTGGACTGTGTCACCTATTTTGCTATTTACTAGGCTAACAAGGAAAAAACATCACTCCGAATGTGTATCCTGACTCCTGAGGCTTTTAAATCCTCAGGCAGACTAGTCAAAATACAGGTTTGGACAGGAGCGAATGCCTATTTTCAAATACTAAATACGTCTCCCCTAAGTAGGCCTTGTAGCCCATAAGGTAGGGTGCTTGGTATTTAAAAGTCGGCAAGCAAGAATTGGAACCAAAACTTGAGGGTAGAGGCTGATCAAATCCGAACACAACAAATGAATACTGTGTCTAATTATTAAATAATGCACAAAGCCAGAGAGTACTCCCCTCTATACTCCCCAGTGAAATAGGAACAAGTCCTACAACAACATTCAATGCAAAGAGTTTCAGCACTATATACATTTATGTTGACATGGCATATCGATATTTAACAACAGTAGCGCATGAAGAAGACATCTAGCTCAAGATGTATGTTTCATAGAGAAATGTTCTTCTTTATTTTTCACAGGTAGAAGTTTTTTACATTTCACATATCATGTCCTCATAACCAACGTGTTTCGTCTCCAATGAGACTTCTTCAGGGCTTTCATGTATGGCATACAACGTTTTTTCTTAAAAAGTCATATGGTTCGGATTCAATAGTCAACGTTTTCTATAAGTCACCCAGTTCTCGGTGGCGGTATGGTAACCGGCCACATAAGTAGTCAGCATCCAATTTTTTTGCGAGAATTTAGCAAGAATTGAATGTGTTCATGTTCCCCCAGTGACTAGCCTCCAAAAGTTATTTTGCTGTTAGGGCTGTTGCTGGCTCTATAAAGAAAAAGAAAAAGTATAGTTAATATGTTAATTTTGTATATTAGGTTTGAATAAACTAGAAAGGTAGTTCAACCACTGCTTTTAGTATTTATTAAAAGTGCAATCAAATGGTAAAGTTTGACTTTTTTATATAAACATGCAGGAAAGGTAACTTAAAAAATAATGATTTGCCTGCCTGAAGCCCCTGCAGGCTAATTAGTATTGGCCTGCCTGCAGCTGTCCTGACAGTGCTTCCTGGATGAGATGTGAAATACTGCTCTCACAGCAGAGACAGAGACTTGGGTCGGGAAGAATGGTTTGGACGAGGAATATAACCAGGGCCACTGGATTTATGTTTAGTTTAATTTACATTGGAAGCTTATAAAGCGCAGGAATCCCACCCTCAAGGGGTTTCTCTGCGCTATGTGACTGTGCGGCTGCTGCATTTTTCTCACAATTATTGATTTGGCACATTTACCACATAATCCATCATATGCTACATAATCTGCAGATATAAACAAAAAAAATTGTTTCCAGCTTTGTTGCCAGCTCAAATGGTTCAAATGTTACCAAAAATACAGCAACCCTTGTTGTCACATAGTGGAAGACTCTTTCAAAGGCTGATCGGTCACCTTTTTAATGCTTATTGCTTTATTTGGGTTTAAAACTGGAACTAATGAGGTGCAACCTATGCCCAGACATTTTTAACAAATGTAAAAATGAATAAATAATGGAATAATATTATCACAAAATGTGCCCCACTAAGCCCCATAGTTTGCATTTTCCTGTCGCGTAATTTAGTTAACCCTGCCACATAATTTGGCCTTCTCCTGATGCATAGTTACAATGGCCCTGAATATATAACCCTGCTTAACTCAAGCAGGGCAGTTTAGCAGGACCCAGAATAATCGCTAATTTGATAGAGAGCAGAAGGAGATCCATATAGTTATAGTTAATGATAAGGGAAGCCTAGAAGCGAGGGGTCTTTTGGACCCAAAACAGACTTTAGCCTACTGGCTTTAGTTTCAGTGGTGGTGGAAGCTGGCTCCTATACCAGCTTAAAGTGGTTGATTTGGAAGGGACTGATCATTACCTTAAACACACACCTTGGTGTGCACAAGATCCATCCAGGTGCAGAAAGATTTTGTCATGTTGCATTTCAATGACAATGGTGCTTTCCGGGACAGTTTTCGGTAAGGAAAACAGGGTGCACTGTGAAATAGTTGTCCTTGCGAGCGGTTTTGCCCAATGGTCAGGGCCTTAAGGTCTAGAAGTCACTCCCACCCACTAACTTTTGATTTGTAAAAAAGTGGACCCCACCACAGGCTCCGTGGAACACTTTCTGGGCCTGTAGAAGAACAAAAACAAAATACGGCCCCTACTGTTGGAGACCTGTGGGTGCCCTGAAGGGCTGGGCCTGCTCCCACTTCTACCCCGGACTAAGAAGTGGACCTCGAAGATGAACTGGCTAACTTCCTGGGACATAATAAGCTGCAAGAGGTCTTTAAACTGGAGACCAGTGGACCAGTTACAACTTGGACTGGGTTTTTCTAGTGGCCGCAGATGGAGTGTGTTCCGGCCACTAATGCTGACATGCTGGAAGCCTTATAAGTGGCTAAGAACTATCACAGAAAGTCTGAAAAGTTTGAACTTAGAAACATTTTGGACTTTAAAATCAAATCCTGTGGAGATTTAGCTGGACCTAGTGGCAAAGGTGCTCCATAAAAAAGACTGAAGGGCAGATTTACTAAGGACTTACATTGTTTTTGCATGAGGCAAGTTGTCCCAAGGCAGCACAAGTTCGTAAATGCGATTTAGTGGACCAGGCAAAGTCACCAATGTTTTTTTATGCAAATCCAGATTTACAAAGACTTGTAAAGCTGGGATTGTGCCAAAATGGTGCTCCTACTCGACAGAGACTTAACAAGGAGATATACCCTTATTTATCTTCGCTGATTACTCCCTCTGTGTGTGCTGCATTCTGAAGCATACACGGAAATAGGAATAAGCCTCTAAAAATTGTTTATGTGCAGAAAGTTGTCCTCTCCTGCACATAAACAATCCTTCCCAATGTAGGCACCCTTGCACCATGCTGCAGGAGTGCCACCATTGGCACAAGAGAGCAAGCAGTGCAGAAGCACAAGGAAAGAGCAAAAATGCACCCTATTGTGAGAAGTATGGAGCATTTCTGTCCTCTTCCTTTCACACAGAACAATAGGTTGCCTTGTTGCATTACGTTGCGTAGACGAATGGATAATCTACCCCTATGTCCGAATGTAGAAATGTTGATCGGTCAAAGGCACGAAAAGCATCCGCCTGATGAGATGTCTTCAGTGACTGTGAAATTTTAACTTCTTCCACTCAGACCTTTTCCCACTAAACCCAACTGCTTCAACAGGACTGTCTCCAGTGATTATCATCCTTCAGTAGGATTTTTGAAGATACAGCTTTCAAATTTTCCCTGCCAGAGGATTTTGTCTTCCATAAAAAATGCTAAGTCAGAAGGTAAAAATGTAGACTGTGACGACAAGCTTGGAGTATCCCACCTGCTCTTAACAAACATTGATTCTGATTGGCGCTTTATTTTTCTGGCTTACAACTTTAAATTCATAGCTCGAGTTCCTCTTATTGGATTTTTGTAATTTTTGTGTCATTTTTAGGTCGAGCACTCGAGACCTCTTGTATATACTTTAGTATATACTTATATGTGTATGTACTTTGTGGGCTCGGGAGATCAGCCCTAGGACTTGTCTGCTTCTGCTTAGGGACTTTTTTTTTTGTTCAACTGACTCTATTTAACGCTCTTGATAGAAAACGATCAGCAGAGGTCAGTAAATTACCAGAATCACTTTAGCATTTTCTAGATTCCAGTCTATAGAAATGGTCTCCACGAGCACCCGTAGACAATAATATTTGTTTCAAATCTTGTATTTTCAGTTATAAGACTACTGAAGGCCCTGATTTTATATTAAAAACAGAGCTTTGGACTATATTATTTCCCGCTGAAAGGTAATATTTCTTTCCATGTGTTCTCATAGCTGGCATGTCACCCAGTTTGGTTCTTACTTTACCTCCAAGTTAAAGAACAGTAGATGTTTCAGCACCCAGGCTAATGTGCTGCATAGCTAAATATATATAAGGTTCCAAAGGCAAGGAGAATTGCATTACAAATGCTTCTTATTATTACGTTGTCCTTAATGTTAAGAAATTGGTTGTGATATTTTTTATTGAGTTGTGTTTTGACTCCTGGAGGCCCATTAGGATGGCAGACGGATTTTAGTCTGCCCGCCACCCTAGCGGTGTTAGGACCGGCTGCCAGTGGTGCAGCGGTCCCGCACCTGCAATTTGGATGCCACTGCGGCTTTTGCATCCTCCATTCCCAGCATTGTGGCGGGCGGTGCTCATAGCACCGCCCGCCACAATGCTGGAAATGCACTGTGTGCATTATCATGCATAAGGTGACAGGTACCGCGAGGTGCCTGCCACCATGTCCATGATAATGCAGGGGGGTACCATAGGTACCCCCCATGTGCACCCCTTCACCTCCACAATACACTGGGGGCCCGCAACGGGCCCCCGGAAGAGAATTCCACATGCCTTTCCGTGACGGCAACACTGCCACGGAAAGGCATGTTTTCACCCCCATGCTAATATGGATGGCGGTGTCTAGCAGATACCGCCACCATATTAAACCCTTTTCCACTCGGTCGACTTGTCGACCGGGTGGAAAAGTGGCGGACGGTCTTCCCGTCCACCGCGGTACCCCCGCCATACTAATATGGCAGGGGTAAATGGGTGGCAGGTGGGGAAGAATGTAGGGCGGATCGCCTCCGCCATGCGGGCAGTGGCGATCCGCCCTACATCCTAATGGACCCCTTTGACTGTTTTAATTTCACTTCATACTTCGCAAAATTTCCTAGTTAGTACTGTCTTCTCTGCGCCTAAACTATCAGGTGGTGATTCTGGGTTCAAATGATTGTATCTGTGTGTTTGACCTGACAGGATTTGAGGGCTTATAACTTTGGTAGGAATCACATCATCCCGAAATAATAACCCTTTTTCTTACACTATAGCATTTATAATAGGATTGATTTTCGAAGTGTTTACTTCACTGATTGATATAGGATCGTTATCAAACTGGAACCTGATGGAGCAGGGTTTTGCGAAAATAAAAAACTGCTCGGATTAAAACCTCTGTAACATTTATTAACAGTGTGCTCTGAACATTTTATTAATAGAAAGCTAAAATAAAGGGAAATGCTTTTGCGCATGCATATACTAATCGTAAAAACTAGGCCGCAAGTGCTTTGATTAAAAAACTAATGCTGCTTTTGCACACGTAAATAAAGGTTGCTTGGGAAAAATAATACAGGTTGTGCATGGGTTAGTGCAAATTCTGGGATGGTGGAAAATAATAATGTTTGTGTTTGTTTGAAAAGCAAGCATGGGCCTACTGTTAGGCATGCCAGCATGGGGTTAATAGTTGGTGGAAAAATAAAATGACCAAAAAGATGGTTTCGAGAGAGAAGAGAGAGCGCAAAGGCTTTGCTGTGTGTTTTTGTGTGACTGCTAAGCTACGGAGTAAATAAGATAAACAGTGGAAGCGAACAACTTCCTTCTTGAGATGGCAGAGGCAAACAATGGAAGCGTAAAGGCTTGATACATGAAATGTGCTGTAGGAAATATGTACTACAATTGTGTTCAGAGTTGTTTCCTGGGAAGAATCTGTCGTAATGCTGAAAGTTTAAAACAAAAGGTCAATGAATAAAATGGTCATGATGAGAGTGGTGTGACAGTACACCAGCATCTTTACCCAATGAAAGACGGAGTTCGCTCTCATATTGAAATAAATGTGGTTTGGACATTTAGGTTTTAGGGTATAATTGAAAGTCGCTGGTGGGTGTGGTTAGGTCGGCTGGTATTTAGCTAGCAGGAGATCGACGCTGTTGTCGGTTTGCTGTTCCAGATAGAGGCCTTCCCTGTTTCCTAATTCCTAACTTAATCTTTGCCACTCATCTCTCGAGGGACCTTACTGCCCTTTGGCCAGAGCGTAGATCTCCCTGATTCTTACTTGGGTTAGTATAGATAATATCCTGCATTTGCATAATGATTTGCAAATGTATTTTGTCTCTGAAACTTTTCTCTCTTCACCTATCCACTCCTTCAATGCATTGTTTATTTGATATGAGTTTGTTTCTATTCATTGCTAATACATGTTCTTTGTGAAAATCTATGATTTGCATTGTGTGACAGTACTAAATGAGCATTTATTTCCCATTATTTTTCGATAAACATTATAAAGCACACACAAACTGAGTCTGTTATTATTTAGTAGTATTGATAGGTGCATATTATTGCTATCAACTATTCAACTCCCAAAGGTTCGTCGCCACAAATATATATATATATATATATTGTAAGGAGAAATGAAGGTTCTAGTGTGTATTTGGTAAGTTGGGTATAAACTTGCATCACACTGAACCCAGCGAGAAGGGATTAGTTGGGTAAAGTAAGTGGGCCTTTGTTAGCGTCAATTTATTGATCCCTGATCGCTGGATCAAACCCTGAATTAGTTAGAGAAAGTCATTGAAAGGGGAGTCTATGTTGTGTAACAAATAAACAAGGACTTCAAGAGAAAAACCCTATACACGACTACTTTCTAGTACATTTTGTTTTAACAATGTATGCTCTTACCCTGTATTATTGATTATTTTTAAGATAAAGGTTTTAGAAGATGAACTGTCCTTGTTTTTACTTTTGTATAGGACAGGTTTGCCAGAAGAATGCTGTGCTTTTAAATTGCTCGTCCACTGACAAGGTCAAAGCTGTGATGACGACATTGATCACACATTCTTGTTCTGATGGCACATAATTCTCTATACACTCTGCATTCCACGATTAATACGTCGCATTAAAAATAGCGACATAGCGACAGACGTATTGGGTAACAGTTGAGAGGTATTGGTATGTAGTACTAACATAAAATCACTATTCAGCAACTTCACTGACATTTTTTTCCTTTTGCCCGAGCGCAAATATGGATTTTAAACTTTCAAACTGCATAGCTGACCAATTCCCAATTCGTGTAAAACATTATATAAATTATACAAAACGCCAATGCACAAAAAGCAAATGGGGAATGCACACTACAGATGTAAACTCTGAACTGCAGCACGAGGCATGCCAGTAAGGGAGAGGGAGGTCCTTATTTGCAGTGGTATACAAATTCATACCTTGAGTCAGGAGGTGAAACTACCTGGGGTGAAACTCGTGCGTCTGTGTCAGAATCAGTATTACAGTCGGTTTTGCCCCGGGTATTCTCGCGAGACTCGGAAGGAAGGTCTAAGTACAGGGTAACCACAAATCACACAATTTTCGTGCATAAAATAGAAAAGGTGAGTGAAAGTACAAGCCACATCAGGATCAAAAATATGTCCGCAGGGTAGCTTCCATCAGCGCATGTCATTTGTGAATTGAGACAAGTGATTAAGTAGCAAGAAAAAAAAAGCGAAGTATGTAAAAACCATCCTAAACTAGAGCAGAAATCTGAGGAAAGGCTACCTTGACTAAGTCTTTCCAATGTCTTGTAATGGCCTGGAATTGTGTGGAAAACGTGATTAAAATGAACATACGTTGTCCGTAAATACGATTATATACAGCATGCACTGAAGTAAATTAAGGAAACAAAAGGGGCAAGTTAGTTACATGCATCTCCAGTGGAATGGAGAATTATTTTTATTACATTATGGATTTTATTAAAGTCACAAGTTTTAAACAAATGTTTCAAAGCCTCAAATCCGAAGTTTGTTTTGTCATGCTCCACTGCAAGCCAGGTAGGGGGTACCCCTGAGTCAATCCATAAGAAACAGAAACAAATTTTAGGAAATGAGAAATTAACATACTTTTCATGGTAGAATAATGCACTGGATGCCATTTCTAAACCGGCTCTCAGGCTGCTTTATGCAAGAATAATATCAATTAAACCCCCCTGGAATATCTTTTGTGATGTAAGAATTTGATTTATAAACCTCTGTGTCACATTCTCTAATAACCCATTGAGGTTACCGAGGGAGATCAAAGCGCCCATCTTAATGTTCATTTGGCTTCGTTTTACCAAATTTCCTTAGATTGGAAATAAAATTGCCCTCTCATTCAGGCAGGTTAATGCAGCTTAGGAAGAAAGAGAGCAGCCAGCACCATGTGCCCGGATGAGGCTTTGGGCGGTCACACAAACACAGGAGAGCCATTTTTTTTAAGAAGTGAAGAAAAGAAGCAGAGAATAGCAGCCCCCAGCCAAATTCCAGAACCGGTGGCATCAGCACCGTCCTATTCACCACGGATTTTTGTCATCAAAGACACAAAATGGAGGAAAGCCCCTAGTGAATGGCGTCCCAAGTGAACAATCTTTAGAGACACAGACATATCTTAGCAGTTGTGCTTCTCACTCGCTGCAGAGCATTAATCTTTCCCTGTGTCTAGCTGTGTTAGATATCAGTAACTGATTAATATGTCTCTTCATATGCTTGAATACCAATGAAGTGTCTCTTTTAGTGCACATAAAAGGCAAGCAGGAACCCTTTGCATTTCAATTTAAAATAAAACTGACATTAAAGCCGCTTCAAAATGCATTTAATCACCAGAGTCTGCAGTTTGCTCAGTTGCTCACAAGAAAGTTTTTGGAAACACGGCATCGAACTAATTAACTCCTCTGTAGTGCTGGTAAAGCTGGCATTAACACAGATAATCCTGGGGACCGTGGCTTTGTTACCTAAGCAACCACCCCAGCTTTAGCACATTTTTACAATATACTTAAAAATCTTTAAATGACATTAAGAAATAGCGGCAGCGATAATTGATGATTACCTCATTTTTCCGTGTTGATCGAAGAACAATTTGTAAGAAGTTTTCACTTTGAATTACATGTATGTTGCTAAAGAATTCGACTGACTTCAAGGCTGCTAGCTTGAAAATGAAGCAGAATGAGGAAAAACGTCCCACTACTTAGCAATTATGTTTACTTCACTTGCAAGTCTATCAAGCAGCCACCTAAAAACTACTGGCGAGCCGCCAACAAAGTGCTGGCACTGTTAGGTCAGCCTCTAAATACGGTGGCGTTTGAGTCACTCACAAACTGCTGGCCCTGTGGAGTCCCCACCAAATGCTGGAGTTTTTAAGTCACCAACAAATTGCACGAACTGTGGAATCACCTAAAACCTTCTTGGGTTTTGAGTCACACACAAACCGCTGGTACTGTGGAGTCACTGTCAACTCCTAGCAGTGTGGAGCCACCCACCAGGTGCTGGCTGGTACTGTGGAGTCACTGTCAAACTTCTAGCAGTGTGGAGTCCCCCACCAAGTGCTGGCTGGTACTGTGGAGTCACTGTCAAACTCCTAGCAGTGTGGAGTACCCCACCAAGTGCTGGTTGGTACTTTGGAGTCACTGTCAAACTCCTAGCAGTGTGGAGTCACCCACCAAGTGCTGGCTGGTACTGTGGAGTCACTGTCAAACTCCTCGCAGTGTGGAGTCACCCACCACGTGCTGGCTGGTACTGTGGAGTCACTGTCAAACTCCTAGCAGTGTGGAGTCGCCCACCAAGTGCTGGCTGGTACTGTGGAGTCACTGTCAAACTCCCAGCAGTGTGGAGTGCCTCACCAGTGCTGGCAGGTACTGTGGAGTCACTGTCAAACTCCTATTAGTGTGGAGTTATTCACCAAGTGCTGGCTGGTACTGTGGAGTCACTGTCAAACTCCTAGCAGTGTGGAGTCACCCACCAAGTGCTGGCTGGTACCGTGGAGTCACTGTCAAACTCCTAGCAGTGTGGAGTCCCCCACCAAGTGCTGGCTGGTACTGTGGAGTCACTGTCAAACTCCTCGCAGTGTGGAGTCACCCACCAAGTGCTGGCTGGTACTGTGGAGTCACTGTCAAACTTCTAGCAGTGTGGAGTCCCCCACCAAGTTCTGGCTGGTACTGTGGAGTCACTGTCAAACTCCTCGCAGTGTGGAGTCACCCACCAAGTGCTGGCTGGTACTGTTGTGTCGCTCACAAAACGCAGGTTCTGCAAAAGCACCTACCAAGCGCTGTTGCTGTTGAGTCACACACAAACTACTGGTAACACAGCTATCCACCAATTGCTGCTGGATGACCCACAGGCTGCTGTCTCTGAGGAGACATAGACACACTGCTGGTGCTTTTTATGCATGATATTTTGGGCATAGAGCTACCACCAGTGAGCAAAGGGAGTGGAGAAATCCATTAAATGAGTGCTAAACCTTTGTCACATATCTGACGCTCTCTTACTTTGCTTCATTGACTCCTAGACTGTGCACCATGACTATGGATGGAAAGTACGGTAGTTTGCCTGGTGCCCATGACTACTTCATCTAACTTTGACATTCATTACTGTAACTCCCAATAGGCCTATTGTGCCATAATGGTGAATTTGGGTACACTCTGCTTGGTCGCTTTTATCCACCTTTCTATTGCATTTTTTATGTTCTTAGGTCACCTGCATCACATCTCTGGTACCATAGACGTTCATAATCCCACTGTCTCTTTCCCCTGCGTGTATGGCTATAGTCTTTGAATCTGCTTTGACAATAAAAGTACACCTTGTAATTGAATACATGCGTTTGTTGCACAATTCTCTTGTGCCTATTGAGCTGGTACTCACCATATACAAACCTGATTAAAGGAATACATTCATGTTTGTTATCTTAATTACAACACCATTTATCTATTCGTTTCTATTAAGTGTGGTCTATTTTTAGTAAGACACAACTTTCACTCACTTTTTAATTTGATTGTTTTACTATGAATGGGGCAGAATTGGCATTGCTCAGTAGAACGAGGTTGCTTTTAACGGGACAGTATTTCATTTCTTAGTGTGAAAGGACTACTTTTTATGAGACAATATTAGCATTGATAAGTATAAAAACTTTACGTTTAAAGAGACAGTAGTGCTAGGAAAAACAGTAATACCTTTATTGAAACACTATCAGTGAGTTGGGCTGGCCTTCCTATTTGACAGTGCCGGCACTTCTCATTAGAAGTGCTTCATTTGGAACGAGACAATGTTATCACATTTTAATGTTTGCGATGCTGTTACTGCTAAAAAAGACTGTTTCAGGAATGGCACCATTCTATATGACTGTCCTATATATAATGGCACTGCTGTGCTTTACATTTGGAAGTGTTGATGCTGGTTAGGAGTGTTCTAATTATGAGGAGCCTGGGGGACACTTACCAATTGAACTCTATATTTAACTGGACCGTGCTGGCCTTCTCCGCACAGTTTCTCTCATTTTTGCCACAGTATTCGCTCTCTTCAAGAAGGCTTTGCTTTCTTTTATTGGGATAGGTCCTGATGTTAGTAGAAGCTTCCTCTGTAAAAGGGCATTATTAGTACTTGCCTGTAAGACGCCCCTCCCTTTTGTGGCATCACTGCCAGTCCTTAATAAGAGACTCTATCTTTTACTGCTGCAGTTCAGCAACCCTCAGTAGTACTGCTCGACTTCAAATGGACATGATTGATGTTTGTGGGACGCCTCTAAATTTTGAATCAGTGCAGACACTTCTCAAGAACACTGCTCTAATTGTAAGAAAGAAGTGTGGCAGTTCACGGTAAAGCTCCAAACTACATTTTAGGGTCAGTAATGGAATTTCTCAGTATGACTCCTCTACTTTTCCTAGAACATTACTGTTTATCTGATTTTTATTTTCTATGTGTTTTATAAGGTGATGTGGGTCACTTAAATAACTCCTCAGAGAGCCAGTAGAGCCTCCTAGCAAGATGGAGTCAAGGTGAGCCGATCCAATGCTCTCTATGTTCAGACGTAAACAATGAAGATGGTCCATCGTCCTGCATCCGTGGGGAATCCTCCAATGATGCTCTCATATCACAGGATTCTTTCTTGCATTGTTCAGCAGTTTGTGGTAACATTTTACCACTAATGGCCCACTGCAGTCCATTTTTAGGCAAATGGCACACAATTACGAGTAGTGGCGTCATGGCGGGGTTTCAGATATTGGCTGTACTGTAAAATGTTTCAGACGGGTTTCTACTCGTTTGAAAAATGTATTCACTTTATTGTAAATTAATATTTTTACAGAACCATTTTTAATCGTATTCTTGCTGATATTCAAATTTACTGTTTATGTATTTGGAGGGATTTCTTGGGCTTTGATTAACTATTAATTTTTGTCTGCGAGGCAATCTCACAGTCAAATATAATTAGCATTTTACATATCGACTTTATTCTCGTATGAACTATTGTTATTGATTGCATGCGATAAACATTATGTCACTACAACTATTAGATAGAAAGGGACAGATTTACAAGCCCCTTGCGCCACTTTTAACATGGGAAAAGTGACGCAAAAGTGGCGCAAGTGGCTTGTAAATCTGCCCCAAAGTATCTGGCAGCAGTTCAAACACTGTAATCTTCAGTGCCAAGGACCTATAAATGGTATTATCCGGCTCGGCCGCAACAGCTATAAATGCCGGCTTTGCAACTGGGGAACCTGGTTCGAGTCGGCTCAATGTCCTGTGATGCTGGCAAACCGTTTAGTCTCTCTCTCTGGCTAAAAAGAAAATGTATGTCTCCTTGTGTAATGTAACAGGAGGTCATGTAAAGCGACCCAGTTCCTTCTGGTAGAGTTCGCGCTATATAAACTGCGAATAAAAATATATAGTAAACTAACACAGCAAATAAATTCGTCACATGTTGCTAGAGTTACCTGGACAGTTACTTATTCGCCAGGGAAAGTGTTTGGCAAACACTGTTCTATATTCTGATATTTCATGATTTTGTATTTGCTTGGGTAATTGTTCCATCGAACGGGGGGGTGATGTTAGGAAATAAAGAACGCAAAATAAATAAATGCATAAGTGGAAAGTTATAATTGCATGAACATTTATGAAAGATGACTTTTTAAAACGATAACGAGCTTAGTTCCCACCACTTGCAAAATCTCATCGTGCAAACCCATTTCATAAAAGGTTTCTAAATGTCAAAACTGTCCCAGCGTGTTATTTTTCCAGAAAGTGTATATTTTTCTGTAATCAGCATTTTCAATAAGGAATATATCAGAGAAAAATAACTAATAACCAATGTTCAATCCTTGTAATGTTTTTAAAAACTGGCACCGGTGTGTTTTACGAAAGGAGAAATCTTATTAACTTTCCATCACTGGACATAATTTTCCAATTCCAGAGTCTGCACAAAATGTGCAGCTTACCTAATATTTGCAACTAATATGAAAGGTCTGCTTGTTGAAGGGAAGTACAGGGTTTCCCAGCAAGGAAATGCTAGTTAACCAAAGCACTGTTTATTTAGTCAGAGACCTGAATTTAAAGCACAATGCTGCAGAACAAATTTCCCGATGCGTTGCCAATTTCTTTTGCACACTGACCCCTAAAGTCCGGTTTAAGTGATGTGGATAAACACCTCAGGCTCTTCTGACCCAGTCATATGTTTTGTTTACCTCCCCTCCCTCTCTCGCCCTGTGAAGTCGATTCCCGGGTAAACCCCCTCTGTGCAGACAGTAGACATGTTTAGGGCTGCAGAGGCCCACCTCAGACCAGCACAGCAATACCCAGACGCGACCCTGAAGGTCAGATCATTGCTCAGGAGCATCCGTGCACGGCCCTGGTGGTCTCTTTATCCAACCACCCTGCCGCCACGGCCAGCACCAGTATGACGTGGATATGTGCTTACATTGAATACAGTCATGTGTATGTCACGCGACACATGTGGGGGCATGTTAGCAAGGGCTTCATCGCCGCTTTAGCTGCGATTTCTTTATCACCCTATTAGCAAGCTGTCGCTAACAGCAGTTAGCGACAGCTTTCAGGTGATAGCGACCGGTTTGGGGTCCGCTTTGCATGTCAGCGTTATTTATCGCTAATGACATGCAAAGTAGGCGTACCCAAACTGTTACTGACTGAAAGCAGTCGCTAACACAGCTATCGCCTATTAGCAACGCAGGCTGCGTGATAAAAAAAGTCATACTAAGCGTGATTATCGCCGGAATCTAACACCTGCTCAAAACATTACTTACCTGTGTTATCAATGGGAGGTGGATTGTCAGGTTAAATCCCCATTGGCGTTAATGCGTGAATATCGCTGGATTTCCAGCGATATTCAGGCATTTCGCCGCTATCGCTGGCTATATTAGCACAATGGAGATAAACGTTGCTAATAGCATGCTTTCTCCGCTAACATATCCAGCGATAGGCAGCGATAACAATAAACGCGCTAAGCGCGTTTTGCGATAAATATCGCAATTCCTTGCTGATATGCCCCTACATTCCTCCAAAGCTATAATTTTTTTAATACCAGTTAACCAGGACCGTATCCACAGGGGGCCCAGAGGGGCCTGGCCAGCCTATATTTATGTCCGGCCCCCCTAAAATACTTGGCTTCGGTTTCTTGGCTTTCCTTTCTCTTTAATCAATGTCACTTTTTTTCTGTGACCGTTAGCCCAGTGCTTGGTCCGGTGTTCTGAGGTGCAGCTCTGCTTGTATTTGCATGTGGCAGTGAGTGAGCAGTGTCTACCACTGCTCAGACGGGGTCACACATAGGGCAGGGTCCTCCTTCCTGCCTCTCTGGGAAATATATTGGCTTTGAAAGTTAGCAGGTGTAGAGAGAGGCAGACAAGGCGCCATGGAGTCGCATCACTGCTAAACTTCTAGAAGAAATGTTTCAACCCAGCAATGTCAGTCGGCTCGATGAGGAAGGGAACACTGACCCACATACATGTATTTCCAGCATGTAAGCAGCACAACTATAAAAGTCTGCAATATATGATCCACCACTAAGCAGAGTGGTATGCCTGGCTCTTCCCTACAGCACGGTGGATGCTGGTACTTTGAATGGCCGCTGTACAGCTGGCGAACTGCCGGCGAGCCTTGTGACCAAGAGTCTATCCATACCCGTTATGTTTTCTGTATGTAGTGTTGTGACATTTCTACTTTTTAGTAAGCCCTTGATGTGCATTTCTATGCCTAGTGTGTGACTTTTTGACCACTCAAGGGCATGTAGCTTTGTGTAAAAAATATTGAAACTATATAAGTACCAAAACTCAGTACAAGAATGAAATACATTAACTGCTCACACTTGTCATACAAAAACTGATGTCATGTTGAAACTGCTGAAGTTGCCCTATGACAGATTGACATTTATTTTATTCTTTGAGGCAGTGACACTCCTTTATGGTCAACAATAAAAAGTTAGTTCTAAACAGATGCACATCGGGATTTATATTAAAACCTATGTATCCCAATAGAGAGATATCTACTTCTTTTGTGTCAGGTTTGAGACGCGCCTCCAGTCCTGTTTGTTCATATAGGGATGCTAAAAGGGAAATTGAAAATCTAGAGTGCAAATGAGTACCTTTTCTATTGGCTTTCAATTACAAACCTGTAGGCAGGCTCCTATCACCAGAGACCTGATAACATGCAATACTCTCTTACAGGCCCCGGTTTCTCCCTCTAATGGGGTGTGCTACCATTGCTCCATCTAGCCTGGCACTAGTTGTGTCGCTACCCTATGCTTCAAAGCCAGTAGAGCCGTAGCTAGCTTCAGCCTAATGTCTTCCAACACCACCCTGTCTCCTAGTAAAATGGTGCGAGAGGGACAGATGCGGGGGAGGTGAGGCACAGCAAGCAGTAAATCGTAGGTCTGTGTACCTGGTCGGGGGAGTGTGTATGTCTACGTTTGCAAGTTGGTATGTCTGTGTTTGCAAGGGTGCATGTGTGAGTTTGTGTTTCTGCTTTGGTTAACTGGACTTTTATGTACCAATAACTTGTCGTAATTACATAATGTTTTGTCATTGGTTCTAGTATTGCACCTGAGAAGAAACTGTTGACGAATACCTGGGCTTTTATATGCTGATAGGAGAAATGAGCAAAATTTGAGCTTGTGTATATTGATAACAAACATAATGTCAGAGAGAATGGTCAGAGAGTCATGCTTCCTTCTGACATTCAGTGATCTGCAGCTTATAAATTGGCATGACGGCAGGGCAGACTTAGCCTTCACATCTGTTATTTACAGTGCTTTGAAATTGGAGAGGAGAGGTATAGAGTGCTACAAAAAATCAATTTTTATACAATTCTTTAAATTAAAAGTTCAACAGTCTTGCTGGCGAATGTGTTTTGGCCCTGAAGTTGGGGAGTCATTGGAAGAAGGGCCCAGATTGATTAGTGTAGGGTTTTGCTTGAAAACATTGTCTTCGCTGGTTGGCACTGATCGTGTAGCCTTTATTGAGAAGTTGCCACTCAAATTTACAGTTACAAACAAATGTATACTTCCAACAAGCTGACAAACATTCCTTGTGACAGAATTAGAATGAGTCCCCACATTAAACTATTGACCCAAGGCCCCACAAAAGCGTCTGATAGGCCTGCTTGAGGAATACCGAATGTATGACGTTACAAGGCAAACATTAACAACGCATGCCTTTACAATGCAGTCTTTACATCGCAACATCCATTACAATGCATGGTTTTACGTCGCATGCCATCACAACGCATTTTTAGAAACGACATTTAAAACGCATTCCATTACAACGCATACCATTACAATGCATACCATTACAAAGCATATTACTTTTAGGGCAACAGTAGGGTAAGTGTTGGATAGTGTAGGGGTAACAATTACTATCCCCTCTCCTATGAAGCAATCACCAAAAGTTCTTCATCTTGCTATTTTGTGTTGGCCGCCAGCCAGTCTAGCCCCCCCCACCCTCTGATTGAGTTCTTGGGACTGGTTCCTGCTACTACAGCCAGAATCTCACCTGTCTATAGCGATCAAGAGTAGCTGTGACGGCACAAAGGTCAGCATGTCCAACACAAGGGATTCACCTTGGGTCAAGTTTGCAGTCCAGGATCAACTACAACCTAATTCATTACTCTGGTCTTATGGCAGAGTATGTCTAAGGATAAACAAATGTGAGACATGTTGTAAATGTCTATTTCAAGTCTGCTTCTGGTGGTGCTGTCTTACTCGGGTCTCCATGAGGTTTCACTTGTAAAATCTGAGCTCTGTTCAGGCCCTAGACGTACCAGAGATGCTAAGGGCAAGATTCTAAGGCTCAGAAGAATTTGCTGAATTCCAACCCTCTGCATTGCTGAAAGGGAGGGTAGTAAGCCTTTCAGCAAGGTTTCACAGGAAGCACTGATGTAGGTGCTTCCTGTGAAACCTGAATTGAACATCATGATGATGGCTACCGTGAATCAAAGTATTCACCAAGGCAGAATTCATCTGCTTTATCCTTATCTCACCGTAGCAATATTCATATAGCTGTTCTAAATACACTGGTTGCAAGCCATAAATGAGAACACATTCAACAGAAGACATTTTGCCCCAGAACTTCATACCATATTTCAGCATATCCACCAGTCTTGTGTCTTTTCCCCTTTCGATAGCAAGGCACTTCTTGAACCATTTCAAACATACTGTGGGTTGTGTAAGAACACACATCCACACTTTATGCAAGTTTAATATTCTGTTGCTTTTGATGGGAATCACTGTCCTGGTGCGGGACCCTGCAGCATGCCGTCAGAGTGAGGCTGAATTAATCTTTCCTGGACGATTGTGGTATTTTACTATTATTACTGCACTGCGTAACCATGGCACAAAGCTCTGGTGCCACCAGGTTCAGAGAGAGTCAGCCTAATTGCAAACTGATCTGTTGCACTGCTAATTTCAGAACCCCTGGAAATGTTTTTAAGGTTGACTTTCAATCTGCCACTGCAGAACATTCAGTGTCTCCAGTACAACTTACAGCCCAAAATAAACATCTTCTTTGACCTGTTCTCTTGCACTTCTGGATCTGCCCTTCTTCACTATGCAGACAATTTTTAACCCATAGTTACACTTCACATAGCACATCACTTTCTGTTTCACTCAACATCCTGCTCCGCTGTAACTCAGGCGTTGTAGCACAGCTGGATTGCATTAGGCAATCCAGTTGGGCCCCGATGATGAAGCATGCCACCTACTAGGTAGGTGGGTGAGGGGTTTTCTACAACAGTTGTGTACTCTCTTTCTAAGTTTCTCAACAGGTAACGTCGAAAAACGTTTGCTCAAAGTTACCTTACAAAAAACTTGTCCACTTTGTTTTTGAAAATTTATTGGGGAAGAGGACAAGTTTTCTCTTTTTTTTTTCCTCGCTCTCTTTTTGTTCATATTTTTTTTAGAGACATTCTACATTAGAATTTCCTCTTCCTTGCGTATATGCTATTTTGAGGGTTTGTGGCTCTTTCAAGCGAAAGAGAGCCTTCACTGGTAAATATAGAGGATGGCTCTTTGAAAAAGGTAGGGATGCCTTAAAGTACTGTTTATGAGCCCTACCAGGTGATGCCATTATAGAAACACTAAATATAAGGCCATCCTAGGATTGCTTTTCAAATAAGAAGAGTCCAGATTGTGTTAATGTAGGAAATCCACATTTTCTGATTGGTCACCACAGCATTTTCATAATTTGCTGACCTCATAGATTTAGTGGGTTTTGCACTCTGTGCACTTAACCCCCGCTGACCAGCAGTTGAGTGCTGGTGTACCCTATTTAAGCATGGTTAAATTGACATACTCCTAATTAGTATGTTTAACTTACCTAGATGTCTTTAGTATATGTTATAAGGTGTACCCAGGGCCTGGATGTTAAATTCCACTAGTGGACTGCAACACCTATTGTGCCATACACTACAGTGGTAGTGCAAACTAGCCTTCAGGCCTGCACTGTGTAGCCTGACTGCAACAGTGCAAAAACTGCAATCCAACTTGCATAATAAATACAGAACAAAATATCCCTCTTAAATAATAATAAGCCACTTATATGTAGGTTGTGTGTCCCACAAGGCAGAGTTCATGGTATTTAAAATTAGGACATGTAGAGATGTAATGTTAACATGTCCTTACAGTAACTAGCACCTAAAAGCACTTTTTCACTGTGGCTGGCCTAGCTGTCCCATGGAGAACACTACGGTACACATTAAAATTCTAGTACTACATCTCAGGAATGGGAGCTGACAACTATTTTTAATAGTTAATAAAATCCAATTAATTGGTGAGGTTGGAGCTGTAATCAACGTTAGGGTAAAGTAACTTCTAGGAAGTTACCTTTCCCCTGCCTGCAGTTCTTGGAGGCTAATTTGTATTTGGTGTCCAACTTCTCCTAGCCGGTATTAGCATTTGAAAGAGTATGAAATGCCCCCAGAAGCTACACAATAGGTTTGCTGTGATTGACAATTCAAACTGAATTAGCAGGGATGACTCCTTTCAGCTATGCAAAAGAGTACGGACATTAAGCATCTCTTTTGGCATTACAGTGTCAAATCCTGCTTAAGAGTCAACTCCTGCTTGACAGGTCTGCTGGGCTTACATAGAACACTGGGAGTGCACTTGAGATGAAAGGAAACAGGATATCAAGACAATTGTTATGTATCCACTATCTGAATTCTGTAAAATGCTGATTTTGTTCTACCAGACGTCTGTCTCAGGGTTTATTGGGGGTACAGTGGCGGCTGCAAGCTGGATATTGGTGTTAGCTATGGGAGAATACAAGTATTAACATAATACACTCCCCTCACACCCACCCAGCCGTCAGACCCAATATTTAGTGTAGCGGAAGACTTTTGCCATCTCAAAAATGGCCAAAGTGGGTAGGGTTCACCCTTAAAACTTTTATTCCATTGATTAGGGGATGTTCAACAGTCATTCCCACCTACTAGCGCATGCCAACAATAAGTTTTGCGCCTAGAGACACACACTTATAACACTTTTTGGACCTGAAGATGAAGAGAAGAGTAGTGGGCCTGTTGTCTGTGACCTGGAAGGAGCCCTGAAGGACTGGACCTGCTCCCTCTTGTTCCCAGGACCAAGAAAGTGGACTCCAATGGTCATAAGGCTGACCTCTTGTTCAAGCTTCAGGGATACAACCACTACCTTTCCCTGGAACTACCCATCTGACCAGTGGCACTTGAATCTGAACTGGACCCAGCTGTTGGCCTCACCTGTGAGTTTCTAAGTGTATCCTCGACGGTCCTGGGGGCTTTAGATGTGTACTACATTTATGGATTGGGACTTTAAAAGACTAAAGTCAGAAAGTAAAATCTATGACTACCACAAACCTAGTTGATGTACTTGACCTGCTTTCCATCACGGTGTTCTGCTCGATTTTCCCGGCCTTTTTGTGAGGAAAAGATGATTAAATGTGACTTCAGTCTCTTACCATTCAAGTCTAAGGGTTAGAGTAGTGAATGGAGCCTATTTACTAGGCACTTCGACATGATTCTGTGCTCTTCCCCATAGATCAGGGCTTGCACACATAGCCTAGGGGATAGATTTGTTAGTATTAGGGATAACCTGTCCTGTAGTGAGGGTATTTCACGGAGCTGTGCTGAATTCAGGCCTGGTAGGCCTCAAACGGGAGAGACTCCATCTTTCTTTCTGCTCCGGCAGCTTGGGATGCTTCTAGGTCAAACGTAATGTTTTAGTTATGAGGTGTTATTCGCTTGGAGAGAACCGGTTCAGGCCGGCCCTTATCGAAGGATTGTATTTTTCTTCATGCCGAAGACACTACATCAGGCCGGCCGGCTGGGAACGTGTCCTTGGTACGGGGAGGTACAAGAATTTGGTGGGCGGCAGGTTACAGGCCGGAATTTTCCATGAGGAAACGCACCTCTATATTAGTGAAAGTCTGAGGCAGTTACATGTTCAGTCCGTAGGCGGCATCTAGCCGTTAGCAGTAAAGCTACTACTTATTCCAGGGAAGACAGACGCCATCTTGAAGGCGGAGAAGAACCGAGAGGCAGATGCTTTCCTAGCAGAATAGCCAGAGAGGAGAGAGTAGCCGATAAGGAAGAGGTCCCAGTGACTCGGAGAAGGGTGATTCCAGGCGAGCCGAGGCACAGACGAGAAGGGAACCTAGATGACCACTGAGTGCAGGCTACATACTACTAAGGTGATGTCGACCCTTTCTTATTAGAGTGTACAACTTAATCTTTCACTTTTCTTTGCAGGTTATGTGTTATATCGTAATGTTATGTGATTGTGTATGTAATGAGTAATAAAGTATCC
This sequence comes from Triturus cristatus, assembly GCF_964204655.1. Taxonomy (NCBI): domain Eukaryota; kingdom Metazoa; phylum Chordata; class Amphibia; order Caudata; family Salamandridae; genus Triturus; species Triturus cristatus. The sequence continues at coordinate 538,692,608 of NC_140586.1, forward strand.
AGTTTGTAGTGAACCAACATGTGCTGCGTGTTCTTGTATAAGAGGGTAGCCTATTCTTCTAGTCAGCTGCGGCTACATGAACAGATGTTAACCCTGATCAGGTAAGTGGTAACTGAATAAGGGAAAGAGGTGCCCCTCGAACCTGAGAACAGGCTATGCTCGAACTGGCAATCCTTGTGTGATCTGATAAATAGTGAGACTGATTCCCTTTTTGTATGTTATGGTGATCATAGGATGAACTGTCGTATGAGACTGCCGTCTAGGTAGAGAGGTCTGGATTCGTATAGGATCGCGAGGCCGGCACTTGTGATACTGTCGTATGGGCAGAGAGGTCTGGATCCGTATGGGATCGCGAGGCCGCCGATTGTGCTGAGACTGCCGTCTGGGTAGAGAGGTCTGGGTTCGTATGGGACCGCGAGGCCGCCACTTGTGATACTGTCGTATGGGCAGAGAGGTCTGGATTCGTAGGGGATCGCGAGGCCGCCGATTGTGCTGAGACTGCCGTCTGGGTAGAGAGGTCTGGGTTCGTATGGGACCGCGAGGCCGCCACTTGTGATACTGTCGTATGGGCAGAGAGGTCTGGATCCGTATGGGATCGCGAGGCCGCCGATTATAAGAGGTCTTGGTATGTATAGTAGGAATCCCCTGTCCTTAGGTGGTAGATATATGTGGTTGCAGGATTGTAAATGGGTTCTAGGGAGGAGGTAACATTCTGGCTGGGTTAGTGAGGCTCTGATGAGCGGGGTCTATCTGATCCGAAAACCCAAGCAGAACATTTGGCGTCACGAACCGTTTACGAAACCTGTGTGCGTTGTGGTTGTATCGTGTTTGCTTTCAGCGCGTGCGTGGTTTTGTTTGTATATTATTTCTATACAATTGTGAGTGTAGTTTTTTTTCCCTTTTTCTTCTTTCTTCTTTCTCTTTTTCTCTTTTTCTTTCTTTTCCGAGATGTTTTCTAGAAAGTCGAAATCTACTTTTAAGTTGCCCGTTGATATTCCCGGCTGGGATTCAACGCCTTATGAAGCCTTAGCCCGTGAGTGGGCTGATTCTACTGGTTTGAGTGAGAATTGGAATTCTTTTTTGGAGCTGGCGGAGCCGGCTAATGTGATTACTTGTTTACAGAAGGCGCCGGTATCTAAGGGTGATGAGCTTCCCGTTTTGGGGCGCAGAGGTTGGATTGTTCTGTCTGCGTACAGAATTCTGCATGAGAGGTTGTTGAAGTTACAGAACTTGCATAAGGATTTGGAAGCGAACTTTGTTGAGATTCAGAATGCTCATACTTTGTTGCGGTGTCAAAATAAGTTGCTTGCTGACAAACTTGAGACGTACCAAACTATTGCCGAGAGGGCGGCTGTGCGAATTGCTCGTTATAAATACAAGAATCGGCGTGGTCGGGTTTCGACGCGAAAGGTGCGTCTGGTCGTGGCGAAAGCCGGACTGGATTGGAATCCTGATGAATGGGATGGTAATATCTGGAACTCGAGTGATTCTCCTTCCTCGGGTGAGGAGTCTGCCAAGCGCGAGTCCTCTCGCTCCGGCCGTGCTTGTAAATCTGCTTCTTGCGCCTCTGATGGTGCACCCCGTGATTGCGCTCGTCCTTCGAGCGGGGTCGATGCTTCTTCCACTGATTGTTCCTCTACGTGTACTGGTCGAGCTCCTTGTGATGCTCGTCCCGCGGTCTCGGTGCATCCAGTTTTTCGGTGGAAGGTGCAGCAGGCTCCCGGTGCTCCGAATGGTATTGCTTTAGACTCTTTGGAGGATTTTACTCAACAAGAAATTAGTGATATTTTGCAGCGATTTCGGCAGCGAGCTGGTGAGACCTTACTCACATGGATGGTGCGCCTTTATGAACTGGGCGCTGCTGGCATTATGTTGGATGCTGGCGATTCTTTGAAGTTTTGTTCCTTGAGTTCGGATTCTACTGTACAGGATCATTTTCGTAACTTTAATGCTGGTGGTCAAATTTCTTTGCTTCAATTGGCGACTGAGGGTTGTAATCAAAAATATCCTACTGAGTCTGACTGGCCTGTGAATGACAAACCGTGGTATACTTTGCGCGATGCTGCACAACGTCTCAAGGAGGAGGTGATGAAAACGGCAATTTTTCTGAATACTGCTGAGAGGTTGCTTGATGGTTTCTTGACATCTTCTGTGCGGAATCGTATTATTCGTTCTTCCCCTGTTGCTTATAAGCAGGTCATGATGACTTTATTGATTAATCAGACTGGTAACATGTTATCTGTGGTGCTGGAATCGGTACGCCAACTCGGTGAGTTGGGTGAGTGGTTTAAACCTGAATGGCAGTCCCGGCCTGACACTCGTACTCCTGGTGACAATAAACTTACTAGACGTGATATGTTTTTTGGTCTTATGGCCGATGGTGTGCGGAAGGAGGACATTGATGGTGAGACTACTTCTCGTTTGTGGGAAATGTTTTGCAAACGTGGCTTGGATCGAAAGGAGGGTGCCCGGCGTGTTCGGACAACTGAGTGTGATCGTGGTTTTTCTGACGGTAGCGGTGATGACGACCGCCGTGGGCGCTCTGATCGTCGTGATGATCGACGTTATGTACGTGATTTGTCCCCCCGTCGTGTGAGAGACAGGGAGAGAGAGGGGGAAAGAGAGAGGGGGAGAGATGATTATGTTAACAGCAGACGTAGAGATGATAGGGATCAATCCCCTGAGTTGAGAAGAAGAGAGGATCGACACATATTGGCCGATCGAAACCCGCAGTACAATGCAGAGAACAGTAATCCATTTCGTAATGGAGATGGATATGAACAGGAGGTATCGATACCTGGGAAACGTGAGAGCCTTTATCCTGATTTATCTTGGTACACAGAACACAGTAAAAAGGACTAGGAAATAGGTCAAGCTCCAGTACACAGATGGGCTCACAGAGATAATAGACCCTATGTAGATATTGATATTTATTGGAGACATCGTAATATCCAAAGGGCCCGAGCATTGGTAGATACAGGAGCGGAGGCCACTCTTATTCATGGAAAATCAAAGAAGTTTAAAGGTCAGCCTTTTACAATTACCGGATTAGGTGGAAAGGAAACTCCCGCAGTTCAAACCTTACTTGAAATGAGAATAGGTAGAATTCCTAGAAAAGAATACTCTGTATTAGTGGTGCCACTCTTAGAATTCATAATTGGAATTGATATTTTGAAAGGAATGACTTTGCACTTAGATGATGGATGTTACCAATTTGGAACTAAACATTATATATCGTCCAGGCCTGTACGGGTTGGTCGTTTAAGAATGCCCCCCATAAAAGTTCCCCAGGCGACAAAAGTGGTTCGTCAGAAGCAGTATCGTATTCCAGGTGGTCATGAAGAGATTAGTACCACTATTCAGGAGTTGGTGGATGCAGGAGTTATAACCCCAGTTACTTCTGCTTGGAATAATCCTGTTTGGCCTGTACGTAAGAGTGATAATTCTTGGCGCATGACTGTTGATTATCGAGAATTGAATAGACACACACCCTCTTTGACTGTTGCAGTACCCGATGTTATTACCCTAATTGAAAGAATCCAAAAACATCCAGGTACATGGTATGCGTCCATTGATATTGCTAATGCTTACTTTTCGATTCCGATTGCCCCTGAGTGCCAGGAACAATTCAGTTTTACGTGGAACGGGCGTCAAATGACGTTTAGAAGTCTTCCCCAGGGCTATGTGCATAGTCCTACGATATGTCACCGGCTGGTGGCAGAGCATCTGGCTGAGGTACCGGTTCATCCGCAAATTCAGATATGTCACTATATTGATGATATTTTGATCCAAGGCGAATCACAAGAGGAAGTTCAGACCCAATTGGATAGAGTCATTGAGTGCTTGCGTGAGAAAGGTTGGGAAATCAACCCGGATAAATTACAAGGTCCGTCCCAGGCTGTGAAATTTTTGGGCATTAATTGGCATGAGGGGCACCGAGAAGTGATCCCTCAGGTTAAACAGAAAATTCTTGATTTTGCAGTTCCGAGGAATAGGAAAGAAGCCCAAAGCTTTATTGGCTTGTTTGGTTTTTGGCGCCAGCATATTCCTCATTTAAGTCAAATATTGGCCCCTTTGTACCAGGTCACTCGTAAAAAGAATGCATTTGAATGGGGTAAACCACAGCAAGATGCGTTCAGTCTGGCAAAAGAAGCAATTCAGCATGCTCTGGATTTATGGCCTGTATGTGATGGTGATGTGGATTTGAATGTGTCTGTACAAGGCCTTTATGCGAATTGGAGTTTGTGGCAGAAACAAGGCAAGAGTAGAGTACCGTTAGGTTTCTGGACTAAAAAGTTACCTGATGCTGGTGAGCGTTATACACCTTTTGAGAAACAGTTACTTGCATGTTATTGGGCTCTGGTGGATACCGAGCAATTGACTTTGGGACATGATATAGTTTTGCGACCTGAGATTCCTATCATGCAGTGGGTTATGAGTTCGCCGAAAACTCACCGAATTGGACACGCTCAAGAGGCGAGTGTGATTAAATGGAAATGGTATATACAAGACAGGGCACGTGTGGGACAAAAAGGAGTTGCATCTTTGCATGAGCAGGTGGCACGGGCGCCATCAACTGAGACTGAGAGTGAATGTTCCGTACCTTTAGTACAGGAGTCTCCTGTTAAGTGGGGTAAACCTTTTGATGATTTGTCCGCAGAGGACAGAAACCATGTCTGGTTTACGGATGGTTCAGCAAGGTTCATAGGGACGAAACGGCATTGGAAGGCAGTGTCCTATAATCCGATCACACAAAAATTGCTGAGTACAACTGGTGAGGGTAAGGGCAGTCAATTTGCTGAACTCTATGCTGTTTATCAAGTTCTGAAACAAGAGTTACCTGGCACATGTCATATTTTTACCGATTCTTGGTCTACTGCCAATGGACTGGCAGTTTGGTTACCGACTTGGCATTCCCATAGTTGGAAAATCCATTCAAAAGAACTGTGGGGAAAAGAATTATGGCAGGAGATTTGGGAAATGCTCCCACAGAGTACTGTTACAATCTTCCATGTGGATGCTCATACTCCGATAGACTCTCTTGACAAATTCTTTCATAATATTGCAGATGAGAAATCTAAAATTGCTGAGGCAGTGGTGGACACGCAAGATTCTGATATTGCGGGATTGGCGAAATGGGCCCACCAGAAAGCAGGACACTTTAGAGAGAAAGCCACTAGCAGGTGGGCTGCTGATCGAGGAATTTATATTCCCCTAGATTTAATCAAAAATGTTATTCTACATTGTCCCATTTGTCAGCATATCAGGCAGCGCAAAGTGCCCCAAATTGTTAAAGGTCATTTACATCGCGGGAAATTGCCCGCTCAAATTTGGCAGATTGATTACATTGGTCCACTTCCTATGAGTAGGAATTGTCAATATGTTTGCACCATTGTTGATACATACAGTGGCCTGTTGGTGGCCCTTCCCTGTAAGCAAGCTACCCAATTGAATACTATTAAAACATTGGAATTGATTATGATGTATTATGGTGTGCCATTCCAAATTCAATCTGATAATGCATCCCATTTTCGTGGAAGACTGGTACAGGAATTCTGTGTGGAAAACAATATTGAATGGGTGTTTCATATACCATATTATCCACAGGCCTCGGGTCTTGTGGAGAGGTTGAATGGCTTGCTAAAAGATCAATTGCGTAAATTAACAGATGACAAGTATAAGAATTGGCGAGACTTTTTGCCTCAAGCGCTATTGATTTTGAATAACCGTCCTTTTCTAAATGCTGAATCCCCACTTATGCGTTTGTTTCCTCCGAATGTTGATGCTAAGCCCAATGAAATCAGAGAGACCGTGATGTACTGGGAGATTACTCCCGGAGCTTTGGCTCCATGTAGAGCGACCCCAGGGTCGGCAGGTTTGGACCTGCATGCCATGGATGACACCGTTATAAAAAGTAAGGATCGAGTCATCATTGAAACCGGTGTTGGTGTTCATATACCAACTGGAAATTTCGGATTAATCGCCCCTAGATCGGGGCTGGCTGTAAAAGGCATTCAGGTGCTTGGAGGAATCATTGATAGTGATTATCAGGGAGAGATTAAGGTGCTCCTGCTGAATAGCAGTGAGGTTGACTTACTGATACATCAAACTGACCGAGTGGCTCAATTGCTAATAATGCCTGTCTTCAGTGGTGAGATGACAAAAGGCACTGCCCCAACGTTGCTAACTGTACGAGGCCAGAAAGGTTTTGGCTCCACAGATAATCCTGGGGCCAGAGTTTGGGTGCAGTCGCCTAAGAATCCCCCTGAACAAGCAGAAGTGATTGCAACCGGTCAAGACAACACCATTTTAGTTATGAGACCAGGGAAAGATAGCTGGGAAGCAGTCCCGGCTGACAAATGTTACTTACGAGAATGAATAATGCCTGTATTTGATTCTCTTTCAGATCATTCTTTGGACTGTTGCTGCAGGATGTGTCGGCGTTGGACTCCTTTTGGGCTGGTACGACGAGAGAGGAGGGATCCCATCAACCCGGGCTGAGTTGAGAACCCGAGTGTCGCGTTCCTTCGCTGCGTGGGATTCGTCGCCGAACTTTTGGATTACATTGGCCAAGCAAGTGACTAAAGCCCCTCATTTCTGCTTGACACCGATGAGATCGGTGACGGACATTCTGGCAACTTGTTTAGTTGCTGTCCCTGCTTCATTGGAGACTTTGACTCATATTTTTAATATATCAAATGCTCGCCCCAATGTTCTTCTGGGCGATTTCGCTGCCCATGAGTATTGCCCCTTGTGTACTGTACTGTCAGACCCGATACCGCCCATCCAGTCCCAAATAGTTACCTATAATATCACACAGGGTGATTTATGTTTTTTCCTTACTTGTGATCCTAGGGTGATTTCTGAATGTATGCGTTTAAGATTGAAAGGTGCCACTTCATTCACCGCTCATGAACGAACTTTGTGCCTTCAAAGGACACCGAAAACATGTACTTCTGTTCAGAATAACATGACTTGCAAGAGTATGGTAGTTACCCCCAGTCACTATCGCACGATGTTACTGCCTGCCGGATGGCTTTTCTCATGTGGTAATACTTCCTGGCCATATATACCCGCAAATATTTCTGGAGGCCCTTGTGCCATTACTAGACTGAGCTTGCTCATGTTTTCCTCACATCCGAATGCCAACTCTCGTGTGATTCGAGATACAGTGAGGTTACAGGAGGATTGTGACTCATCTTTGCATTTATATTCCAAGTCTGAATACCTTAGCCTGGCTATTTCAATTGTTGGTGTTCCTGCTTTGGCAGTTTATAATGCCAAATCTATTGGGAAAATGGCCTGCTGGATGGTAAAATCCATCAATCATACTTCTACAGTCCTGTCTGACATGCTATTAGACGCCCAGGGTGAACGAAGGGCTATCTTGCAAAATCGAGCGGCCATTGATTATCTTTTGCTTAAACATGGACACGATTGTTCTGATTTTGAGGGTCTTTGTTGTTTTAACTTGTCGGATCATACAAAATCCATTCAAGCTCACATTGATAAATTACATGACTTGACAGAAGAAGTTAGAAAACACATTGACCAGGGCTGGTTTGACTGGCTCTTTAATTGGTTACCTAATTTGCATATGTTACGTCAAATATTAGGAGGTATTCTGATTACTATCGGCATTTTGATTTCTATCTGTTGCTTTATTCAGTGTATTCCTTCACTACTTCAATTCTGCACACCTGGTACTAGACATAGATCAGTTAGTCTTGTTTCATATTATTCTTCCACAGATATTAGTTCCGTTTAATGAATGTATAATAGACTGAAGTCAAGGGTGAAATGTTCTGCTCGATTTTCCCGGCCTTCTTGTGAGGAAAAGATGATTAAATGTGACTTCAGTCTCTTACCATTCAAGTCTAAGGGTTAGAGTAGTGAATGGAGCCTATTTACTAGGCACTTCGACATGATTCTGTGCTCTTCCCCATAGATCAGGGCTTGCACACATAGCCTAGGGGATAGATTCGTTAGTATTAGGGATAACCTGTCCTGTAGTGAGGGTATTTCACGGAGCTGTGCTGAATTCAGGCCTGGTAGGCCTCAAACGGGAGAGACTCCATCTTTCTTTCTGCTCCGGCAGCTTGGGATGCTTCTAGGTCAAACGTAATGTTTTAGTTATGAGGTGTTATTCGCTTGGAGAGAACCGGTTCAGGCCGGCCCTTATCAAAGGATTGTATTTTTCTTCATGCCAAAGACACTACATCAGGCCGGCCGGCTGGGAACGTGTCCTTGGTACGGGGAGGTACAAGAATTTGGTGGGCGGCAGGTTACAGGCCGGAATTTTCCATGAGGAAACGCACCTCTATATTAGTGAAAGTCTGAGGCAGTTACATGTTCAGTCCGTAGGCGGCATCTAGCCGTTAGCAGTAAAGCTACTACTTATTCCAGGGAAGACAGACGCCATCTTGAAGGCGGAGAAGAACCGAGAGGCAGATGCTTTCCTAGCAGAATAGCCAGAGAGGAGAGAGTAGCCGATAAGGAAGAGGTCCCAGTGACTCGGAGAAGGGTGATTCCAGGCGAGCCGAGGCACAGACGAGAAGGGAACCTAGATGACCACTGAGTGCAGGCTACATACTACTAAGGTGATGTCGACCCTTTCTTATTAGAGTGTACAACTTAATCTTTCACTTTTCTTTGCAGGTTATGTGTTATATCGTAATGTTATGTGATTGTGTATGTAATGAGTAATAAAGTATCCAGTTTGTAGTGAACCAACATGTGCTGCGTGTTCTTGTATAAGAGGGTAGCCTATTCTTCTAGTCAGCTGCGGCTACATGAACAGATGTTAACCCTGATCAGGTAAGTGGTAACTGAATAAGGGAAAGAGGAGCCCCTCGAACCTGAGAACAGGCTATGCTCGAACTGGCAATCCTTGTGTGATCTGATGAATAGTGAGACTGATTCCCTTTTTGTATGTTATGGTGATCATAGGATGAACTGTCGTATGAGACTGCCGTCTAGGTAGAGAGGTCTGGATTCGTATAGGATCGCGAGGCCGCCACTTGTGATACTGTCGTATGGGCAGAGAGGTCTGGATCCGTATGGGATCGCGAGGCCGCCGATTGTGCTGAGACTGCCGTCTGGGTAGAGAGGTCTGGGTTCGTATGGGACCGCGAGGCCGCCACTTGTGATACTGTCGTATGGGCAGAGAGGTCTGGATTCGTAGGGGATCGCGAGGCCGCCGATTGTGCTGAGACTGCCGTCTGGGTAGAGAGGTCTGGGTTCGTATGGGACCGCGAGGCCGCCACTTGTGATACTGTCGTATGGGCAGAGAGGTCTGGATCCGTATGGGATCGCGAGGCCGCCGATTATAAGAGGTCTTGGTATGTATAGTAGGAATCCCCTGTCCTTAGGTGGTAGATATATGTGGTTGCAGGATTGTAAATGGGTTCTAGGGAGGGGGTAACGTTCTGGCTGGGTTAGTGAGGCTCTGATGAGCGGGTTCTATCTGATCCGAAAACCCAAGCAGAACATTTGGCGTCACGAACCGTTTACGAAACCTGTGTGCGTTGTGGTTGTATCGTGTTTGCTTTCAGCGCGTGCGTGGTTTTGTTTGTATATTATTTCTATACAATTGTGAGTGTAGTTTTTTTTTCCTTTTTCTTCTTTCTTCTTTCTCTTTTTCTCTTTTTCTTTCTTTTCCGAGATGTTTTCTAGAAAGTCGAAATCTACTTTTAAGTTGCCCGTTGATATTCCCGGCTGGGATTCAACGCCTTATGAAGCCTTAGCCCGTGAGTGGGCTGATTCTACTGGTTTGAGTGAGAATTGGAATTCTTTTTTGGAGCTGGCGGAGCCGGCTAATGTGATTACTTGTTTACAGAAGGCGCCGGTATCTAAGGGTGATGAGCTTCCCGTTTTGGGGCGCAGAGGTTGGATTGTTCTGTCTGCGTACAGAATTCTGCATGAGAGGTTGTTGAAGTTACAGAACTTGCATAAGGATTTGGAAGCGAACTTTGTTGATATTCAGAATGCTCATACTTTGTTGCGGTGTCAAAATAAGTTGCTTGCTGACAAACTTGAGACGTACCAAACTATTGCCGAGAGGGCAGCTGTGCGAATTGCTCGTTATAAATACAAGAATCGGCGTGGTCAGGTTTCGACGCGAAAGGTGCGTCTGGTCGTGGCGAAAGCCGGACTGGATTGGAATCCTGATGAATGGGATGGTAATAGGTGGAACTCGAGTGATTCTCCTTCCTCGGGTGAGGAGTCTGCCAAGCGCGAGTCCTCTCGCTCCGGCCGTGCTTGTAAATCTGCTTCTTGCGCCTCTGATGGTGCACCCCGTGATTGCGCTCGTCCTTCGAGCGGGGTCGATGCTTCTTCCACTGATTGTTCCTCTACGTGTACTGGTCGAGCTCCTTGTGATGCTCGTCCCGCGGTCTCGGTGCATCCAGTTTTTCGGCGGAAGGTGCAGCAGGCTCCCGGTGCTCCGAATGGTATTGCTTTAGACTCTTTGGAGGATTTTACTCAACAAGAAATTAGTGATATTTTGCAGCGATTTCGGCAGCGAGCTGGTGAGACCTTACTCACATGGATGGTGCGCCTTTATGAACTGGGCGCTGCTGGCATTATGTTGGATGCTGGCGATTCTTTGAAGTTTTGTTCCTTGAGTTCGGATTCTACTGTACAGGATCATTTTCGTAACTTTAATGCTGGTGGTCAAATTTCTTTGCTTCAATTGGCGACTGAGGGTTGTAATCAAAAATATCCTACTGAGTCTGACTGGCCTGTGAATGACAAACCATGGTATACTTTGAGCGATGCTGCACAACGTCTCAAGGAGGAGGTGATGAAAACGGCAATTTTTCTGAATACTGCTGACAGGTTGCTTGATGGTTTCTTGACATCTTCTGTGCGGAATCGTATTATTCGTTCTTCCCCTGTTGCTTATAAGCAGGTCATGATGACTTTATTGATTAATCAGACTGGTAACATGTTATCTGTGGTGCTGGAATCGGTACACCAACTCGGTGAGTTGGGTGAGTGGTTTAAACCTGAACGGCAGTCCCGGCCTGACACTCGTACTCCTGGTGACAATAAACTTACTAGACGTGATATGTTTTTTGGTCTTATGGCCGATTGTGTGCGGAAGGAGGACATTGATGGTGAGACTACTTCTCGTTTGTGGGAAATGTTTCGCAAATGTGGCTTGGATCGAAAGGAGGGTGCCCGGCGTGTTCGGACAACTGAGTGTGATCGTGGTTTTTCTGACGGTAGCGGTGATGACGACCGCCGTGGGCGCTCTGATCGTCGTGATGATCGACGTTATGTACGTGATTTGTCCCCCCGTCGTGTGAGAGACAGGGAGAGAGAGGGGGAAAGAGAGAGGGGGAGAGATGATTATGTTAACAGCAGACGTAGAGATGATAGGGATCAATCCCCTGAGTTGAGAAGGAGAGAGGATCGACACATATTGGCCGATCGAAACCCGCAGTACAATGCAGAGAACAGTAATCCATTTCGTAATGGAGATGGATATGAACAGGAGGTATCGATACCTGGGAAACGTGAGAGCCTTTATCCTGATTTATCTTGGTACACAGAACACAGTAAAAAGGACTAGGAAATAGGTCAAGCTCCAGTACACAGATGGGCTCACAGAGATAATAGACCCTATGTAGATATTGATATTTATTGGAGACATCGTAATATCCAAAGGGCCTGAGCATTGGTAGATACAGGAGCGGAGGCCACTCTTATTCATGGAAAATCAAAGAAGTTTAAAGGTCAGCCTTTTACAATTACCGGATTAGGTGGAAAGGAAACTCCCGCAGTTCAAACCTTACTTGAAATGAGAATAGGTAGAATTCCTAGAAAAGAATACTCTGTATTAGTGGTGCCACTCTTAGAATTCATAATTGGAATTGATATTTTGAAAGGAATGACTTTGCACTTAGATGATGGATGTTACCAATTTGGAACTAAACATTATATATCGTCCAGGCCTGTACGGGTTGGTCGTTTAAGAATGCCCCCCATAAAAGTTCCCCAGGCGACAAAAGTGGTTCGTCAGAAGCAGTATCGTATTCCAGGTGGTCATGAAGAGATTAGTACCCCTATTCAGGAGTTGGTGGATGCAGGAGTTATAACCCCAGTTACTTCTGCTTGGAATAATCCTGTTTGGCCTGTACGTAAGAGTGATAATTCTTGGCGCATGACTGTTGATTATCGAGAATTGAATAGACACACACCCTCTTTGACTGTTGCAGTACCCGATGTTATTACCCTAATTGAAAGAATCCAAAAACATCCAGGTACATGGTATGCGTCCATTGATATTGCTAATGCTTACTTTTCGATTCCGATTGCCCCTGAGTGCCAGGAACAATTCAGTTTTACGTGGAACGGGCGTCAAATGACGTTTAGAAGTCTTCCCCAGGGCTATGTGCATAGTCCTACGATATGTCACCGGCTAGTGGCAGAGCATCTGGCTGAGGTACCGGTTCATCCGCAAATTCAGATATGTCACTATATTGATGATATTTTGATCCAAGGCGAATCACAAGAGGAAGTTCAGACCCAATTGGATAGAGTCATTGAGTGCTTGCGTGAGAAAGGTTGGGAAATCAACCCGGATAAATTACAAGGTCCGTCCCAGGCTGTGAAATTTTTGGGCATTAATTGGCATGAGGGGCACCGAGAAGTGATCCCTCAGGTTAAACAGAAAATTCTTGATTTTGCAGTTCCGAGGAATAGGAAAGAAGCCCAAAGCTTTATTGGCTTGTTTGGTTTTTGGCGCCAGCATATTCCTCATTTAAGTCAAATATTGGCCCCTTTGTACCAGGTCACTCGTAAAAAGAATGCATTTGAATGGGGTAAACCACAGCAAGATGCGTTCAGTCTGGCAAAAGAAGCAATTCAGCATGCTCTGGATTTATGGCCTGTATGTGATGGTGATGTGGATTTGAATGTGTCTGTACAAGGCCTTTATGCGAATTGGAGTTTGTGGCAGAAACAAGGCAAGAGTAGAGTACCGTTAGGTTTCTGGACTAAAAAGTTACCTGATGCTGGTGAGCGTTATACACCTTTTGAGAAACAGTTACTTGCATGTTATTGGGCTCTGGTGGATACCGAGCAATTGACTTTGGGACATGATATAGTTTTGCGACCTGAGATTCCTATCATGCAGTGGGTTATGAGTTCGCCGAAAACTCACCGAATTGTACACGCTCAAGAGGCGAGTGTGATTAAATGGAAATGGTATATACAAGACAGGGCACGTGTGGGACAAAAAGGAGTTGCATCTTTGCATGAGCAGGTGGCACGGGCGCCATCAACTGAGACTGAGAGTGAATGTTCCGTACCTTTAGTACAGGAGTCTCCTGTTAAGTGGGGTAAACCTTTTGATGATTTGTCCGCAGAGGACAGAAACCATGTCTGGTTTACGGATGGTTCAGCAAGGTTCATAGGGACGAAACGGCATTGGAAGGCAGTGTCCTATAATCCGATCACACAAAAATTGCTGAGTACAACTGGTGAGGGTAAGAGCAGTCAATTTGCTGAACTCTATGCTGTTTATCAAGTTCTGAAACAAGAGTTACCTGGCACATGTCATATTTTTACCGATTCTTGGTCTACTGCCAATGGACTGGCAGTTTGGTTACCGACTTGGCATTCCCATAGTTGGAAAATCCATTCAAAAGAACTGTGGGGAAAAGAATTATGGCAGGAGATTTGGGAAATGCTCCCACAGAGTACTGTTACAATCTTCCATGTGGATGCTCATACTCCGATAGACTCTCTTGACAAATTCTTTCATAATATTGCAGATGAGAAATCTAAAATTGCTGATGCAGTGGTGGACACCTAAGATTCTGATATTGCGGGATTGGCGAAATGGGCCCACCAGAAAGCAGGACACTTTGGAGAGAAAGCCACTAGCAGGTGGGCTGCTGATCGAGGAATTTATATTCCCCTAGATTTAATCAAAAATGTTATTCTACATTGTCCCATTTGTCAGCATATCAGGCAGCGCAAAGTGCCCCAAATTGTTAAAGGTCATTTACATTGCGGGAAATTGCCCGCTCAAATTTGGCAGATTGAATACATTGGTCCACTTCCTATGAGTAGGAATTGTCAATATGTTTGCACCATTGTTGATACATACAGTGGCCTGTTGGTGGCCCTTCCCTGTAAGCAAGCTACCCAATTGAATACTATTAAAACATTGGAATTGATTATGATGTATTATGGTGTGCCATTCCAAATTCAATCTGATAATGTATCCCATTTTCGTGGAAGATTGGTACAGGAATTCTGTGTGGAAAACAATATTGAATGGGTGTTTCATATACCATATTATCCACAGGCCTCGGGTCTTGTGGAGAGGTTGAATGGCTTGCTAAAAGATCAATTGCGTAAATTAACAGATGACAAGTATAAGAATTGGCGAGACTTTTTGCCTCAAGCGCTATTGATTTTGAATAACCGTCCTTTTCTAAATGCTGAATCCCCACTTATGCGTTTGTTTCCTCCGAATGTTGATGCTAAGCCCAATGAAATCAGAGAGACCGTGATGTACTGGGAGATTACTCCCGGAGCTTTGGCTCCATGTAGAGCGACCCCAGGGTCGGCAGGTTTGGACCTGCATGCCATGGATGACACCGTTATAAAAAGTAAGGATCGAGTCATCATTGAAACCGGTGTTGGTGTTCATATACCAACTGGAAATTTCGGATTAATCGCCCCTAGATCGGGGCTGGCTGTAAAAGGCATTCAGGTGCTTGGAGGAATCATTGATAGTGATTATCATGGAGAGATTAAGGTGCTCCTGCTGAATAGCAGTGAGGTTGACTTACTGATACATCAAACTGACCGAGTGGCTCAATTGCTAATAATGCCTGTCTTCAGTGGTGAGATGACAAAAGGCACTGCCCCAACGTTGCTAACTGTACGAGGCCAGAAAGGTTTTGGCTCCACAGATAATCCTGGGGCCAGAGTTTGGGTGCAGTCGCCTAAGAATCCCCCTGAACAAGCAGAAGTGATTGCAACCGGTCAAGACAACACCATTTTAGTTATGAGACCAGGGAAAGATAGCTGGGAAGCAGTCCCGGCTGACAAATGTTACTTACGAGAATGAATAATGCCTGTATTTGATTCTCTTTCAGATCATTCTTTGGACTGTTGCTGCAGGATGTGTCGGCGTTGGACTCCTTTTGGGCTGGTACGCCGAGAGAGGAGGGATCCCATCAACCCGGGCTGAGTTGAGAACCCGAGTGTCGCGTTCCTTCGCTGCGTGGGATTCGTCGCCGAACTTTTGGATTACATTGGCCAAGCAAGTGACTAAAGCCCCTCATTTCTGCTTGACACCGATGAGATCGGTGACGGACATTCTGGCAACTTGTTTAGTTGCTGTCCCTGCTTCATTGGAGACTGTGACTCATATTTTTAATATATCAAATGCTCGCCCCAATGTTCTTCTGGGCGATTTCGCTGCCCATGAGTATTGCCCCTTGTGTACTGTACTGTCAGACCCGATACCGCCCATCCAGTCCCAAATAGTTACCTATAATATCACACAGGGTGATTTATGTTTTTTCCTTACTTGTGATCCTAGGGTGATTTCTGAATGTATGCGTTTAAGATTGAAAGGTGCCACTTCATTCACCGCTCATGAACGAACTTTGTGCCTTCAAAGGACACCGAAAACATGTACTTCTGTTCAGAATAACATGACTTGCAAGAGTATGGTAGTTACCCCCAGTCACTATCGCACGATGTTACTGCCTGCCGGATGTCTTTTCTCATGTCGTAATACTTCCTGGCCATATATACCCGCAAATATTTCTGGAGGCCCTTGTGCCATTACTAGACTGAGCTTGCTCATGTTTTCCTCACATCCGAATGCCAACTCTCGTGTGATTCGAGATACAGTGAGGTTACAGGAGGATTGTGACTCATCTTTGCATTTATATTCCAAGTCTGAATACCTTAGCCTGGCTATTTCAATTGTTGGTGTTCCTGCTTTGGCAGTTTATAATGCCAAATCTATTGGGAAAATGGCCTGCTGGATGGTAAAATCCATCAATCATACTTCTACAGTCCTGTCTGACATGCTATTAGACGCCCAGGGTGAACGAAGGGCTATCTTGCAAAATCGAGCGGCCATTGATTATCTTTTGCTTAAACATGGACACGATTGTTCTGATTTTGAGGGTCTTTGTTGTTTTAACTTGTCGGATCATACAAAATCCATTCAAGCTCACATTGATAAATTACATGACTTGACAGAAGAAGTTAGAAAACACATTGACCAGGGCTGGTTTGACTGGCTCTTTAATTGGTTACCTAATTTGCATATGTTACGTCAAATATTAGGAGGTATTCTGATTACTATCGGCATTTTGATTTCTATCTGTTGCTTTATTCAGTGTATTCCTTCACTACTTCAATTCTGCACACCTGGTACTAGACATAGATCAGTTAGTCTTGTTTCATATTATTCTTCCACAGATATTAGTTCCGTTTAATGAATGTATAATAGACTGAAGTCAAGGGTGAAATGTTCTGCTCGATTTTCCCGGCCTTCTTGTGAGGAAAAGATGATTAAATGTGACTTCAGTCTCTTACCATTCAAGTCTAAGGGTTAGAGTAGTGAATGGAGCCTATTTACTAGGCACTTCGACATGATTCTGTGCTCTTCCCCATAGATCAGGGGTTGCACACATAGCCTAGGGGATAGATTCGTTAGTATTAGGGATAACCTGTCCTGTAGTGAGGGTATTTCACGGAGCTGTGCTGAATTCAGGCCTGGTAGGCCTCAAACGGGAGAGACTCTATCTTTCTTTCTGCTCCGGCAGCTTGGGATGCTTCTAGGTCAAACGTAATGTTTTAGTTATGAGGTGTTATTCGCTTGGAGAGAACCGGTTCAGGCCGGCCCTTATCGAAGGATTGTATTTTTCTTCATGCCGAAGACACTACATCAGGCCGGCCGGCTGGGAACGTGTCCTTGGTACGGGGAGGTACAAGAATTTGGTGGGCGGCAGGTTACAGGCCGGAATTTTCCATGAGGAAACGCACCTCTATATTAGTGAAAGTCTGAGGCAGTTACATGTTCAGTCCGTAGGCGGCATCTAGCCGTTAGCAGTAAAGCTACTACTTATTCCAGGGAAGACAGACGCCATCTTGAAGGCGGAGAAGAACCGAGAGGCAGATGCTTTCCTAGCAGAATAGCCAGAGAGGAGAGAGTAGCCGATAAGGAAGAGGTCCCAGTGACTCGGAGAAGGGTGATTCCAGGCGAGCCGAGGCACAGACGAGAAGGGAACCTAGATGACCACTGAGTGCAGGCTACATACTACTAAGGTGATGTCGACCCTTTCTTATTAGAGTGTACAACTTAATCTTTCACTTTTCTTTGCAGGTTATGTGTTATATCGTAATGTTATGTGATTGTGTATGTAATGAGTAATAAAGTATCCAGTTTGTAGTGAACCAACATGTGCTGCGTGTTCTTGTATAAGAGGGCAGCCTATTCTTCTAGTCAGCTGCGGCTACATGAACAGATGTTAACCCTGATCAGGTAAGTGGTAACTGAATAAGGGAAAGAGGAGCCCCTCGAACCTGAGAACAGGCTATGCTCGAACTGGCAATCCTTGTGTGATCTGATGAATAGTGAGACTGATTCCCTTTTTGTATGTTATGGTGATCATAGGATGAACTGTCGTATGAGACTGCCGTCTAGGTAGAGAGGTCTGGATTCGTATAGGATCGCGAGGCCGCCACTTGTGATACTGTCGTATGGGCAGAGAGGTCTGGATCCGTATGGGATCGCGAGGCCGCCGATTGTGCTGAGACTGCCGTCTGGGTAGAGAGGTCTGGGTTCGTATGGGACCGCGAGGCCGCCACTTGTGATACTGTCGTATGGGCAGAGAGGTCTGGATTCGTAGGGGATCGCGAGGCCGCCGATTGTGCTGAGACTGCCGTCTGGGTAGAGAGGTCTGGGTTCGTATGGGACCGCGAGGCCGCCACTTGTGATACTGTCGTATGGGCAGAGAGGTCTGGATCCGTATGGGATCGCGAGGCCGCCGATTATAAGAGGTCTTGGTATGTATAGTAGGAATCCCCTGTCCTTAGGTGGTAGATATATGCGGTTGCAGGATTGTAAATGGGTTCTAGGGAGGGGGTAACGTTCTGGCTGGGTTAGTGAGGCTCTGATGAGCGGGTTCTATCTGATCCGAAAACCCAAGCAGAACACACGGTCACCCTCAAACTGCACCTCAGTCACTGTTTACCGCAACCATTGACTACGATTGGCAGTTTGTACTTCTTAGTGCTATGCCTTCTTAAAGTTTTAAAATTTCAAGTCTATGGGTCCCTTTATTGGATTGTTTTTATTTTGTTGTCATTTTGTTTATTCAATTTCACTCTAATTTATAATTCAATTTGGGATTTATATCATTTTGAATTTCAACTGTATTACTGTTTTGGTACTACCTAAATACATTACACATTGCCCTAAGTTAAGATGAAAATTCTGAATATGAATCTAATACCACAGGCTTGTGATGCAGTCGTGACTGGGAGCGGCCTGTTGGACAGGCTGGTGATTTTGCACCACATGCAGATGGCCACTATGTCATCCACACATCCATTTGTCACTGGGAACCATGCCATGTTCCAGAGCCTAGCTTTCATTTTGTTCACTCCCTGGTGTCCAGTGTGAGTGAGCCATAGCATCTGTTGTTGAACTGCACTGTAGATGAGGATCTTTTGTCCTCAGAGGGGACCATTCTCTCAGATGCTGAACTAATTCTGAACCTTCCAAATGGCCATGGGCTCCCTGTTGCTGGAATCTTCACTGTTGCCCATAACTGCAAAAAGTCTTTCCATTTGAACGATCCGATTGTGCAGCAGGATGGTTAGAGACTGGTGTCAGTTTTTGTCGCTTTTGCAATTTCTTGTAGACATCATTTGAGGACAGTCCACAGATACAACCTATGCCATGAAGTCATCCACACCACCAATGATACCTTCACCTCCGTCTTGTCTTCGAAGTACATAGCCCACCGGTTTTATGCACCCCTGCTTGTACCTCAGCGTGACCTGATATTTCTGCAGCTGGAGGACCAATTACTCAATTCTCACCCGTAGGAGAGATGCAGACTCAGCTAATAACTGAATCATGGATTTGTGATCTGTTGTTACCTCAAATGTTTGGCCATAGAGGTACAAGTAAAAATGGGTACATCCCTATTTAGTCACCAATGCTTCCTTCTTAATGTTGTTGTGGCGTATTTCTCTGTTGGTAAGTGCCTTGGTAGCACATTTAGTGGGTTTCAAGCCATTCAGCCCTGTGTGTTGCATTAGGACAGCTTCATGTCAAATTGGGGTCTAGCATCTACAATTAGTTCAGGTACCTTGGCCGTTTGAATGTGTACCATAGTGTCAACCTGTAGGAGGGCTTCTTTTATGTTCTGGAATGCTTTCTCTTCTGTTGTACACCAGGTCCACTTGCATGAAGGTTTGGTGAGCTCGTATGGTGGGCCATCCAACGTGGTAAGGTTGGGTATGAACCTCCTGCAGTATGTAGCTAGGCCTTGGATGTAATTTAGGGCTTACAAGTTCGACCCCTGTCTTACGCCTCATGACCCCTGGCAGTACCCTTGAGACCCTAGCTTCAAATAATAAGCCAGAAAGAGCTTGCTTTTCAGAAATAAAATAATGCTATATTAGTTTTCTGAAAAGAAAACATGCAGAACAGCTTCTTGTTAAATTACTTAATTATGATTTACGACTTTTTCCACTGCTCCTCTTATCTGATGGGATATTTTTATGGTTTTCCTTTGCATGCATTTAGGCTTTACTTTCAAGTTTGCTCTGTCAGGGTGGTCAGGAGTCCACTGTATCGAGTGTCAAGTGCAAGGGGGTGCCCTTTGTTTGATAGGCATAGATGCAAAAAGAGCAGCCTACAGAGATCTTTGTGTGAAATTTTATGGGGATAATACCAACAACAAGATAGCTCTGGTGGTTAATGTACTTGATGGAGAGAAGGGTGATTTGTCTGGTCACAGTTGCAACTCACGATAAAGTAGCAGAGCATGTAACAGGCAGATAACAGATTTATGTAGCAAGCTCAGTGGGTTAGTCTACAGTTTCTATCAAAGCCATCCTGTTTCTTGTAGTTTAAACGCTACAATCCTTCTAGCATAGCACATTGAGCTTTGAAAAGCATCACTTCTCTACATGGAACCTGCCTGCAAGGCATAGGTTCAGAAACTTACTGCATTTGTCCTCAAACACTCATTATTCAAAGGTTGCTAAAAAAAGTGCTAGTTTGGGTAATAATGTAATGTTATTACCATGACACTCCCAATCATTTTATAATGTTACTTTTCACATCCTGAGTTTATGGGACAGATTTACTAACACTTTGCGCCTAGTTTGCACAACAAAAATGATGTATGTCTGCATTGTTGTGAGGTTTACTTTCCAGCACAAATCCTAAATTGGGTTGGAAAGTAGCCCTGAAGTAGCAGAAAAAAGCATTATGCGCTACTTTGATTCAATTAGGCGTACAATGGGTGGGATATAGACTTTCCCATGCATGCACCCACTGATTATATGCTAATCTGTATCTACTCACTTTGGTAGAAAGGTATTTGCATAAATCAATTACACCTCCTGAAGGCAGGTATAAAGTTGAAGAAAAGTCGTATTTTCTCCGAACCTTTCCAACTTTGCATGTGTACTGCACTCTACTGCACACATACAAACTGGCAACATATTTCACTTTCCCAAAGCACAGAATTTGGTGTTAGAAGGGTACACTTCTAGTATAAAACCTGTGATTGAAGTAACACACACCTTTCAATTATGGTGCATGGTGTGTGCATTGTCATGAGGCAGCCTAAAGTGCGCCATCACCAGAAGAGAGTGCAACAAGCACCATATTTGATACGGTGCTGTTGTGCTCTCCTCTTTTCCATGCAACACAGCACAGCAACTTTGGCTACTAGACTGCTTAAAAACTAAAACTTAGTCATTCTGCCTCTTCATTTCTCCAGAATAAGCACTCTTCACATACAATGCTTATCAGTATGAATTACATGCAACTCCTACACCTTGTAATTCTTACTGTCTTAAGTGACATCTCCCACCCATTGATTTACACACTTATATCATTGTCTCTGAATAATACGTTTTTGACATAAAGCTCTCAGACATTCTACACTGGGGTGTGGCACTATAAAGTAAATAAATGGTAGAGAGGGTGTAAGGAGGGATGAAGGATATTGATGGAGAGAGGTAGTGTGGGATGCCAACAATGCTAAAACCCGTCCAGATTTCATCCAATATTGTTAGAGCAGGGAAAAAACACAGGTCACACCGTCAAAGCAGGGAACAACAGTGGTCCCTTGGCACTTCATAGATGGTTCTCTGATGTATTAGAAAAGAGTGCATAGCCTTCCCATCTCTACTAGTGTACCTCATTAAAGAAATCCAGCTGCCCAATGTCCAAAAGGTGTTACATTTGCTCTCTAGGATGATTGAGGTGTGTGGTATGAGAGGAGCTGAACATAATGCATGCAACTCCAATGATATGGCCTTTCAATGTGTCAGTGCAGATCGAGTGCTGCTCCACCCTCTCTCTTCCATTATTCAGCAATAAAATGAATACAGATTGACACACTGATGGCACCCTTCAAATGTAAAAGCATTAAGTAGCAATTTATGGTGTACAATTGCCTCTATTTAGTATTTGTCTCTAATGCTTTTAGTACTGAAACAAAGATCTCTAACAAATATTTTAAAGACTGGGTGACAATAGTAACAATTTTCTCAAAATCAGAGTCATGGTGGAAATTCCATATGACCGTTCGTTAGACCTAGCATCCTTTGGTGTGTTTTCTCTGTCTTTTTGCTTTCTGACCTCCGGTTTTTGATGGCTTGCTGGACTATGTTTTTGTTGGTTTAGTGTCTCTCTGCACTTTCTCACTGCTATTCAGTGCTAAGGTACAAGTGCTTCTACTGTAAATTGTGTTATGATTAGTTTTCCATGATAAGCACATTTGATTTACTTCAAAGTCCCTAGTACAGTGCACTGTGTGTGCCCAGGGCCTGTAAATCAAATGCTACTAGTGGGCCTATGCAAATAAATGATTTGTTTGTATAGCACTAGGTAACCCTGCGGGCAGGGTGCAGTGTATGTGAAAGGTGGCATGTATTGGTAAGTTTTACATGTCCTGATAGTGAAACACTGCAGATTTTGTTTTTATATTGCTAGGACTAGCTTACCCATAGGCCATCATTAGAGCTGCTTTGTAACTTCTTATAAGTGTAACTTTCCATTGGGAATTTCAGTTCTGGAAGCTACTAGGCCAGCTAGGGATCCGAATCCTATCTCGGCCAATGATAAATTTAACAACTGGGTCCAAAGCTCTTTAGATGACGTTCTTCTCAAGAGATCCACTTACAAAAAATGTAGGCCGAGGATCTCCCCATGGTACTCCCTGAAGTTACGGGAACTCAAACAAATCTGCAAAAGATTAGAGAGGAAATGGAGAAAAGACTATGCAGAATCCAGCAAATTAAAATATAGGGAGGCAATAAAAACCTATAAAGTCGGAATTAAATCTGCACAAGCTTCCTTCTATGAGGAAAACATTAATCTAGCCTCTAACTCACCCAAGGAAATCTTCAGGATCGGTAAGACGCTTTTAAAACTGCCCCAGAAACAACCATCCATGGATGGTGCCCTTGCCCGTTGCAACAACTTGTCTGAGTTCTACCACCAGAAAATACAAAATATATACTCAACTTTCCCTTCTACTCACAACCAACAAAATGTGTCTCCTATTATTGGACCAGTGTATGGTACCCAAACAGTACTGGAGCTGATTCCCCCACTGGACCTTGTAACATTAGACACCATCATGGCTGAGGGTAAAATCGGGCTCCCCAAGAGACCTTGCACCTCCCCGTGCTCTGACCTCAGTCACCGGAAACATCCTTCCTGTAGTCCTTGATCTGGTCAATGCCTCCACATCCTCTGGAGTGGTCCCCCCCTGCATGGAAATGCACAATGGTGAAGGCTCTTCTAAAATAAAACTCACCTTGACCAGGATAACTTGGGGAATTATTGCCCCATTTCCCTCCTCTCATGGCTGAGTAAGATCTTGGAGAAGCACGTCAACTCAGTTCTGGTAGAGTTTTTTTAATCCAACAATTTACTTCACCCCTCTCAGACTGGCTTCCATCCCCAACATGGGACTGAAACCGCCCTAGTAGTAGTAACTGAGGAGTCCAGGAGGACTCTGGATCAAGGGGGCACAGCAGCGATCATTCTCCTGGACCTCAGTGCTGCATTCGACACCGTTAACCATGACACACTGATCCTCAGACTCAGGAGTCTTGGAGTGACAGTTGGTGTAATCACTTGGATGCAGTCTTTACTGGGAGAACGATCCGTCCAGGTCTTTGAAGGAGACGTTGTATCCAAACGCATATCCCTCAGTTGTGGTGTGCCTCAGGGATCTTCCCTGAGCCCCACACTGTTTAATGTCTATATGGGTCCTTTGGCAGAGATTGTCCATCCATTTGGCATAAAAATCGTTACCTTCGCTGATGACACGCAGCTCGTGGTGGCACTAAACCACCCAGAGAAGTCTTCCAGCGACCTAGGAAGCTGCCTAGAGGAGGTAGCCAAATGGATGGAACTCTCGTCCCTAAAACTCAATGGGGACAAGACAGAGCTTATGTTCCTCGGTAACTCGCCATCTTTCAATTGCGAGCTGCTTTGGCCCAACTGTCTTGGCCCTGCCCCAGAACAAAAAAAACAGATCAAAAGCCTCGGCATTTGGCTGGACCGCTCCCTGAGCTTTAACTACCAGGCAGCAAAACTATTGGCCACTTGTTAGGGCCTGCTGAGGATGTTACATAAAATACTCCCTCTCCTCCCATTTCAGACAAGAAGAATTATGGTCCAGGCTCTCATTCTATCTCACCTGGACTATGGGAACGCCCTTTATTTAGGAGCCCCCAAATCCACTACCTACAAGCTCCAGATCCTCCAAAACTGTGCAGCTCGCCTGCTCCTCCAGATCCCCTACTGGCAATCCCCAAAACCTTGACTAAGGAGCCTTCACTGGCTGCCTATCAGTGAGAGAATCAAGTTTAAAGCTATGAGTATCGCACATAAGCCCTTTTGGAGGAATGGACCAGCAATCAGCCAATCTATGATCAATCAATACCAACCAAGCAGAAACCTCCTCTCGGCGTCCATCTCTCTTGCCATACTCCCGAAAATAAAGAGCTAGAAGTGGCGGGCACTCCTTTTCTTATTACTCTGTCAGACTATGGAACGCTCTCCCCCCCCATATGCGGGCGGATCCTATCCTGCTGCCCTTCCGTAAACTCCTAAAATCCCTGCTCTTTAACAACTGCACTTAATTATGGGTCTTCCTTGTCTGTCTGCGTCCGATTTCAGCTCTGGGATGCCTCAGGGTAGCTATTGCGCTATATAAGTGTTTTTTTCATTTCATTTCATTTCAGTTTAGGCTCCCTGAACTCAGAATTTAATTACACATGTTTTAATAAACGTGGCTTTTGAATTGTGCATTTGAAAATGCCACTTTAGAAAGTTGGCATTTTGTTGCTTAACCAACCTGTGTGGCTCTGCCTGCTTGTGGATTCACCATCTAGTTTTAGACTGACAGGGCCTGTTTATGCATTCACTCTATACATTTTTCTAAAAGGGGTTGAGGTGTGCCCTGCATATGCTGATGGGCCATCCTGGGCTAGAGTGGTGGGAGGATTTGTCACTGACACCTGAATAGGCTGTGGCTGCTCTGCACAATGCTGTCTCCACCTACTGCAGTAAAGCTGGACCAGGGAGGATAGAACAGAAAAGTAGAATAAATAATGGGGCCCTGACCCCAGAACATTAGGACACTTTTGGACTAAGGACCCTGCCAAGAAAAACAGCTGGAAGAGCTGCCAGGAGGAGTATGACCCGTGTGCTGTTTATTGCTTTGTTGGGTTGGCCTGTAGTTGCTGCTTCTGTCTTGGGTAGTGAAAGGACTGGACTGAACTTTCTTAAATCCTGATGTTAAAGTTTCTCCAAGGGCTTTAAGGAGAGCTTGCCTACTATTGGAAGTCTCAGGCACACCAAAGACTTCACTGTTATCTGAGTGCCTGCACCTGGAACTGTGGGTCTCAGCTGCCAGAGAGGTAAAAAGCAACCTGACACTGTCGACAAGGCCACTGTCAGCTCCATGACCTGAAGGCACCATAACGAGCATCGCCACACTTCGCAGTGCAACCCTGGTCTCACCGATGCTATCCGATGCCGTCACTGAGCCGGAGCTTGCACCGTGACATGTGGGCACTGCACACCACACTGCCTCGTTTCAATTTGCCACCCTGGTCCCACCAAAAACTACTCTCCAACCTGACCTTGACGCCGCTACTTGCACCGTGGCCTAGAGGGGACCGCTTCTAAGTTGCATGATGCACCTCCCCATCCCACACCGCAGTCTTGGTCCACCGACGCCGACAACATCGACTCCAGATCATCTACCGATGACAGTGCTTCAGCAATGACAATGCTGCTGCTTGCAGCGTGACCTATCAGCACCGCAACGAGCATCATCCCACTTGCACCACAGCCCTGGTCTCACCAATACAGCAGGACGCCGTCAACTAGCCGCTACCTGTGCTGTGACCTGAGGGCACTGCACGCTGCACTGCTTCACTTCGCATCACAGCCCCCATGCCTGTCGATGCCAGCACTCCTGACTTCAACCTTACAGGTTTCGATCTGCAATGCATGTGTCTTTAAGGCCCTGAGGACTCCTGCATCAGCCTCCAGAACCGATCCATTCCAGTGCAGATGATGCCGCCTCTTCGGAGCTCATCCCATGATACACAATGCCCTGTATTTCCAAGGTACTGATTACGGGTCTTCCCTGCACCATGGCTGGCCCGCGACCTCACAGTCAGCCTGAACTGTTGGATTTCTTTGTTCACCACGCAGTGATAGCCCCAGACAGAGCTATTGACTTCAAACAACTTATAAAACTCTTATCTTTATGACTGTATGTTGGATTTTTATCGTTTTGGTCTTGATTTACACTGATAAATATTGGCTATTTTTCTAAAACTGATGTGGTGTCCTTTTGTAGTGTTTTCACTGTATTACTGTGTGTCATGTGCAAATGCTTTACACATTGCCTCTGAGATAAGCCTGACTGTTTGTGCCAAGCTGCCATGGGGGTGAACAGGGGTTATATTAGAAATGTAAATCCCCCTTACCCTGACTAGAAGGAAGGTTCCCAACAAGAGACCGCCATTTATAACACCAGTAATGTTTTGGGGCCAGCTTGGGCATATGGTGATTTTTTATTATATACAGTTGCACAATTCTAAGTAGTTTTTTTCATTTCTGTCTGCACAGTGTAGCTTGTCATTCTTGCATGTTTATATGTACACCTTTTAAATTCTCTATTCACAAAGTGTAGAACACGCTAAATAACAATTTCTCATGATAGTTCAATAAACCTTCTTTGAGGAATTCTCTCATTTCCTCTCCTTTTTTCTGCACATATTCTCTACTTTTAAACAGTCACTATCACCAACATAATGAGGCACTCAAAAGGAACTGATGTGTCACTTTGCTAACAGTGATTGATGAGCCATAATACATTAATCCTAAAGACATGTTTAACTTGCAGGCTGCTCATCATGCACTGCAGGGAACTGCAACTCCACGAAGCCCTGTGATTCATGACTCTAAAGGGGGCAGTGGCATTTGGAGCCCTGCATTGCAGACTTTCAGGAACTTACTGTGATTTCTCTGTTTTAAGCCTGACCCTCTCTAAGTCGTATTCTCATATCATTTCTAGAACTTTGGTGGTGGAACAGAAGCTCAGCAGGCTGAATGCTGGCTGCTGAAACCTCAATGAAAGGTATGTTGTCACAATTGCAAATCCTCTACATCTCACGTATCATACCTCTATAATTAAAACCACAAAAAGCAATTTGGTTTTTGGTGCATGCTATGTACACACCATACATTTGTAGTGCATAAAAAATGACTATATATAATTGGTGGTGTGTGCTATTTACATGCCAAGCATATTTAGTATATGTCAAAGCATACTATTATAATTATTGCAACATTTTGTATTTATATGTTATACAAATCTGTGATCAAACCAACCATAATGTCACTAGAATAAATACACCAGTTTCTTGACCATACATTCATTGGTTAGGGGGAGAACCCACAAGATTTCACATGCTGTGAAACCTGGTGTCCCATTTGACCTATATGCAGACTGGTTGTCAGGGGGAGGAGACACTGCACACATACTTTGGATGTGATGCTATGATAACTGGTCCTGACCAAATGATGGTAATGCTAAGCCATTTGAGGTTGTAATTGGGAGTGTGACTGCTGAACTGTTGGCTAGTGATTTATTTAATTGATATTCCTTTTATGGTGTGATGGTGTGATGTCAATGCCTGTGAGATTAACAGTGTTACCTGTCATGGGTCATAACTTTGTGTGATGTTATTAAGGCAAGATGTCATTGAGGTCACTTTCTGTGAAGCAATGAGGGAAGGAGTCAAAGGGTGTGATGCCACTCCCACTACTCTGCTACTCTTGGCATTTTGCTGAATCAACGTCCATGAGGTAAGCTAAAAAAAACTTCTCACCTTAGCGGGGATTGAGGTGGCTCTGCTTTCTTGATATTCAGAGTCACCCTGGTTGCCCTCACCTGAGTAGATGTGATCATAAAATTCTACCTCTTTTTGTAAGAACTGACACTTGGACTTATTGAGCGTCAGACCTATCTGCGCTACTCCCTGGAGCTTGGCCATTAGCCATCGTTGGTGTTCCTCAATGGCTGGTGTGTGGCTGAGGATGGCATTGCTGACACTCAGAACACCGTCAAAGCCCAACAACACCTCACAAATAGCATTCTGGAACACTTGTGCTGATAAAGAAATTCCAAAATTAAAATGGCGGTATCATCGAAAACCCACATGGGCCAAGAAGGTGGTTATATAGTGGCATTCCTCTTCGAGCTCCAACTGATGATATCCTGCTTTGAAGTCCAGTTTTGCGAACCAACAAGTGCCATTGAGGTCACTGATTAAATTGCTGCTAATGGGTGTGATGTGTCACTCCCTTTTTATAGCCCTGATGGATGGCCTCATGTCACTGTAGATGTGACTACACCTAGGCTGCTTGGTTTGATGGTAAACACCATGGGGGATACCCAGGACGTGCATCCTGAGATCTTCTCAATAACCGTCTGTTCCTCAAGTTTTTGTAAATTCACTTCTACCACTGCTTTGTGGTGGAATGGTCCCTTGGCAGTGTTTGGGGGTGACTGGGAGGATTATCTATGTGTAGTGACACTAATGGCACCTGCAGCTTCCCTAGCTCCTGGATAATGTGGTGGAACCTCGTCAGCACACTTTCCACCCTTCTTGTTTGAATAGCTGATGCAAATTGAATGGGTGAGATGTCTGCACTGTAGAGCAGTTGAATAGTGTCACTATCCAGCGAGTGGCAACTAAGAATCCGGTGATGCAGGTATCATTCTCATGGGACATTGAGCACTCAAATGCTCTGTCAAGGGGCTATGTGAGTCAACCCACATGCATCTATTTTTGAATATATCTTTGCCTTGGTGGGATGCACTGTTAGTCTTGGCATGATTTACCTCTCATAGTGCAGTCTTGGAGGCAATGGATGGCATACCCACAATACCCACACACTTTGTTTCGCAGATGCTTTCACTGCAGACTGCTTCAGTGGTAGGTGGGGCTTCTGGTCATGCAATACTGCTGCCACCATTTCCGATTTGAGAGGTCTGGGGTCACACGGTTCTGCCTTGACAGTAAGTCTGGTGAACACCATCTTCTCCTCACAGTCACTTGAGAACTCATGCAAGCAGGCCACTTTTAGGTTGTCTTCGAGTTTTATGCCAGGTTGCCTGAATCTTTGCCATTTGAGAGAACTCAACATTCAGCCCTGGATAACTTATATGGATTCACCCTCTCATTGGTGGGCTTGTCAAAGTTTGAATCTTTCAAAATCGGGATTCATTCGGGGGTTGAAATATTTATCAAGCACTGATACAGCTTTCTTCTTGCTAGTGTCATCACCTATGTCTGGCAGGTTCTTGAATAGTCATAAAATGTCTTCCTCTGCACAATGGAGCAACAGAAACCTCTTAACTTTGCTGTTGTTTTACCTCATAGCCTTCAAATAGTTGCTTAATCTAGTGACTTATATGTGCAGTGAGGGGCTGCAGTCACTGGGTCACTGAGCTAGCCAAACGAAAGGAGCTGGTTGCCTGCCTCTCGCCTCTTGTGCAAGGGCCTGCTCCATTTTAGGGCATCAAGAGGTTCTGCATTTTGGTGCTGCACTGGGAGTACAACATTTCTGGTGGCACCATCATTGTGCTGCGCATGGCTCAGCTTGAAGGTGTACAGTGACAGGGAGTGGGCAGGTAAATGTAGGTGTTGGCATTGGTAGGATGCCAGGTACAGAGTCATTGTGCATTATGCTGCTTTTACTCACAGCAGGATGTACTGAAGAAGGCTGTACACTGGCAGGTGAATGAGGGCCTCATTAGTGGGTCTGGCTCCTCACTGAACTCAATGGTATTTCAAGATTTCTGGACACTTCAGCAGACTGCAACCATTTGTTTTCCTTATATTATCCAGAGGTACCTTGCTCTCCATATGTCAAAGTGCTAGTTGCCATCTTTAGATGCCTATTTAGAAGCTTTCAGTTGGATTATATTTTGATTTCTAGATATTTTTTAATTCATTTTTATTTACTAGTATGCCTCACTAAAAGGATAGCTTTCCAGGTGGTTTATGAGAAGATAGGGTCCAGTTTCAACTTCATTTAGCGGTGCTCTCTGCATGCTCTAGTTGTGGCCTTAGACACAACTCCTCCTCCATGGCAGGCTATATATCGTCATACTGGTAGCGTGTCCATGCTAAGACTCAGGCTTATTAGTGGGAATGGCTACGGCCTTACATGCAGCACTAACACTCCTGTACTGATTATCAGCTATTTCCAGTAATCTGTCACTGAAAATGGTGCAGTGTTTCCCGCTTGGAATTGAAGGGTTATATGCCTTCTTGGGGCCATATAGCACAGTTTGTCTTCCTATGTTCTCATCACACCTTCCTCCTTGGGTTATTGATTTGATATCAGGTGGAGCCTGGCTCCATTCACAGAATGCAGGCTGCCATCTTCAAAGGCCTGCTTAGCAGCTTAT
Organism: Triturus cristatus; assembly: GCF_964204655.1. Classification (NCBI taxonomy): domain Eukaryota; kingdom Metazoa; phylum Chordata; class Amphibia; order Caudata; family Salamandridae; genus Triturus; species Triturus cristatus. Next base: position 538,722,871 of record NC_140586.1, read on the forward strand.
AATTGTCTGATGTGTTCATTTCCCACTATGTTTAAATTCATTTTTATTTCCCAGAGTGCCCCACTCGAAGAATACCCTTCTTCGTGAGTAGGAGGAGATGCTCCAGTTTGTTCCTTTGTGCTCCTTCCTCTTTTAAGCCCTAAGGCATCAGTACATAAGGCTGACCATTACAACCCTACTCAGATAATTACATTTGCTAACTGTTATATGATCAATGTCAGGTCACTCCCAAAAAATCAGCTTATCATTCTCAAATTCATCAAGTCACAAAAAACAGTTTTATTGTTTTTAACTAGAACCTGACTTTGTGATTTTTCTGTTCCAGATGGTTCAGCTACCATTCCCTCAGGCTACCTGATCATCTGGTGGGACCACTAGCATTGGGATGGCAAGGGCTGTGTGGTTGTCTTTCACTCAACTATCTTGTGTACTATGCTTGGTAATAATTATTTTTATAGGATATCTTTTTATTTGAATTAATCCTACTACTTATTTAAATTCTATCACTCTGCAGGAATGAGATCTGACATCTGTAACATATTACCTAGGTGCTTTCATTTTAAAAGTTGAAAACCTTTCTATTCTGGGTGAGCTTAATTTTCACCTGGATAATCTTTCTCATCTCAAAACTTCTAACCTCATTGAGTTGATGAAGGACCATGGAGTCTGGCAGCTAGTTACCACACCCGCTCACAGTGATGGGTATTTTTTCAAATCTGCATTTATCACTGATATACTCTTTTAAGTCGAATCTTCCCTCATCAATATCACCGCCCCCTTAACTATAGGCATTCTTTACGAACCACCAATTCCCATCTAGTTGGCTCGTGTTTCTTAATTAATCTATCTAATTAATCTATTGCTCTCAGAAAGATCCCCCTCACATCTACAGAAGATATGTCCTCTCTATCCGAAATTGTTAATACTGGGATCTCATCGCCTGTAGACTCTATAGCACCTTTCAAAATGCCTAGGCCATGTAGAAAGCTATCCTTGCTACCTTGGTGCACTGACAAACTCCAGGATGCTAAACATCACTGTAAAAACCTGGAGAATCATTGGTGAAAGAGCTATCAATTCGAAGCCAAACTCCTATATCACACTGTTTTAGTCAATTGAAAACAATAGATTAAATCAGCTTGAAACACCTATTATACAACTATAATTGAGCTACACAACAACTCAGTTGTTCTCGATTGTGGAAAACCTAGTAAATTCTCTTGCATGCTATTATACCTCCACTCCCGAACAAGGCCTATGTGATGTTTTCTCTAAATCCTCAAAGAAACAATATCCAAGATCTAGAAGAACTTTATAATCTCACTTTCACTTACTCCCCGTCACTTTTTCCTTTCCATATACCTTCCCCTTTGGGTACTTCAGTGGCAGCATTCACTCCTCCATCTACCAACAAGGGTCAAACCTAATCGGATAGCCGGTCCGGATCGTACTTGTACGCTCGGACTGTCTTTTTACGAATCGTACGGAAAAGTGTCCGGGTACGTCCCGTACAACTTTTCCCGCTACGATTCGTACGGAGCGGGCCGATCCGTATGTACTTTTTCCCGTACAAATCGTACTTCACGGGTCGGACGTGACTTGTACGAATCGTACGGAAAAATATACGGATACGAGTCATACGGAAATATTTTTTAACGGATCGGAATCGGCACCTGAGTGTAACTAAATTCGTAAGAGGTGAAAAACAAGGCAGGCATGAGATCGCTTTCTTAAAACAATTCTGTCATCAACATGTGAAATTTTAGGATTTGGTCACATTTTTTTTTAACTTATTCGCACAAATTACCATTTTCAATGCTCATTCAAATCCAACGTTTCCCGAGCATAAAAACGATATTTTTGTATGGGTTTCTATTATCATTTCTGGATTTATCAATGTCTGCCCTCATATAATGGTATAATGACAAGGTTGAAGAATTCTTCAGTTTATAACATAGCCTAAAGAATGCCGGTTGGTGTGTCAGCTTTTATTTAGAAGACCAAATGACAATCTTATCTGAGCATATGATGTACAAATGTAAAGACTGTATAGCAACCAGGAAATATTGCAAACAGTAAAATGGAGACGTGTAGCAAGTTTCACTAATAAGGTTTGATTTCATATGTCAGGACAGCGGGAACTTACTTTCTATAACCCCTAATAATGGCTGAAATAAAGGTCCACTCAAATTCTTACCTAAGATCTCAAAGGCAAACTTCAGTGATGGAGCTCTAGATTAAATTGAGGACAGCTATTTGCGGAAACTACCACGCTCGTTCAAAAGTGTTCCAAGATACCAGTTATTTGCTAACAATGACCAAGTAGCAAGATTTCTTTATGTTTCTATCAAAAACAACACTTTAGTTTTGTCTTGGTTAACCTGACTGTAATAATAGTTAGTCTAAGGTGTAATCAGTCTTTTAATTCCTATTGGTGTTTTCCGCAGGAGAACTATATGATCTGTATATTGTGAAGATGTTATCAGCTGCCCTCAATCTTTTGGGAGAAATATACCAAATCATTGAGTGCATCATTGCGATATACTACATATAATTTGAATAAAAGGGGTGTGGACATGCACCCTGGCTTATGCCCACTTCTTGTATGTATTTTAGCAGAGACTGCGAAGCTGGCACCCACTTTGACTCTACCCATGTTTTAGTGTAAACATTCGAATTGCACGTAGAGTTTTGGAGGTACTCCTCACTGATTAAGCTTGCGCCCAAGGTAACTTACAGAGATTTTATCTAAGGCGTGTCCTGGTTGGATGGCACGTAGGAGTTTTGGGGGTATTCCTCACTGATTAAGCTTGTACCCGAGGTAACTTACAGAGATTTTATCTAAGGCTTGTCCTGGTTGGATGGCACGTAGGAGTATTTGGGGTATTCCTTACTGATTAAACTTGTGCCAGAGGTGGCTCACAGAGATTTTATCACAGATTAGCATCAAGTCGACAAGGCAGGCATATGTTAGTATTTAGTGTAAAATTATGTTTCAATTAAGACAGCAAGTGATGGTGTACAGGATCCATGTAATAAACCTTTCTTATTAAATAAAATGAATTACAACTGAGAAGCCTATTCCTCTAATTCTTGCAACAGAACTTTTTGAGAAATCATTTGTTTTCACAGCCCACAAAGCAAGAAGACTATTATTTGCTAGGTTTGGCGATGATCCATTTTCTTTAATTATGCCATGAGTCAGGTTATCACATAAGAAATTAGAACGGTCATATATCCGGGTCAGGACTCCTGCTCAGAATTATGCATTATGTTTAAACAAACCTGCCTGTAAAACATTAGAAGCAACAGCACCATCTGACCTACAAGTTTTCAATGATTTGAAATAGCTGAGAGTTTTCATAGTGATCTAACTCTGTTGCTAATTTAGGCATCTCACCCAAACACATAGGGGCATATTCTCAAGGACCTATCGCCAACATCGCACTATTCACAAGCTTGTGCTAACAGGGGATATCACCAGTTTTCCAGGGACTTCTGCCGCAATAAACTTCACCACAGTTGACACCGGCAACTAACGCTAAGGAGGTGCAGAGTAGGCGTTCCCGTACAAAAAGCCGCGACAACACCACTTCACAACATCATCAACGATAAGCCAAATCGGCGATAAGATCACAAAACATGTGATAAGTCGCATTAGCAGCAGGGAACACCTGCTCCGACCTGGTGTTAAGTCGTACGACACCCTGCACCATAAAGAGAGCCCAGCCCAGAGCCACATCTGAAGAACAACAGATGCCATGGAGCTACTCATCAAGCAGCTCAGAGCCCCAATAGGACCACAACACCCACTGCCACCACCCCGAGGCCCGCTACCCCCACTGGACCTCCCCGCCCCCCCCGGACCACCACAGAGGCAGTGCAGACAAAGACAGCGGACCTTCAGAAAACGCACCAGCCTCAGAGACTTAACACCAAAGGATGTCATTGCCCACTACAGGCTCAAAAGGACAACCATCCTACGCATCCTGAACATCATTACCCACAGGCTGACCGTACCAACACAGGGGACAACCAGCATCCCTCCGCAGACAAAGCTGCTGGCTGTGCTGCACATGTTGGCCTCTGGGACCTTTCAACCAACAGCTGCCAGAGTCGAAGGAGTCTCACAGCCAGCCCTATCCAAGCTCATCACACCCGTCTTGGATGCCATCATCAGGTTGGTACCCCAGTACCTTCACTTCCCACACACTGCGCAGGAGCAGCTGGAAACAAAGCAAGACTTCTACACCATAGCTGCCTTCCCGCACGTGTTGGGGGCAATCAACTGCACACATGTACTCCTCGTGCCCCCTGCCGCGACTGCACACAATTACTGCAACAGGAAGCACACGCATTCCATCAATGTGCAGGCAATAGTGGAACACCGTGGACTCGTCACCAATGTCGTTGCCAACTACCCAGGCAGTGTGCATGATTCCTTCATCTTCCGACAGTCCATCATCAACCAGCGCTTTGAGAGTGGCACCTATTGAAATGCAGTGCTCGATGGTATGTAACAAATGAACACAACACACACCTCAACTCCACAATCATGCAACTCACAACCCTGGGAATGCACATGTTACAAACTAACATACAACACGCCAAACAACATTCCCACTTACCAGACACGACAGCACAACTTACTGTGGTGACCTGGGCAAGCCATGTGCATGAGCCATCAATGGCATGGCACCTCAGCCACACAATGGCATAATGTGGGGAGAGGTGGGAACCATGCATGTGCGAACGAGGCAAGTGACCCATGAATGAGAATGTGCACAATGCCAAGTGTGGCGTGGATGCGTTGGCCAGACTGCAGTATGCAGACCACAGACATGTCCATGTCGACATATACTGCTGGTGTTTGGAGTGTAGTGAACACTGGACACAACCATGTTACCCCAGGCAGTGGGAAAGAGAGCGGAAAGTAGCTCATTACATCCCCCCCTGTAAGCGTGAGCGGAGTGGGCTGGCCCGGCGTATGCCAGGCCAGCGTAGAGGGTGTGAATAAAAAGCCCGTAGCTCTGGGCATGGTTCTCTTCTGGAATGGCCAACGGGTCTGCCAGGGTGGTGCCTCCCAGCACGCCACGATGCTGACGCCATGAGCGGTGATGCTTGCGACCATGTGCGCCTCCTGCACCCCAGGTCGCAGGTCCCCAGATCTGTCATGGCTGCCCCTGCGCAACCAGGTCACACCGCTCACCTTCCGACACCGGCATGTGTCAAAGAGGGCCAACCACGTGCCTGTGCAAGCTCCAAGCCTGAGGCCTGTGACCTTGGCAGCCTCCTCAGACCATCACTGTCCTCCCCGAGAGAGGCCCGCAGCACTCTTTTCTCGTTGACATACTCCACCAGCCTACACAGCGGTCAAGTAGGTCACACATTTGGAACTGAGTCTTGATTATACAATGGCCGAGTACACACTTTATGGTTGCGTTTATATCACTCTACTCCCTTTGATGTGGTGTCACCAACTCTGTGCCTAGCATCTGAACGAAACCTGTCTGTGGTCCCTTGTTGACTACTGCCTCAGGCCTACACTGTGGTCGAGTAGGTCACACGTTTTAAAATGAGTCTTGATTTCTGCATGGCAGAGTTCATATCATTGTATGCAAGGAGTGGAGTAAGAGTAAGACATGGTTCAGTCCGGAGGAAAAGAGGATCCTCGTTATGGAGGTGATCGAACACTACCAACAACTGCTCTGGTGCCACTAACTCTGTGCATCGAAAGCCAATGACACGCAGCTGTGGGCCCATGCTGACCGCTGCCTCCAGCCCACACTGTGGTCCTGTAGGTCACACATTTGGAACAGAGTCTTGATTTGTCCATTGCAGAGTTTACATCATTGTACAGGCATCATCGCAGACTGCATCGCTTTCCAGGTCTGGTGCCACTGACTCTGTTCCCCGAAAGTGATGGACACTTTCTGGTTGGACTTTGGTGGCATCTGAGTATATGGCCTGGGGGTTGTCTTCATCATCATGTAGCTGATACTGACTTGGCGTTGAGAAGGAGTCTGTAGTATTCATCTCCTCCATATTGCCTGTTTCTGCTTGGTACTGCCCTCTGCATCATGCCCGGGAAGAACAGCTTCCACTGACCCCTGAAACACTCTGCGACATTCCCCATGGACATCGACGAGGATCCGCTCAGCTCTCGTGACCCTACCTCAGTGCACTGCAAGTCACCGTCCCTTGCGAGTGTGCCTCTGCCAGCTGCACTGCATCCGGGTCCACTAACTCTGTGCAGCTCAAATCATGGATCTTGTCTGATTGAATATTGGATGGCCTCTGGGTCGATGGCCTGGGGGTCCTCAATGCCACGTGTCTGTGGCCCTGCGCTGACCGCTGCCACTGGCCTCAACTGCGGTCCACCGGGGTTCACACATGAAATCGAGTGTTGACCTGCCCAGATGACGCATCACCAAAGGAGGCACATGCCACCACTGCCAGGGCCACCTCCAACCAACAAGTGCCAGAGTCGAAAGAGTCCCACAGTCAAACTACCAAAGTTGCTCACACCTGTCGTGGATGCCATCATCAGCTTGATACCCTGCTCAGCTCTTCATGTGCCATTGACTCAGTGCACCACAACTCATGGGCCCTTTCTGATTGAATTTTGTGCTGTGGACCGCTCCCACAGCAATGTCACCTCAGGCAGTGGGGAAGACCTGGGATGATGATGGGGAAGATGAGGCAGGTGTAACACACCCCACTGCATCTGCAGCAGGTATACTCCTAAATGACACAACCCTAGACAATCACCTAACATGAACATGCTCATCTCTCGTGCCCCAACATCAATCCACTCACAGACCCTTCTGATTGCATATTGGGTGACCTCTGTTCTTGCTCAGGTTACCAACATGTTATGTTGGTGTTTTCTGTTTCCGCTTAAATAGTGATCACTGTCCAAGTAGTTGCCAGCAGAAACCACTCCATGAGGGCTGACTTACACTCACCCCACACCCATCCAGCACAGGCGTCACTGTACATGTGACCCTGGCAATAAAAGGGGCCGGGCGCACATGCCCATAGCCAGTTCTGCAAACTATCTAAGTGTGTCCGTGTGGTCATTATGTATGCATGAGGGACACCAGGCCTCTGGACATGGTTAACTTATGGCTTTTCCAAGGCAGTAACTAATACGTGTGTCTCTGTTGTGGTGTCCGCGCCACCCGTGACGCAATGGGCAATGTTGCAATGTATCATGCCCTCGGAGTGCGGGCTCGGCCAAAGGGGTAAATGAAGGAGCGCAAGCCCACTCGGGTCCGGGATCATACATGCCAACTGTTGTGTGTGTCACCATTACTGCAGCATGAGCCGAAGATCTACCCTCAACCGCATTGCGAGTTCAGCCAGCCATGAACTCTACATCTGTTTCTGCCCTGTACTTACCATAGGCCTACACACATGTGGCCGCCCACCTTCAACACACAACACCACAGTCTCATAGTCAGGCTTGTGGACATGCGTGTACAGGCATGACAATGGTGTGCCGTAGGAGTGCAAGTGATGCAACCGCGCTGCTCACTGTAGTGAATAGGCTCGGGGGAGAGAAGAGCAGCAGTGAGGCTACATAATACATATTGATGCCACTCATTTGCTACAAGCAGCACATGTCAAACAGGAATCACTAAGACACACATATCACACAATGAACCAGTGAGCCTGCCAACATATCATGCTGAACCAACTATTGTCTCATGTTTCTCTGCACTGTCGCATATGACCAAGGACATGCACTCTGCCCTTGGATGATGACACCCCTCTGAGCCCCAAACACACAGGTCCAGAGGCAGTACAATACGGCCCACAAATGCACCAGGAGCATCATGGAACGCATATTTGGCATGTTGAAGTCACGTTTCAGGTGCCTGGACTTCACAGGTGGAAGGCTCCTGTACTACCCAGACATTGTGTGCAAGGTGATTATTGCATGATGTGTGTTGCACAACATATGTGTATGCACCAATGCCCCATGGCTACAAGTGCCAGATGCACCGGACGATGAAGAGGAAGATGAGGCATGTGGACCACACCCCACTTTAGCTGCAGCAGGAATAACCCGTAGGAACACCATCATTGACAGTTTCTTCACATGAGCACGTCACATTGTCACAGTCCTTAGCAGACATGGGACAGTACAAAATGAGCACAGGCACAGCATATGCAAATAAAATCTTTCATACACACATTCCCTGAGTGCATGTCACTCCTGTGTACAGGCACATCACTCCGACAATTGTAAGTGCAACATGTAGTGCTAACAATTTAGAGTATTTGGAATAGGTTTTGGGGGTGTCACCTCTGTACAGAGAGGCTGTTTGGGGTGTCACGTAGTCGAAATGCCATTTCTGTGTGTCAGTGATAGTACGGAATCCCACAAATCAGCGTCTCACATGTGTCCCACTTAATTGCTGTCATTTGTGACCTACAATTGACAACAGGGCTTTTTCTGGGGTCAAATATGTACCACCATGATGCAGGGATGCACCCTGTGACTCAAGTCCCACAACATGTGCAACATGGACGTAAGGGGGAATCACTGCCCCTACATTCGTACATGTTTTCATACATGATTGATCATGTACATGACACATCTGTGTGTATTGGAAGGTATTATTCAAGTACAGTGGAGTGTTGAAGCTGTCTTAGTACTGGGCTATGCAGACAACACTTTACAATGTTGCCCCGTGGAGGGCCAGCAATAGTCCTATGGGGATTGACAAGTTACTGGGAAGGGAAAGAGTCCAGTCCGCAGGCTGATTGCTGTGTCATAGTTTTGCAAACAAAATGTGGCAGTCCCTGTCGAGGTGCAAGGTTAGTGTGGCTGGGTGTATCAGGGGACAGTGGAAGGTGTCATTCCAGGACACGATGCAGAGTGCAGAACCAAGCAGTGAGAAGCCATATGGCGGAGATAAATGCTACTGCTTCATACTTACCACTGAGGCAGATTCATCCTCATCTTCGGCCTCTGACATTTCATGTGCCTCACATGTGGGTGGGGGTGTTTGGTTTGCAGCACTGTGTGACACTGACACATCAGGGGCCGGATATGTGGATGTAGAAGTAGCAGCAGCATTCATCTGCGCAATGCCTTGTGGCATCACTCCCATGATGAGGATCTGCAGGGCATGGAAGATCCCATCTACAGCTTTCTCATGTGCTGCCTGGTAGCCATTCTTTGCGCCTGCATCCGCTCCATGTTCTGCATGACCCTCCTCATGTTTCCCAAATCACGGATGACAACGCTGTAGCCACTCTGACTGGACAGTTGTTGTCGTCTACAAGTCATGACTCCAGCTACGCCAGACATGGATTGTTGGAGGGCATGGGGCAGACTGGGTGACCGTTAGGGAGTGTAAGTGGTCCCTGATGGGACTTTGACAACCACGTATGGCATCCACTTTGGCTACCATGAGTTGGAACCCCAGCTGCACCTGTTCAGCCAACCCCCTCTGGCAGTCTCACATACGGCGTTGGAACGCCATGTGTTCTTCGGTGAGGTGCTGGGAGCCAGACGTGGTGGTGGGTGCTTCCTGCTGTGTGGTATGTGTAGGGGTGGGCTCACCTCTATGGTGCTGGGCTAACCTGCTACTGGAGGTGGGCTGCGGAGGGTGTCCATGACCCGTTGGAGTTCGTCCAGGTCAATGTCCTGAGGGTCATCTCCATCATCACTGATGTGATGTAGGGTCTACTCTGCAGGAGGTATTGCTTGTCCCTCTGCAATGTAAAGGGGAGATGCAGTTTCACAGTGTTTTCCATGTATGTTGACGCATTGGCGCAGTTTACATTCAATCTGCATGACAATGTACATTGTGACTGTTTGTGGTGAGTTGCCTATTTGATGCGGAACAGTGGACATTTGTATGACATCAGGGATGTGAGGTTGTACTCGTACGTTGTCATCTTACAGTTTCCTGCTATGCCAGGAGTGATTGGCCATTCTGTACACCCATGCAGCACCAGTTGTGTCCTGTGTACTGTTGTGAAAGTGTTGCAGTTTGTACCACATTGTTGTCAATGTTGAGGTGCTCTTATTCTTATGTGTGTGTGCAGCATTGTGGGTGAGTCGCCCCTGCAGCTCTGATTTTGTGGCCACTTATCCCTTTCAGGTGGTATGGCTTTGCCTTTTATGCCTCTACAGTGCTGAGATGTACCAGATTGGGTTGATTAGGGCTGTTGGTCGAGTTGTGACTCTTGGGCATGGTTTGACCGCAGATGTATTGTTGACGTCAGGGGTTGTTTGTGCACGTGGATTTGTCAGGGTGTGACCTGCTCCTTTCCGGATGTGGTCCACACTCAGCCACCTCAGTGTTGTGGTGTGTACAATGTCATGATGATTGCCCTGCAGTCATGCTGATCGTCATGTACTGTCACTTGCATTGTCAGTGTGGCTCACAAATGGGCATCTTTGCTGGGTTTCACACGTGTGCATGTGTTGGTGGTGAGATTGGTGATTTTTGGTGGGGACCCCTTTGGGATCATGGAGTACGGGGGACTATTTGTTGTTTGTGTGTGTGCTGTGGTGTGCCACGGGGATCAGGGACATGAGCCAGAGTTATTGTGGGTGTGCAGTGTGCTCTATGTATATGTGCATGTGTGCCATTGTGCCCATCTTCCCTGTCCCCCCAGTCCCTGGTCGGTAGTCACCCTGTTGATGTTGTGTCAGGTCATGTTGATCAGTGTCCGTACCCCAGCTCCTGGCACCGTGTCCGACTGATGACTGTGGCCACCATTTTATCCATGTCATCCAGCTCCTGGTGTGCTGCTGGACCCCTACCGCCAATGAGCGTTGCTGCTTTCATGTTGGCATCGAGTTTCTTCTTTGTGTTGGCCTTCACATCATTCCAGCGCCTCTTGGCATCTTCCATTGTCCTCCTCAATGCTGCAACTTCATTGACATGGTCCAAGATAGTCTGCCATATTTGCGTCTTTGTTGCCACTGACACGTTTGCGGTGCCGAACAGTTGTGTGTAGTGTCCTGTCACCTCCGTAACGATGATCCGGTTTTCCTGCGGACTGAACCGCGTCTTCCTCTCTTCCTCTTCCACTTCTCCTTGGCCTTCCCCGACCCTGAGGTTCTTTGCTCATCATCTGTGGGGCTTGTGGGGTTCTCATTGTCCTCTGAACTTGGTCCGGGTGCATCCATGGTGCTATTCAGTTTATTTTTTTGGCCTGTTTTTGTTTTTCTTTTATAGTGCATTTTCCTGCATGACGCATGGGAATTGCAGGCCTGTCGCTGGTTATCGCTGATTTTTGTAACGCGATTGGCCACATCACAACTTTTTTTTCGCGTTCGTGTTTTGCGTTTTTCCTACATCGCGTTCGTTTTCACGCGGTCATTTGGCACGTTATCGTGAGACTATCGCATGGTGCCGCCGGGTTGAGAATACAACGTGAAGATGGTGTTATTTTCCCGCGATAGACTGCGATATCCGAAGCTGCGTTAAGCAAATTTTGCGATAATTAACACACATTCTTGAGAATATCCCCCAAAGGGTATTCTACCACCATAAAGTTGGGTCAGATGTTTTGTGCACACTTTCACTCTATGAATATTGTCTCTGAATATCATAATGGTGTTCTCCAGGATCTTTTTCTAAGTTACCCAAATGCATGGACTTGACAATAGGTTCCAAACTATAAAGACATAGCACGGAATGGAATTTTAATTTCATAATTCATAAATTATGATAAAGACCACACAGCAGATGGCGTTCTTCTGAATATGGTGAAAGCCGGGTTATTGCATACTATTATCAAGGCTGAAGTAAAGTGCAGAAGATGGAGCAGAGGACAAATTATAAAATTCTAAGTTTGGAATTTGAGAGTTATAATTAGGCTGGGTTGTGAGAGAGATTTCAGTATATTAGAATTGAAACGTATGTACTCACCTGGGGCCATATGTGAGAACACATTTTCCCATAGACACAGAATGGGTAAAACCCTTTGATACATCTGGCCCTTAGAGATAGAAGAAAGAAATGTTAGAAGAAAGAGACACATTTATAAAAATTGGCATGAGTGCAAACATTATAGCCATTCGGTGCTAATATGTGGAAACTAGAACATAAATGTACTTGTTTAAAATTGTATATAGAGGTACACACGAAATGTGATGCTGATTAACTCAGAAAAGATGTAATAGATATAAGTTGAGTAAGCTGCAATAAACAACTGCCTCAGAATTCGAACACTAGTCTGTCATCAGAGAAGTTCAAGAAGCATGTAGATTTTATAGAATGACTCCACACCAAGCCGTAATGATCTATAATGAAGTGTACAGGTGGTTGGTTAAGTGCTTACTATAAAATTAAGAAAACTTTTTTCCAAGGTACAGAAACAAGGGAGCATTCCTAAATCGTAGATGCAAGCAAATATGGGCACATATATAAATGAAGATTACAAAAAAATCCAAAGCAGAATGCACCGAATTGTCTGATTAGTTAGTCATCATAGCAAATCAGATCTCAAAATTCATGACCACATTTTAGAGGAAGATCAAGACGAATTTATTTTGTACATTAATGAATATAAGCTGGACTGAAAGCTGAAATCAGTGAAGCCATGCAGTCAATATGCTGTAAGTCTCCTACGCGGAATGCTACAAAAGCATACAATGAAGTTCAATTGGAGTATCTACTGGGTACTCTGATAAAAAGGAGCTTAAAGGATAACTTTCCAAAACAAATACTTCTTTTAATCAGAATCCCAAAGCATCATATCAAAAGATCAGACTATAGCATCTGCTCATCTGAATTACTGAAAGATTAAACTCACATTATAAGTGGATTACTTAAAAGTCTACCATGCAGGTCTTGACATAGCTCTTGCCATATCAGAAGTTATTGGGAAGAGGAAAAACTATTTTACATATCATTTAGTTGCTAAAGGAAATCAAGTCTCATTCCTGCTCATTAAGAAAACTCACATATACTCAATATATATTATGGACAATTTTAATGAGAGGTAGAAAAAGAATTTCAAATGTAAAGTGAAGAAGACGCAGAAAGGCCAGATTTTAATTGGCCTCCGAAGATTGTTGCTGATTGGTAAGATCAGCGGTATTAAACTGAATATCTTTCTTTGACATTTTTCTAGATGCATGCCTTGGCCATTAAAATCTGAAAAACGTGTCATCAATGATTAAATCAGCGATTACAAGATAATTTCTCTGAAAATGAACTGAGATTATAAATGCCAACCTGCAAGCATCTATATTATTAGATTATTATCCAGACAGAAGGAACATGTGTACTATCAACTGGAGAAAATGTTAGATGTCATCTCAATGATCTTACCCAGGTCTTCTTACGTAACTTTCTTTTCTCTATATCAAACAATAAAATAACTTTATCAAAATGTTCTGTAAGGGATAATGACATTTGAGAACGACAATGTATAAAACAGATCTCTGTATTTTCTCTTAGTTAAAAAAACCCACCATGTTTTAACAATATTATAAGAGATCATACACTGGCAAAGGTCTGGTTCAATTGAATTGCAGTAGTTATTTTCAAAATTATTATTCCTTTTTATAGTAGCAAACTAAAGGATTCAGTTATAGTTCTATACAATATTTACGTATTAAGTGCTATTTTTGCAAGCTGGATAAACCTAAAATAAAGTTGCTACAAAAAATGAATTTATCTCAAGAAACCAAAGCATTATTTTTCGTGATATATTGATGTTCTTCAAGATTGGATGGAACAAAAGGTATTGATCTTATGAATTGGAAACCGATGTCTTGATTTCTCAATGGAAATTGATCCTCATAACATTTACTTGAAACTGCGAGTCCATCATGCTCTCAAAAGATGATTGTTTGACCATTAAAGGGCTTCATACAACATCCCCGAGCCCATGACTTACGCTAGAGTAATGTTGTCTTTCTTGTTCATTTACTGTGAAAATAAAAATTAGGCTTATGAGATACGTAGCTTTCAGGTTCACTGGCTAACTAATCTGAATGCACATTTCAGAGGAGACAGAAAGTCCGCCAGATTTTGTGAAGAAATTAGTTGTGGGAAATGACCATCTTTTCACGTTGTCCCACCTATTTTTGCTCTATCTGTTTTGTTGGCATTAAAATTCTGTGCACATATTCACTGCTGAATAGGAGTAAAGTGCCTTTGCTACTTCATTTAACATGACAAAATGGCAATGGTTTTTAAAAACAAATAGCCAAAGTCCCTTTCTGAGAATGGACTTGTAAAGTTTTGGAACTTTTTGCCATCCAGTCTTTCACCGAGATCGTTCCACTCTATCCTGGCATTATCACGGTTGGCCTCAAGTCATCCCTAGGTCTGGTCTCCTGCTTCCATAGACTACCACTGCCTGCTTCTGCTTTTTTGGTGCTATTTTTACTTAAAACTTTAAAAATTCCTATATCAAGTTCTCCCTATTGGCTTTCTGTTGCTTTAATGGAATTTTGTTAAGTACATTAAGGGCATGGAAATCGGCCTGTTTGTGACCGCTAAAAAGGTGTGTGGTTTGTACAAACCCTATTTTGCGAGTCAGTAAACTATTACCAACTCGCAAATTAGGGTTTGCGAGTCGCTATTAGGAAGGGGCGTGCCATGGGCGTTCCTTCCTGATAGCGAGTCGCACTGGTATGTACGATTGTTTTGTGACCGCAAATGCAGTTACCACCTACTTCAAGTAGTTGGTAAGCCAATTGCAAATGGGAAGGAATGCCCAGGGGACCCCTTCCCCTTTGTGTTGGGCAATGAATATATCTGTAAATGACAGGCAGTAGTCTCACGGACACTTAAACAATGAAACAGAAACGTTTCAGTTTTCTTTTTAAATGCATCTGGTTTTCCTTTAAGGAAAACGGGCTGCATTTTTTTTTTTAAACTGCTTTATTTAAAAAGAAGGGAAAGAGGGAATTGCAAACAGAGTCTCAAACACTGTTGTACATTCCATTTTGCATGTCGTAAATTGCGAGTCACATAAATCTTGCAAAATGGAATGGTTGTACATCTGGCCCTTTACCCTTTTTACCTAATTTGGTTTGGGACCTCTATTTCTTGGTGGTTTGACTTTATTACCGTTTTGGTACTGCATTAATTTGTTACACATTCCACTAAGTTAAGCCTGTCTTCCCTGTGCTATAGCCAGTGGTTTAGCTAGACCTTTTGCCACCCGTGGCTGTCTGGGAGTTTGCTGCTCTGTGACAGCAGCAGGTGAGAGTGCGGGGGAGGGAGTGGTGGTGGGCTCAGGTTACCCTAATGACTCTGAGAGTTTACCCTGTAATTATTCCTTGAGATTGGCAGTCGTCAACCCCAAATAATAATCCACTTTGAAACATTTCTGATGATAATTGCCAAACAGTTAATAATTATACTTTAAATAATGTTACAGGAACACTCTTGAGGGCACTGGTGGATATAAAATAATGAATTACGTGTATGCCAAATCATCCACCTCCTTGTCAACAGAAGACACTGTACATGGCTTTTTTTGCCACTTGCATTAGGAACTGTGAGCAGAATCTAGACTTGGCGTTTTTCCATGGGAGTGGGAGTTGTGCAATCAGTCACTGTATCCTCAGAGGCCAGTGTACAAAGCATTCATCCCACCCAAACCTATAAAGTACATTTTTCATTATTTTGACAGGTTTAAAAAATAATACATCCACAGATAGTGGATACAGGATCTTTTTAGAAAAGTAGAACATAAAAAGAGGGAAGTAAAGACCTAAAAAAAATCTATAAATGAATTGGCATAGGAAATGTCCACTAAAAATCTGTATCACAATTAGCATAACATGATCTGCTCTTCATCCGAACATGTCCAATATAGTTATTGATCAAGTAGGAGGCAATGTTCTAGTCATTATCAGCTACTTATTTACAAAGCTCTCAGTCACTACAAAGAGCATCATGGCACTGGGATGTCAAACCACCAGCAGAAAAAAAGGCAGACATTGTGAAAGGACAGAGGCTAATCGGCACCATTACCACACAACATGACATAGTACTGTCTCCTGGCAGCACACCATTAGTGACATCACAGACCACCCATAAACCTAGTTCATGGGCAAGAGCTGATAAAAGTGGATTTAACATATATTTTATAACATGTGGAGGGATTAAGTTATCTTTAAATCCATAATGCATATGGCTAAATGGGGTTCAGCACTTTGCAGTACTACTCAAACTACAGTGTTATTTCCTTTTTTGCTTATGTAGGTAACCACAACAGCCTTTTCTCTATACAGCGCTCTGATACATTTGAGTCATGCTTGTGCTGTATGCAAGTACCTATGTAAATAAATAAAATAAATGATTACTAATAACCGAAAGAAAATGTAAGCTTTGAGCCCTTTCTTCAAGATAAACTGTGTTGTTAGCTTTGTTTGAAAGGTAGGATGTTTCATCATTTAGGCCCCATGTGTCTCAAAAAACATCTACTAGCACGTGCAAGCTTGCAAAAGAGAACATGTAAAAATGGAACTCAGTTGTAGGGTAGGGATTTCTGCATTCTATATAAAGTCCATTTTACATAGTTCTATGAAATTCACTTTAACTGGCAGTCAAGGAATATGTCGCCTACAGCTAGGCACTAGATCAAAATATCTAAGCCCAGCTACAACATTCGCATAAGGTTCTCAATCTACAGGATTTTATTTAGAGCAGATTCCGGGAGACCCAATATACATGGAGATATTACTCCTGCATTGTGTGCTTTATGAGTAAATGGAGACAGCTATTTGAGGAAACTATCACACTTGTCTAATAGTATTTAGAGATACTTGTAATTGTGCTACTAATGAACAGGCAGCAAGATTTAATTATGTTTCTGCCAAAAACAACTCTTTAGATTTGTCTAGGTTAACCTTCAGGGAATGATGGTTATAGTAGTGTAAGGTGGGATCAGTCTTCGAATTCCTATTGGTGCTTTCATTAAAAAATATGGATTTATTAAGATCAAGGCCACCCTTTCCCCCTCTTTTACTACTGTTCTCAGCTTGTCCAAAGCTACGAGAACTACCATTGCAGTCCCAATAACAGAGCTAAAGACCCAGGGTCGGTCTGGGACACAAAACAGGCCTGGGCACCAAAATAAAAGTGGCCCCCATTAGTGGATCAATTAGCTAAATAAACTGAGTATGTCTCTAAGATATGGGTGACCTCAGGCATTTGTGCTTGATGCAGACAATGTTTGTGGTGATATCAGAGAAATAATTGGTCCGGCAGACCATAAACAGGCCTACCAAATGCCAAACAATCAGCCCACACACTGACCCATTAGACTAGATCTTTGAGCACTGTTAGATTTCTCTACAGGCCAGTGCCATTCTGAAAAGCCCAACTGATAGCCATAGAGGATCTCACATTCTTCCAGATACAAAGGGATCTGGACAGCAGCAACCCTTTCCAGGCAGTTCCCTAAAGCAGGAAAAAAGGTGGTGTGATTATAACTGTCAACTACTGAGATGTTCACATTTTTTTTATTTAGGATAGGGTGACACTCCTGCTTTCCATTGGGCTCATAATTTTCCAATACTTATGAGATCTTAAACATTTTGGTACACTGATAATGAATAACTGATGTAAGCAATATGAATATTAAGGGCCTTATTATGAGTTTGGCGTTCTTGGAGTGGGCCGCCCGCAAGTGCCCCGCTCCAAGACTGCCAAAACCATACTGTGACCACCCACTAGATTCTGACAGAAATCGAGGTCGGGTAGTCCTGTGGCAGCTGGCTCATGGCGGTGCCGTGCTAAGGCTCATATGTAAGTCTTAGCAAGGCATCCCAATGGGAAACCCATTGCACACTCCTGCAGGAACTGGGGGTGCATGCAGACAGGGGGTCACACAATATGCCCCCCTGCATGTATCCTAAGGCGCAGAGGAAAAAGTAGTTTTCTCGCCGCCACATTTTTCATGACGGTCACACAGCCATGAAAACTGTGGAGGTAAGGAAACAAGTAATGTGCTTGGCGGTGCCACAGCCGAACCTGCAACATATTTCCCACCTCACACCACTGCAAGACCGCTGGCGGTAATAGTGGTTCTGGGGCTCCAGCTGCCAAAGTCGAAATATGGCGAGTGAACGCCACAACGACTTCAGCAGCCCAGTGGACCACCGTAGTCATAATAAGGCCCTAACAGAAGTTTGATATTAGGCACAGGACTTGTTTAGGAAGATAATCCAGGCTCTTAAATGGGTGACACAACAGTGATCTAGTTGTGGAAAGCATCTTATGTTGTAGTATATTTTTGACTTTTAGAAGCAAAGAACATTGAAAGCTCATCCCAAAAGTTTAGTGATGCAATTCTTCTTTAATCACATCAAGCAGTGTTCACATCCTTTTTGTTTAGCTTGGAGAAGCTGGTGTGATGCAGTGTCTGCTGTCATGAACCAAGTGTATAGATAGTGAGTTTTAGCTGCAGTTAGTGCCTCATAAATTGTGATTTGATGTTTTATAGAAGATCATGATGTCAACATAAGCTTGCTGGCATTTTTGTACAAGCTACCAGGTCTGCAACTGCTTATTTTTCTGTATGTATCAAAAATATCATGCCTGAGGATTAGAGATTTGTTGTTTAATAGGTATAAGACTCCCATGAACACCTTCGGTGCTTCCTCGTCAATATCAGAAGAATGGTCAGCTTCAGATATCAGAGGGTTAAGCATTCATAGTATATCAGGCTGATTAATTTTATTTCATCTGGAGAGTGCGTTTAGCAATCTTGGCCCCAAGCCTTTATCCTGAGCCACACTAATCCTGAATAGAACAGGATAATCAGTCCAAATCAGAAGTAAACTGATCTCCAGATGACACAAAGATAAGGTCCTAAATAAAGCTGCCTTTTAGATGTGTACGACCCTTCACAAGATGGATTAATCTAAAATCTGTAATACGCAAGGAAATTCCAAAAGTAGGGTATCCTCAGTGTCATCTAACTGAAAGTTCAAGTCACCTAAACTGAAAACCTTGGCATATCCTGCACTTTAATCAAGAAGCACTTTTCGTACTGCATGCAGTATAGCGTCC
Organism: Triturus cristatus; assembly: GCF_964204655.1. Taxonomy (NCBI): domain Eukaryota; kingdom Metazoa; phylum Chordata; class Amphibia; order Caudata; family Salamandridae; genus Triturus; species Triturus cristatus. The sequence goes on from NC_140586.1 coordinate 538,741,893, forward strand.
TATATTCAATGTGTGGGTGTTTTTCATTTTCTTGGGCCATATTCATTTTTTAAGGTACAGTTTCTTCTTGTGCCAGGTATTTACTGATGCAATCTTGTTCAGGGCTATCAGGTTTTAAAAAATGATTAACTTTTCGAATGTGCAGGTTTTTTTTCCATGTTGGATTGGCATATGTTTGCCACAAAATTGTCTTAATTGTTGGTGTTCAATGATGGGGGCATTGTATTTTCATGGTTCTTAGATAAGAGAGACGTAGGATCCTCAAATTGTATCCTAAGCTCAGATTTCGGTCAAAACTCTGCAGATGCTTATGAAGTCTGTCCCAATCTGACCTTCAGAGGAAACTGCAACGTTCCAGAAAGAAAGCTGGCTCTCTTAATGTGCATGGACAGGAATATAGTGTTCTGGCCTGGATCTACAGATAGCTGAAATACTTTAAACAACTAGGTTCACTATAAATACATAGTATGAGTACGAATTTGTGCACAGACCTTTTTGAAAAAATAGTGTACGCCTTTTATCCTAGTTATATATTCAAATTCCTTTTTTACCTTGAAACTTCAGTCCCGATGAAGTTAGTGATCCCAATACTTAGGGCCTTATTACGATGTCAGATGGAAACTTCCTGCCGACTCCATCTCAGGATTGTAACCGACCGACTTGCAGTCAACTGTTCCAAACGACTGATTACAATGTGACTGAACACTGTTCGGTCATATATCCATTGACTTCTATGGGAGCCCGTGTTCCGACCGAAAACACAGGCTTCTATGGCAAAATGGGGGTGTAAGAAAACCCTGCCCTCTCTCGCAGGCACCCCATTAGCCTGCCACCTCAGTGCAGGGTTTTTCAGGGGGGTTCCTTAGTTAGCCCCTCGTCCCCAAACCGGAGGCCAAAGGATGAAAGGGGGCCTGCCACGGGCCCCCAAAGTCAGTTTCCTACAGCCTTTTGTGTCAGAAAGGCCGACTCGGAAAGGCTGTTTTGAACCGGCATCATAATCACTTGGTCAGAAACGCTGTCCGTAGAGCTGTACGATGTGGTTCTGACCGACACAAACTCTCCAAGAGCTGGTTGGAACCGGTTTGGAAAGACCATCGTAATCGATAGGATTGTAAACTGACCGAGACGGTCGGAAGGGTTCCAACACGGTCTAGGGGAATCCGACTCTTCGAAGGAGGCTTTCCGCCCAACATCGTAAGGAGGTCTCAAGTGTGACAACACCTATGTTGGCTTGAAATACAAATAAAATAAAGGACTGTATGGGATCTTCTATGACCTAATGCCTTCATTGAAGAGTGCTGGCAATCGGTATTGTGTATTTGTGTTGTTGTTTTGGTATTTTGTTGTTCTACTATTAAATTGTTGTATTGCTTATGAACTGTTCTTGTGTGGTACCTGTCTTGTTTGTGTTGTTTTTATGCTCTGGTTTACTATTTTGCTATTCAATTGTGTTGCAGTGTTATATTTTTGTGTTGTGGTGTTGTTTAGTTGTGTTGTTTTGCGGTATTCACTAGAGGAGTTTGGGCCCAATTTCATGGATTTGTGTTGTATAAATATGTTGCAGTATTGTTCTACTGGTATGTTGGTTTGATGGTTGTTTATGTGTTGCTCTTTTAGACACCTTTTTATGTTGTTGATAGCTAGCTTCATTTGTTCTTCTACTTTCTTATCCTCAAAGAATTTTCTAAATTTCAACTGTGTGAAGCATCCCTAAGACATTCTTTCAAAGAAAATAACATTTTATGCACTGGAATTGGAGTTTCAAGAGTTATATCAGAAAATTCAGTCACTTTATATTTAGCATCATTCATAAAAAGGCCTCAAAAATAACTTTCCTGTCTGGTGTCCAGCACCTCATTCTCTGAGAGAATACAGGCATATCAGTCATGGCCAAAGTCACATTCTGGTCCCAGCACAGGTCTGCATAGACTTCAAGGAGGAAAATGTGGAGATGGGTATCTCAGCATCAGTTTAAGATGAAGCCCATGAGCTGTCAGTTAAAGCACTGTACATAAGGGTTTGCTAGGTGCCCTAAGATTGCTTGTTTTCCTTAAGCACTAGTATGCTGTACCATTTTGTACAAGGAATTGTAAATTGTGTTAAGCAATATCTCACTGTGTCATAGTGTCTAACATATGAAAATTAATTTAAGTGTTAAGGTGCTATGAATTGTTGACCACAGTATGCAAATAATTTAAAGTACTAAGGTGCTGTGAAAAGTTTGCTCAGAATGGGCTGAAGCATGTGAGTGGAACATTGTGGAAACCACACCCCGATGATTGCGCAGGACTTTAAAATCTCAGCAGCTATCTTAGACTGAGATATATAAATACCACATACACAGTCCCAGTCGCGCATTTGTTATGCAAACAGTGCTTGAAGGGAGACTCACCTTAGTTCCAGAGCTGTAGTCCAGTCCAGAGCGATGATCCAAAGTGACATCACAATGTTGTTGTTGAACATTACTGGGAGCACATTGCGTATAATTCAAGTCTAGAGGAACCTCTAAGAAGAAAACTGACAAAAGGAAAAAAGACAAAGCATTCAAACAGTATGCATGCAAAGATCATTTGCTAAAGCAGCCAGAGTTTTACCAATGTTGTGTTACTAGGGATGAGACCTGCAGTTAAGAGACACTAGAGCTGAGTTGAGCAACTAACTAGACTAGCCCAAAGCAAAAAGAACAGTAAGAAACAAAACACAATTCAAGATGCTTCTGTGAACATCATACTTAGACTGGCAAGGAAATATTTACAAGCGGTTGCACTGAGGTCAAGTACTAATCCAGATAAATTTAACAACGAGCATCCAGGTAAAGGCGGCCTGTCTTTTGTTAAGAGAATCATGTTAAGAGTTCTTGGAAAAAATTTAAATGTTACTGATATGTACAAATTTTAAAAGTGTAAACAAGTGATTTAAAACAATGTTCTCTCTAAGATAAGAGTCAAGAATACAAATGAGCTATTAGGAAGAGATTTTATCATTTCTAAAGAAGTAAAATTACCAGGATCTAAAGGAACACCAGCAGCAGTCTTTCTCTAATTCCCTTCCCTGTGTGGATCCTTAGGGGCTGATTACGGTGTCAGGCGGAAAGCTTCCTCCCAACAGTTGGATTCCTCTAAACCGTGTGGGAACCCTTCCGACCAACCCGGTCGGTTTACAATCCACCCGACCAATTATGATGTCCGTGGTCGGATTGTAAACGGCATGGTCTTTCTAAATCGGTTCCGACCAGCTCTTGGAGAATTCGTGTCAGTCGGAACTGCATCATACAGCTCTGCGGACTGTGTTTCCAACTATGCGATTATGATGCCGGTTTCCAAAAGCCTTTCGGTCTGTCCGACACAAAAAGCCTGTCACAAACTCACTTTTGGGGCCCCTGGCAGGGTGGCCTTCATCCTGCAGCCTTTGTTTGGGGGCCGAGAAGGTACCTAAGGGACCACCCTGTAAAACCCTGCACTGTGTGGCAGGCACCTGTGGGTGCCCAGGCCGAGTCCAGAGTTTTTCGCACACCCCCCAATTCCACCTAAGAGCCTGTGTTGGTGGGCAGAACACGGGCTCCCATTGGAGTCAAAGGGAATCTGATCGAACAGTGTTTTGGTCGCATCCTAATCGGTCACTTGGAACCGCCTATTACGAGCCGTTCGGTCCTGTTTCCGAGATGGTGTCAAGCATAAAGTATCCACCAGAAATCGTAATGAGCCCCTTAATATCAATGATAGAATATCAATGGTAATTAATATTGATGTTATATTATCTTTGGTAACATTATAATATCTTTGGAACCATAATAAAAAAGTTTTGAATAGTGATGGTACGCATATCATTTTCCATTTTTAATAATAATATCGAAGTATTAAATATAAATCACTTCAATATTGTTATTTTGTATGTTAATTGTATATTTTATTAATAATATGTAATTCATTTCTATTAGTGTTGTTTTAAATATTGTATTATTTTTTTCAAATGCATTTTTTAAAATATTATTTTTGGTCATATTTTTTATTTAATTTAAATTAATAATGTTCATGTTTTTGAGCTTTTTAAGTTTTATAGGGGGTAGTGTTTCAACTTGATTTTTTTATCTCTAAAAAACTGTTATTAGGTTTTAGATTTTTAATGAAAAATATTTAAAAATGATTTTAAGTTACAGGTTATTTTTGGAGTTGTTGAATTATATGTGGATTTTGGCTGGGAAGCATTTTAAACTAAGGTTTTAATTAGTTGAAGGTACTTAATTTTACTATATTATTTTGTATTTTTTTCTAAAATATACACTGTTTTCTAGATTGTTGGGTTTATAGGGGTTCTGGGTGGGAAGCATTTTAAAATAATGTTTTGATTGTTTAAAGTAACTCATTTTGCTGTATTATTGTGTATTTTTTGCTGCTTGACTTGTTTGGGTTTATGTCTTGGATTATTGAGTTATATAGGTGTTTTGGATGAGTAGTGTTAGAAAATAAATAAATTAAAACATTTTAATGCAACTATTTGTATAATTTTTGTTTGTGTGAGCATTTTATAAATAATATTGTTTGTTGATTTAATGCAAGCAATAGAATCTTTTGTTTCAAATGATAAAATACATTTTGTGAACTAAATGATTGCTTTAGCTTGAATTTAAACATCAGTTATTACTATATGTATACATATTTATATTTCTTCTACTTTTCTTAGTTTAATTTTTCAGGTAAAGTTATTTAATACATTTGTTTTGGAGGCATATATATATATATATATTACCTACTGGCGGTCGCCAGTAGGTAGTTATAGTTAGGACCACGTTTCCATAGGAAATCCGCAACATTCTATTTTGAATAACTTTGGCGCCGGTCGACGAATCCTCGCAAATTTTTCAAAATAGGTGGGGCGCTACGCTCCGCTCCTACCCTGAAAGTCTCGGGGGGATTCGTCAAGCGGGGGCTGAGATAAAAGGGGGGTCCCAAAACGCGTTTTTCCCATGCATTTTTCCATAGGACCTTTAGACACAGCTACAGCCCGAACGGCTGAACAGAATTTAATGAAATTTGGCAGAGAGGTAGTCCTCAGGTCAAGGAAGTGCCTTTTGTAGGTTAGGTGTAAATCTGTTCAGTAGATTCTGAGAAAATAGCCTTTAAATCAATATATATATCTGAGCCAGCTTACGGTGCGCTTACGGTGCGCTTACCGTACGCGTACGGTGACGTGCGCGAGCGCGATTCTGATTGGCTCTTAGATCTTAGTAAACATTCGAATCGGTCGAAACCAGGAAGCGGCGGCCGCCATTTTGTGTATTTCACTCCGGTAAAAAAGGGTGATATCTTGAAAAGGGGGCAAGGAAGAGAGTTACAGACCCCCTAACATTTGTAAGGGGGTCAAAGAAGGACAGAAAAGTACAAAGAAAACATTTATTGATTTTAAAAAAAATCGCGGGGTACGCGTACGGTAAGCTCACCGTACGCGTACGGTAAAAAAAAGAAAAAAAAAGAAATGAAATGCAGATTTAAGTGTTTAGATATTAGGGGGCTCTAAAAAGAGCCGTTGTGTTTATGAAGTGATTTTTTATTGGTACCTACAAGTAAGTACCGATGCAGAGTCTAAGGTTCAAGAGGAAGACTCTGTTCCCTTCATCAGTGAAGTGTACACCATCTCCTCTATAAATGTCTTGCATGTCGTAACGCAAGTTGTTGTGGTAAATGGAACCCATACCATAGTCACGGAGGAAAGCAGAAACAGATTTGTTGACGTGCTTTCTTGCTTTGTCAATCTGCGGACAAAAATGATTGGACCAGTTCCATTTTTGCCTTTGTCATATGTTAGAAAACACAAAGGCAGTTTTAGGGAAAAGTGAAAACAGTTGTGCAAAGGTGTCCTTCATAAGCATTTCCAGACCTACCCCAGTCAAAGTGCCTAGGTCATTGCCACCACAGTGCACTATTATGAGGTCAGGGTGTTGGATTTGCATGAAGGATTTCACCAATGGCATCAATTGGTGCCACTTTAACCCTCTCTGACCAATCCATTTAATGTCTACATTTGGCAAATCAAGGTCTCTCACCATATCTGTTTTCTCTGCATACTATTCACTCCAGAAGACATAGCTGTGCCCTACAATCCACACTGTGAACATCTTCAAAGGAGAACTGGATGCACTCAGGAGGTGTAATTCAGTAGAATGGTAAAAAGAAATGAAAGACAGTTTGGAAATGGAGGCATACATATTTTTTTTTATAAAAAAAAGAACTGATTGGCTGTTTCATACCATTCTCGAATAAAAACTAGGCTGTATGTGTAAATTTATAGAAGCATGTTTTGTATTGGTACAGAAAAATGTGTTACTAAAGAACAGTACTATGGATTTGCTGTTAGGTTTGAAAAGTCAAGCACTCCTGCTCTTTGGAATTGAAACATTGTTTGGTGAACTTCTGACCTAACTCTGCACAGCAGTGTTTCAAGAGCTTTTGCTATGGTAGCAGGCAGAAGTCAAGTTGGGGGAAGGGTACTAGGCAGAAGTCAAGTTGGGGGAAGGGTACTTTTGGAAAAGGGTTGGTTTTCAACCAATAGAAATGTGTGATTACATTTGAAAAAAAGGGGGAAGCACTGAGATTTGAAATTAACATGTATATGTGTGGAAAAAGAGAGGGAAAGTTTGCCATTCTCTGGTTCTGCTTAGAGGAGAGAGGTGTACAGAAGAGAGATCCTGGCTCTGATAATCTGCTGTTTGAGTGCCACATTTATTTCACAACTAACTAATTTTAAAGGTGAGTTTAGAGTTTGAGAGGGGATGTATATGGTAAATTAAGAAATGAATAATAGAATTGGAATTCCTTTTGTTGAAGTTGTGTTTATTATTTTCTGTTTTAGGAGAAATTTAAATGTGAGGAACATGTAAAATAATATGGACTAAGTTTTCACGAAAATTTAAGGTGTACTGGTAAAAATAAGGAATACTTTAAGGGTTTGAGGTTGCACTCAGTAATGCAAATACATTCAGCATCAGTGAGGCTGGTTGCCCTTGCTGGAGTGTAGTGAGTCACCCAGGTTACACATGTTGCTGGTCTCAGAAAGCTGTTTGGTATTGCTCTGGTGATTTTACATTTGCATTAGATGGAAAGGGGGAGGTTTTTTTTAATGCAGAAGCAGACTCTTAGCACACAGCCAGCTGCTTATCCTGTGGAATCATGCATAGTATTCACAACCGAGTGGGGTTTGAGGTTTCAGTCAGTAATGCAAATACATTCAGCATCACTAAGGCTGGTTGCCCTTGCTGGAGTGTAGTCAGTCACCCAGGTTACACATGGTGCTGGTCTGAAAAAGCAGTTTGGACATGTGCTTTTATCAGAATCTGAAAAGTGGATTCATAATGTGTCAGTCTGTAAAAGTGTTTATCACTTGCCAAAAAAAAGAGTAGTAAGTGTGCTTTCAAATTGGCAAAGAAATTTCGTTTTGTGACTAATGTGAAAACATGACTCTGTGTGCAAATAGGAATTACAGGCAGAGATTTATTGCGTATTGCTCTGGTGATTTTACATTTGCATTAGATGGAAAGGGGGAGCCATTTTTTTGTATGCAGAAGCAGACTCTTAGCACACAGCCAGCTGCTTATCTTGTGGAATCATGCACAGTATTCACAACCGAGTGGGGTTTGAGGTTTCAGTCAATAATGCAAATACATTCAGCATCACTAAGGCTGGTTGCCCTTGCTGGAGTGTAGTCAGTCACCCAGGTTACACATGGTGCTGGTCTGAAAAAAGCAGTTTGGACATGTGCTTTTATCAGAATCTGAAAAGTGGATTCATAATGTGTCAGTCTGTAAAAGTGTTTATCACTTGCCAAAAAAAAGAGTAGTAAGTGTGCTTTCAAATTGACAAAGAAATTTCGTTTTGTGACTATTGTGAAAAAATGACTCTGTGTGCAAATAGGAATTACAGGCAGAGATTTATTGCGTATTGCTCTGGTGATTTTACATTTGCATTAGATGTAAAGGGGGAGGTTTTTTAGTATGCAGAAGCAGACTCTTAGCACACAGCCAGCTGCTTATCCTGTGGAATCATGCACAGTATTTACAACCGAGTGGGGTTTGAGGTTTCAGTCAGTAATGCAAATACATTCAGCATCACTAAGGCTGGTTGCCCTTGCTGGAGTGTAGTCAGTCACCCAGGTTACACATGGTGCTGGTCTGAAAAAAGCAGTTTGGACATGTGCTTTTATCAGAATCTGAAAAGTGGATTCATAATGTGTCAGTCTGTAAAAGTGTTTATCACTTGCCAAAAAAAAGAGTAGTAAGTGTGCTTTCAAATTGGCAAAGAAATTTCGTTTTGTGACTAATGTGAAAACATGACTCTGTGTGCAAATAGGAATTACAGGCAGAGATTTATTGCGTATTGTTCTGGTGATTTTACATTTGCATTAGATGGAAAGGGGGAGCCATTTTTTTGTATGCAGAAGCAGACTCTTAGCACACAGCCAGCTGCTTATCTTGTGGAATCATGCACAGTATTCACAACCGAGTGGGGTTTGAGGTTTCAGTCAGTAATGCAAATACATTCAGCATCACTAAGGCTGGTTGCCCTTGCTGGAGTGTAGTCAGTCACCCAGGTTACACATGGTGCTGGTCTGAAAAAAGCAGTTTGGACATGTGCTTTTATCAGAATCTGAAAAGTGGATTCATAATGTGTCAGTCTGTAAAAGTGTTTATCACTTGCCAAAAAAAAGAGTAGTAAGTGTGCTTTCAAATTGGCAAAGAAATTTCGTTTTGTGACTAATGTGAAAACATGACTCTGTGTGCAAATAGGAATTACAGGCAGAGATTTATTGCGTATTGCTCTGGTGATTTTACATTTGCATTAGATGGAAAGGGGGAGCCATTTTTTTGTATGCAGAAGCAGACTCTTAGCACACAGCCAGCTGCTTATCCTGTGGAATCATGCATAGTATTTACAACCGAGTGGGGTTTGAGGTTTCAGTCAGTAATGCAAATACATTCAGCATCACTAAGGCTGGTTGCCCTTGCTGGAGTGTAGTCAGTCACCCAGGTTACACATGGTGCTGGTCTGAAAAAAGCAGTTTGGACATGTGCTTTTATCAGAATCTGAAAAGTGGATTCATAATGTGTCAGTCTGTAAAAGTGTTTATCACTTGCCAAAAAAAAGAGTAGTAAGTGTGCTTTCAAATTGGCAAAGAAATTTCATTTTGTGACTAATGTGAAAACATGACTCTGTGTGCAAATAGGAATTACAGGCAGAGATTTATTGCGTATTGCTCTGGTGATTTTACATTTGCATTAGATGGAAAGGGGGAGCCATTTTTTTGTATGCAGAAGCAGACTCTTAGCACACAGCCAGCTGCTTATCCTGTGGAATCATGCACAGTATTTACAACCGAGTGGGGTTTGAGGTTTCAGTCAGTAATGCAAATACATTCAGCATCACTAAGGCTGGTTGCCCTTGCTGGAGTGTAGTCAGTCACCCAGGTTACACATAGTGCTGGTCTGAAAAAGCAGTTTGGACATGTGCTTTTATCAGAATCTGAAAAGTGGATTCATAATGTGTCAGTCTGTAAAAGTGTTTATCACTTGCCAAAAAAAAGAGTAGTAAGTGTGCTTTCAAATTGGCAAAGAAATTTCGTTTTGTGACTATTGTGAAAACATGACTCTGTGTGCAAATAGGAATTACAGGCAGAGATTTATTGCGTATTGCTCTGGTGATTTTACATTTGCATTAGATGTAAAGGGGGAGCCATTTTTTTGTATGCAGAAGCAGACTCTTAGCACACAGCCAGCTGCTTATCCTGTGGAATCATGCACAGTATTTACAACCGAGTGGGGTTTGAGGTTTCAGTCAGTAATGCAAATACATTCAGCATCACTAAGGCTGGTTGCCCTTGCTGGAGTGTAGTCAGTCACCCAGGTTACACATGGTGCTGGTCTGAAAAAAGCAGTTGGGCCATGTGCTTTTATCGGAATCTGAAAAGTGGATTCATAATGTGTCAGTCTGTAAAAGTGTTTATCACTTGCCAAAAAAAAGAGTAGTAAGTGTGCTTTCAAATTGGCAAAGAAATTTCGTTTTCTGACTAATGTGAAAACATGACTCTGTGTGCAAATAGGAATTACAGGCAGAGATTTATTGTGTATTGCTCTGGTGATTTTACATTTGCATTAGATGGAAAGGGGGAGCCATTTTTTTGTATGCAGAAGCAGACTCTTAGCACACAGCCAGCTGCTTATCTTGTGGAATCATGCACAGTATTCACAACCGAGTGGGGTTTGAGGTTTCAGTCAGTAATGCAAATACATTCAGCATCACTAAGGCTGGTTGCCCTTGCTGGAGTGTAGTCAGTCACCCAGGTTACACATGGTGCTGGTCTGAAAAAAGCAGTTTGGACATGTGCTTTTATCAGAATCTGAAAAGTGGATTCATAATGTGTCAGTCTGTAAAAGTGTTTATCACTTGCCAAAAAAAAGAGTAGTAAGTGTGCTTTCAAATTGGCAAAGAAATTTCGTTTTGTGACTATTGTGAAAACATGACTCTGTGTGCAAATAGGAATTACAGGCAGAGATTTATTGCGTATTGCTCTGGTGATTTTACATTTGCATTAGATGTAAAGGGGGAGGTTTTTTAGTATGCAGAAGCAGACTCTTAGCACACAGCCAGCTGCTTATCCTGTGGAATCATGCACAGTATTTACAACCGAGTGGGGTTTGAGGTTTCAGTCAGTAATGCAAATACATTCAGCATCACTAAGGCTGGTTGCCCTTGCTGGAGTGTAGTCAGTCACCCAGGTTACACATGGTGCTGGTCTGAAAAAAGCAGTTTGGACATGTGCTTTTATCAGAATCTGAAAAGTGGATTCATAATGTGTCAGTCTGTAAAAGTGTTTATCACTTGCCAAAAAAAAGAGTAGTAAGTGTGCTTTCAAATTGGCAAAGAAATTTCGTTTTGTGACTAATGTGAAAACATGACTCTGTGTGCAAATAGGAATTACAGGCAGAGATTTATTGCGTATTGCTCTGGTGATTTTACATTTGCATTAGATGGAAAGGGGGAGCCATTTTTTTGTATGCAGAAGCAGACTCTTAGCACACAGCCAGCTGCTTATCTTGTGGAATCATGCACAGTATTCACAACCGAGTGGGGTTTGAGGTTTCAGTCAGTAATGCAAATACATTCAGCATCACTAAGGCTGGTTGCCCTTGCTGGAGTGTAGTCAGTCACCCAGGTTACACATGGTGCTGGTCTGAAAAAAGCAGTTTGGACATGTGCTTTTATCAGAATCTGAAAAGTGGATTCATAATGTGTCAGTCTGTAAAAGTGTTTATCACTTGCCAAAAAAAAGAGTAGTAAGTGTGCTTTCAAATTGGCAAAGAAATTTCGTTTTGTGACTAATGTGAAAACATGACTCTGTGTGCAAATAGGAATTACAGGCAGAGATTTATTGCGTATTGCTCTGGTGATTTTACATTTGCATTAGATGGAAAGGGGGAGCCATTTTTTTGTATGCAGAAGCAGACTCTTAGCACACAGCCAGCTGCTTATCTTGTGGAATCATGCACAGTATTCACAACCGAGTGGGGTTTGAGGTTTCAGTCAGTAATGCAAATACATTCAGCATCACTAAGGCTGGTTGCCCTTGCTGGAGTGTAGTCAGTCACCCAGGTTACACATGGTGCTGGTCTGAAAAAAGCAGTTTGGACATGTGCTTTTATCAGAATCTGAAAAGTGGATTCATAATGTGTCAGTCTGTAAAAGTGTTTATCACTTGCCAAAAAAAAGAGTAGTAAGTGTGCTTTCAAATTGGCAAAGAAATTTCGTTTTGTGACTAATGTGAAAACATGACTCTGTGTGCAAATAGGAATTACAGGCAGAGATTTATTGCGTATTGCTCTGGTGATTTTACATTTGCATTAGATGGAAAGGGGGAGCCATTTTTTTGTATTCAGAAGCAGACTCTTAGCACACAGCCAGCTGCTTATCCTGTGGAATCATGCATAGTATTTACAACCGAGTGGGGTTTGAGGTTTCAGTCAGTAATGCAAATACATTCAGCATCACTAAGGCTGGTTGCCCTTGCTGGAGTGTAGTCAGTCACCCAGGTTACACATGGTGCTGGTCTGAAAAAAGCAGTTTGGACATGTGCTTTTATCAGAATCTGAAAAGTGGATTCATAATGTGTCAGTCTGTAAAAGTGTTTATCACTTGCCAAAAAAAAGAGTAGTAAGTGTGCTTTCAAATTGGCAAAGAAATTTCGTTTTGTGACTAATGTGAAAACATGACTCTGTGTGCAAATAGGAATTACAGGCAGAGATTTATTGCGTATTGCTCTGGTGATTTTACATTTGCATTAGATGGAAAGGGGGAGCCATTTTTTTGTATTCAGAAGCAGACTCTTAGCACACACCCAGCTGCTTATCCTGTGGAATCATGCACAGTATTCACAACCGAGTGGGGTTTGAGGTTTCAGTCAGTAATGCAAATACATTCAGCAACACTAAGGCTGGTTGCCCTTGCTGGAGTGTAGTCAGTCACCCAGGTTACACATGGTGCTGGTCTGAAAAAAGCAGTTTGGACATGTGCTTTTATCAGAATCTGAAAAGTGGATTCATAATGTGTCAGTCTGTAAAAGTGTTTATCACTAGCCAAAAAAAAGAGTAGTAAGTGTACTTTCAAATTGGCAAAGAAATTTTGTTTTGTGACTAATGTGAAAACATGACTCTGTGTGCAAATAGGAATTACAGGCAGAGATTTATTGCGTATTGCTCCTGTTATTTTACATTTGCATTAGATGGAAAGGGGGAGCTGTTTTTTTGTATGCAGAAGCAGACTCTTAGCACACACCCAGCTGCTTATCCTGTGGAATCATGCACAGTATTCACAACCGAGTGGGGTTTGAGGTTTCAGTCAGTAATGCAAATACATTCAGCATCACTAAGGCTGGTTGCCCTTACTGGAGTGTAGTCAGTCACCCAGGTTACACATGGTGCTGGTCTGAAAAAAGCAGTTTGGACATGTGCTTTTATCAGAATCTGAAAAGTGGATTCATAATGTGTCAGTCTGTAAAAGTGTTTATCACTTGCCAAAAAAAAGGGTAGTAAGTGTGCTTTCAAATTGGCAAAGAAATTTCGTTTTGTGACTAATGTGAAAACATGACTCTGTGTGCAAATAGGAATTACAGGCAGAGATTTATTGCGTATTGTTCTGGTGATTTTACATTTGCATTAGATGGAAAGGGGGAGCCATTTTTTTGTATGCAGAAGCAGACTCTTAGCACACAGCCAGCTGCTTATCCTGTGGAATCATGCACAGTATTCACAACCGAGTGGGGTTTGAGGTTTCAGTCAGTAATGCAAATACATTCAGCATCACTAAGGCTGGTTGCCCTTGCTGAAGTGTAGTCAGTCACCCAGGTTACACATGGTGCTGGTCTGAAAAAGCAGTTTGGACATGTGATGTTTTCAGAATCTGAAAAGTGGATTTAAAATGTGTCAGACTGTAAAAGTACTTATCACTTGCCAAAAAAGTAGTAGAAAGTATGCTTTGCAATTGGCAAAGAAATTTCGTTTTCTGCCTAATTTCAAACCATGACTCTGTGTGCACACAGGAATTGTTTTTAGGTATTTAATTTGTGATGGTGTTATTGTGATTTTCACTTGTAGGAAAGGGGTACATAGTATTTTAAGATTTGAAAAGATCATAAAAAATGTAGTAATATATTTAAATAAAATAAAGGAATTTTTTTTTAGTTTTTTTCAGGTATTGCTGAAGAGCAGTGAACAAAATTTAAGATGCCTACAAAATCCAGACTAAAGAAAGACCACAAAAAAAACCTATATTTGAAGACAACTGGAGGACCTAAGTTAGTTGGAGATGCTCATGTTGGGAAAAAGAACAAGTCTTCTGGTAAGCAGACAAAAGATTTTTTAAAGAACATCTTCAAAAAAAGGAAAAATGTACAAAATGTCTGTACTGGAAAGAATGTTTTCAATAGAAAAAAACAGGAAAAAATTGAGAATTTAGTTAATGCAAATATACCTTCTGCAACAACAAAGATTAACTTAAACAGAAAAACAGCGTTTAAAGAGATACATAGAAAAATGTTTCAGAGAAGAGTTATGTCCAATTTGATAAAGGATGTGAAGAAATATAAGCAAAAGGCAAAATATTACAAGAGAAAAAAAGAAATTGAAGCCATTGCAGCAAAGGCATTAGAATTAAAAAGGAAACTATTCATTTTAATTTTGAATAGGATGCGTACATTAGATAAAATGGTTAATGTACTGAAATCACAAAGCAAAAGGAAAAGAGTAGTGAACAGAACAAACTTTTGTAAAGTGTTTTTAGGAAAATGGATGCATAGTTCAAGTAGTGAACCTTTTTTTAATGAAGAGAGTTATTTTCAAAGTAATAGTTTGCTGCATGCAGTTGACACCAGAGGTCGTGCTTATGAAGTGAAAAATGGTTGCATAATGGAGAAGGAGATAATGGTTCCAAGAGATGAGGTACAAGTGATGGTGGATGAGGCTATGGGGAGATGTCCTAAAGCCCCAGTGTACACTTGGAATTGTAGTAGTATTTGCACTGTGCGTCAGGAATCTATTGATAAATTTCGTGAGTTTCTAAGAGAATATAGTAAAAAAAGTGTAAAACAGAAGATTAAGGTGCTTCAAAGTCTAGATCCATGCAGAGTGAGAGAGAATACTGGTTTGCAGGGTCATTCTCTGGCTTGTCTATCTAGAAAAGTGTGTAATAGTGTTTTCCATCATTTTAGGATGCTGGCTGTTCATCATACTGAAATGAGAAAGTTTGTGAGACGGTTGTATTTTGCTAAAAGTCCAGCAATAAAGTTAGATGAATTGAATAGGGCTCTGTTCCGTGGATCGGTATCAGATGTAGAGAAGGTTGTTGATGAAATTCAGTTTTGTTACTTTGGTCCTGAACAAAACAGTGCAGAAAAGGACACAGTAAATGAGGAAGAAGTGGAAGAGAATGTAGAACCCTCTGTAAGTAAGACATTTAATGATCACATAACAAAATTTGAAAAAATCTCTAATGAAAGACCAAATATTACTTGTATTTGTTGCCGCAGAACTCATTATAGAAAACAAACTAGGAATGTTGATCTCTACAGAAAGAGTGAAAATGAAGATAATTATAAGTGGAAAGATTTTGTCACATATATATTTCTAGAAAATTGTTTTGAATTGGGTGAAGATCAGCGTATTTGTAAATACTGTTACAACAAGTTAGAGGAAAATAGAATGCGGACCAGAGCTGTACATAATAATTTAGAATTGGATGTTATTCCTGCCGAACTTTCTGAATTAAATACATATGAGTCTATACTTATTCAATGTGTTCATCCGTTCCAGACCATAGTACGTATGGAGCCCAAAACTGGTAAATTACCTCCTTCAGATTTACTGAGAGGTTTAAAAGGTAGAGTGGTGTATTTGCCCTTGGATTTGAAAAAAAATATGGAAACTATTGATGCGGATACTTTGGAAACTGAACCATTAGTTATTCTGGTTAATGGTGTACCTACAAAGAATAAGAAGATTTGGCAGGAGCTGGTAGATGTACGGAAAGTACAAAGAGCAAATTTGTATTTGAAAAGGAATAACAAATGGTATGAATCAATTTATATAGAAGAAGAAGAAGAAGATTTACAAGAAGACACAGAAACACCAACTGGACAAATTGAAAAAGTGGACAAGTCAAAGGAAGAAGAAATTTATGAACATTTTAACATACATCCTCTACATTCAAAAGAAGCTATGGGAGACAATATTGATCTGTTTCAGATGAAGAAAGCAAAAGGAACTCCCGTGAGTGTATGGGAGGAGAGCTTGGAAGCTCGATGTTTTCCCCAGCTGTTTCCTAAAGGAAAAGGAGGACGATACGATGAACGTCCAGAACAGATTCCAGCTTCTGAGTATCGGACTACAAGACTATATGCAGAAGATCCCAGATTTCGACAAAGTATTCCTTATTTGTTCCATCTTTTATTTGAAAGCGACTTGTCTGCATTATGATATGCAGTAAATCACATTTTAAAAAGTGGAGTACATTTACAAAATGTGTCTGCTAAGGATTTTATGGAGAAAGTGCAGCACCGAGATGATCATTTGGAAACACAACTGATCAATCTGATGGCTTGTCAGCGTGGGACAAATGAATATTGGTACCGACGCCATGGTGAATTAAAATGCATGTTACGGAATTTAGGAACACCAACATGGTTCCTTACCCTAAGCTGTGCCGAGTACGCTTGGGATGATTTACTGGATTTTCTACGAGAGGCAAATTCAAACATTAAAAACATCGAATACAAGACAGCAGGAGAACTGTGCTCATTGGATCTGGTTAATGTTTGCAGATATTTCAATCATAGATTTGAGGCTATGATGTCCTTCATCTGCAATAAAAAAAATCCACCTCTTGGAGAAGTAGTGGATTTCTTTTGGAGAAAAGAGTACCAGGCAAGAGGTGCTCCTCATATTCATATGCTGTTGTGGATCAAGGATGCCCCAAAGTTTGGAACAGATACTGATGAAGCAGTGTTATCTTACATTGAAGAATATGCAACATGTGCTATACCAAAAAGCACAGAAGAGAAAAAGTTAAAGGAGCAAGTTTTACGTTTCCAAAGTCATCGGTGTGGAAAATACTGTCGACGGAAATACAAGAGCAAAGAAAAATACTACACTAAATGTCGATTTGGATTTCCTAGACCTGTTCTTTCAAATGGAAGAGTAAACAGTTTTATGTCATCTGTGAGACATACTATTACAAGAAAATCACCTAAGAATACCTACAACCTAAAAAGAAAAGAAGAATCAAAAAATATAAATGACTACAACCCAGTCATTTTATCCATGTGGAATGCTAACATGGATATACAGTATGTAGCTGACAATTCCATTGCTGTTGCTCGATATGTAACGTCTTACATTACTAAATCTGAGAAAACGGAATTGAAGGAAATGTGGGAAGAGATTTCTCACGAGAAGACTGTCAGTAAGAAGCTGTACAGTTTCAGTTTAAAGATGTTATCGCATCGAGAAATTGGATCCTACGAATGTTCAGATAGGTTATCTTCTGCAAGTCTCTACTCGAAATCAAGAAGAATAATTTGGGCAAGTTTAGGCCTTGCAGCAATGAGAAATCGGGTACTGAAATCTGTTGGAGAAATTGAATATTTGGCCGAGAATGACCCAGAAAGTACAGATATTTTGAAATCAAACATGTTGGACACATATTATCCCAAGAGAAGTCAACATCTGGAGAACATGTGTCTCTATGAAGTGCTGCAGAACTACATTTATTCACGGAAAGCCACAGAAGACATCAAAAATGGAAAATATAAAGTCATTGGTGAGGAAGGATGTTTGGTGAAGCAAACAAAAGGAAGTTTGATAAATCACCGGAAGCTGAGTTGCGACACTACTGACAAAAAGGAATTTTACTACTTGGCTCTTTTACAGCTGTTTAAACCATGGCGTACAGAGGATGAACTACTGGGAGAATTTCAAAGCTATGAAGATTCATTTAATGCTTGCAAAGACAGCATACAATGCAATACATTCACAACTTATCTGCAAATGTTAAATGAAGAAATTGAACAGGAAACTACAATTGCAGCAGAAGTAGCTAGAGGCAGTTCTCAGGACAGCCAAAGTTCAGGAACACTCAGTCAAGATCCCCTAGGACAACCAATCGTTGAAAATGAAGCATCAATAGCCATGAATGAAGTGGAAACGGCTATGAATCAAGCTCAAGAAGAATTTATAGACTTACAAAATTTGGAAAGACAACTGAACGAAGAGCAGCAACAAATTTATGAAGAGATCAGAAACAAAATTGATCACGGATTTCTACATGAAAAAAAAGAGTGCTCATGCACATCATTTCATCCAATCAGGATGTATGTAAGCGGACAAGCTGGAACTGGAAAAAGTTTCCTAATAAAAGTCATCAGAAGCTACCTACAGCAAAAAACGGATTCTACTTTGTCTTGTGTGGTTACTGCTCCAACTGGGTTAGCAGCATATAACATAAAAGGAATCACCTTACATCGTTTGCTAATGTTCCCAGTGGAGCATGAGAACAAAATACAATACAACAAGCTAACTGGAGAAGCATGCTTGGAAGTTTCAAGAGTATTGAAGAAGATGCAAGTTCTCATTATTGATGAGGTGAGCATGGTATCAAACTTAATGCTTGCCTTTGTGCATTTAAGAATGCAGCAAATTCTAAGGACAGACTATGACGTGTTATTTGGTGGAAAACGTGTCATTGTATTTGGGGATCTTCTACAGCTTACTCCAGTTAAAGGACAACCAGTGTTTAATACTGTGACACATGAAGACACAAAGAAGTCATTGGGAAGCATTGGTAATGCAAATATTTGGTCCTTCTTTGAGTACAAGGAACTTACTACTAATATGAGGCAAGCAAACGATGAAGAATATGGAAGTATTCTGAAAGATATCAGAATTGGACTACTCACAGAAGTTGGCAAAAAAGCATTACAGAGTCGGCTGCTACATAATTTATTTCCAAAAGAAGAAATAGTTGCAGAGAAGATATACAAGAACATTGCAGAAAAGAAAAGTGTCATCTGCCTAATGCCAACTCTACGTGAATGCTCAATATTCAATGAGGAGCTTTTAAAATTGGAAAAGGAAGATATCAGGAAATTGGAAGCAGTGGACAAAATTGAAGATGGAAGAATTACTATCACATTAACAGGCACACTGAAAAATAAATTGGATTCACTAGAGAAGAACATTTCCAAAACAGCTGGATTAGAAAAAAATCTATATGTTTGCATGAACTGTAGAGTATTTTTAAGGAGAAATTTGGATGTTGAAAAGGGTTTAGTTAATGGAGCTATGGGAAGAGTTGTGGGTTTTATTAATTATCAGAAAAAAGATGGAATTGAATGTTTAAAAATAAAATTTGATTAGATAGAAGAAGTTAAAGATATTTGTCGTTGTTCAGTTCGTTTCATGCTTGTGAAAGACTTATATGTACGTAGGAAGCAGTTTCCGTTTTCTCTAGCATATGCTGTAACTATTCACAAGTCTCAAGGATTGACTGTAGATTGTGCTTTTGTGAACATTGGTTCAACTGTGTTCAAAGAAGGTATGGCTTATGTAGCTTTGTCACGAGTGAAAACATTATCTGGTTTATTCATGATAGACTTTGATGACTCTAAAGTTAGTGCTGATACAAATTGTGTAAAGGAGTATAATAGATTAAGAAGAAGCTATGCTCCTCATTTAGGTCAGTATCCTGTGTTGGAGAAACGTGTAGTTTCTCGTAAAAGGAGAAATGAGAATATCTGTAATGAAGATGTAGAGAGGAGGAAAAAAAAGAGGAGTGATGTAATTGCAAGCAAAAAGAAAAAGGAAAATGAAGAACAGGTTGTAGGATGTCATTTTGAAAATAGCTCTGGTGTCAACTGCTACGCTAATGTAGTGCTGAATGTTGCTTTTTATCTGGAAAGTGTGCAAGAGCAGATAATAGTAAATCAGGGAAAAAGATTCTGTTCTGAGTTGAGTCTCCTTTTTCAAAAGCTGAGTAATGATAAAACTCAAATAGAAAGTGCTACTGAAATTAGAAAACTTTTAGATGTATGTTCAGGACGAACACAGTTTTCTCAAAATGTACAGCAAGACGCACAGGAATTCTTGATGTTTTTTCTTCAGGTACTGGAAGAAGAAGGGGTTCCCATTGATAAATTTTTTGGTCTCTCTTATAAATGGGAACATAGTTGTGAAAACTGTTACAATATATGTGGCTCTAATGTTGATTCTGAAAGGTTTATTTATTTAACATTGCCAGAAAGTAAAACAGTCACTTTTGCTAAATTAGTTAAAGATGCTAATCATAGCATGGAATGCAGTGAGTGTAAATCTGAAATGTTTTCAACGTTAATTTTAAAGGAATACGGACAATATGTAATTTTAACGATGCAACGATGTAAAGCTGATGGTTCAAAATTAGATACTTTAATAAAGAAGTTTACAGGACAGCAATTATCAATTTCAGGAAAAACTTTTGTAACAGTTGCAATAATTTTCCATGAAGGACCTACTGTTACTTCTGGATATTACACAGTTTATCTTAAATGTGAAAAAGGCTGGACACTGTGTAATGATTCCCAATTAATTTTCAAGCAACGTTTGCCTTTTGATTTAGCAAATTCCTATCTAATCTTCCTGAAACCAAAATTTTAGAGAGAATTGGCAAGATGTGTACAAAACAATTTTACCATTTTATTGGATTACCATTGGAATTTTCTTAAAAAATGATTCTACAAATTATCATTTGGCCTAATGGAAAGGTAAGCAATTGTAATGTGGACTTTTTAAATTTTTTATGAAACTTTGGAAAACCAAAAATTTAGACAAAATCGGTAACATCTGTACAATTTAAAATTTTGGAATGTTATTGGATTGCCATTGGAAATTTATTCAAAAAAGATTTTTAAAATTACTATTTGGCCATGAGGAAAGGTAAACAATTGTATTGTGGACTTATTTAATTATTAATTTATCTTTCGGAAACCAAAATGTTACAAACAATCGGTGAGATCTGTACAATTTAAACTTTAGATTTTTATTGGATTACCATTGGAAATTTAATCAAAAAAGAATTTTAAAATTACTATTTGGCCTAAAGGAAATGGAACCAGATGTATTGTGGAGTTATTTGAGATATATTTTTATGATAATACTTCTGAAACAAAAATGTCAGACGGTATTTTAAAGAAATAAGTATTGATATTAGATGATATTTTTTAAGAATATTATGGATTTCTATAATGTTATGTTTAAGTGAGAAGAGATTCTGGGCTTTTTTAAAACAATCTTTGAGATTGTTATTTTTTTTTTGCCCGCTGTTAAATGATGAATGCAATTGCTTTCACAATTTATAGTGAAATGCAATATATTCTGAAAACAGCAAAAAAAAGGCAAAACATTTTTGGGGGAAAATATGTAAATATGTGTACTGTATTATAAAATGTTTTATTCAATATTAATACTTTTTTCTTTTTTTTCAGATTGAGATAGAACATTTTCGAAAACTTGAACCATTTTTAAAGCAATAAAAATTAAATTTTAATTAATAAATATTTTTTGAGTGGGTATGGTAAGTCAACAATTTCATGTTCCCTTTTTTCCACTTCTCAACAATCACATTTTCAGTTTATCATTGTAGTCTCTCAAGGACCTTGTAATGTGATAATTGATTTTTAGTGTTTTTTAAAAAAAAAAATAATAATTACGCGTACCGTACGCGTACGGTAAAAAAAAATAAAAAAAAGTTTTAAAAAATATATAAAAAAAAGTTAAAAGGTAAGGTTGGCTCTTAAAAGAGCCGTTGTGTTCATGCAGGGACAGAGGAAAGAAAGAGTGGGAATATTAGTCTCTACGACAAATGTGCTGATCTATTAAATTGTTCACTAGGGCAACACTGGTCTCCCTATGAGCAATTAGATCATGACAAGTGCCGCACCGATCTAAAACCCTCGAAAACCGATGGTTGATTTCCAGAGGACGAGAAAAAGGAGATGCTCCCCCCACAGATGAAGGGCTCAGCTGACCTGCCGAAGATCGACTCGGCACTGCAGATGATGGACCAGGCTGAGCTGCTGTGGATGTGCTTGGTTGACTTACTGAAGGGTTACCTTCAGTATGTCGAGCAAATGTTCTACCGTGTACATCTTGAAGGTGTCTCAACATGGTGTGATTCCCGAAGGAATACTTCTTGTTGGGATTCCCTCTTGAAAGTACACGGCCACAAAGCTTATAAGTCACTAAGGGTGCATTTACCTTTTTCTTGTCCTCTGGAAAAGAAAAATACTCCCATATGAAAGAGCTCTTTTGTTTCCTCCTTCTCTGCCTCAAGGTAGTGCTGCTAGCCTCACTCTCAGAAGAGCTCTGCTGTTCTGCCATCGTATCACAAAGACAACCCAGCTCCTTCCCCTAAGGGATCACAAGCAGAAATGAGGGGAATTGGTGTGGTGTAGGAGAGTTCTAGAACTGAATGTAGTAAAAACCAAGCAAAAGTCTTGTTTCTTGATCACATGACCCAACGTGCGCGTACGTTACGCTTACGGTGCGCTTACGGAGCGCTTACGGCAAAAGTACGCATGCGCGTAAAAAAGACACGCGCACGCGCGCATGCGCAAAACAGGCACGCCCCTTCACTTCCGCGTAACATGCGCGTGCAGCGTACGCGTTACGCGCCGCGTACGCGCGACGTACGTCTAAGCAAATTGCGTAAATGAACGCAAACAGCGTAGAAATCTAACGTAATGAAAGCAAGACGTGCGCTTACCGTACGCGCACGTTAAAAAAAACAAGAGAAAAAAAAAAACAATATGTTATACTAATAAATCTTACCTGTTTATTTTATAAAAATGGTAAAAAAAAAACATATTGTAGAATTTATAAAATTTAACCATAGTCTTTAAAAAAGGATAGAAATTTATAATAAAAATATGTAAAAAAAAATGAAAAAAAAAAATTAGCATTTAAAAAACCTTGCAAATTCACTGAAAAAAACATGGGTTTCACACACGTTATAGTTAGGAATTAGCATTTAAAAAACCTTAGAAATTCAATGAAAAAACCAAAGGTTTCACACATGCTATAGTTATCTGGACATTTCACTCGTAAAAAACCAATGAAATTTCCCCGTTATAGTTAGTTCAGCTAACTATAACTCGCGCGCCCGCAATGCACTGCTGATGACGTCACATATTACATCACTCATGACATGGTCACTGACATCACTCATGACATCACTGATGACATCTCAAATGACATCACTGATGACATCACTGATGCCATCATCCAGTGAATGTGTGTTTTTCTGAAAATTAAATATGTTTTATATTTATGTATATCTCAAGGTTAATGGAAGAATAAATGGGTATATAATTGTTTAAATGGATGTTTTTTTTTTGAAATTTTTTTTGTGTAACTGACTGATTAAGGGTATTATAGTGAATACATGACTTACTGAGTAATGTTTAAATATGAAAATATCTGTATCAGTCTCTCACTTTGTGTATAAGTGGCTGCATGGGTTGGTGAGTAGCTTCATGGGTATCTATATAGGTAAATAGTTCTTTTTTTAAGTATCAGTCTGAGTGTCTGTATGGTTCGGTGGGGGGTAGTATGTAGTGCATTGGTGCATGAATGAGTGATTCACTCTTTGTATGTGTTGAAGACAACATGTGTGCAGGACTGTATGGGTGGATGAGTGTGTGTATGGGTGTGTTAGTGAGTGAATGACTGTCTCAATAGTGTCTTTATGAGTAACGACATATCTATTAAACTAGTATATGTGAATATTGGTGTATATAAGTGAGTATATGTGACAGTGAGAGATTGAAAGAGTTCCTGTATGAATAAGTATGTGTTTCTATAAGTGTTTGTTTTTTAGACTAACTATGTGTAAGTTTCCGTATAAGTAAGTGTGGTGGTGTGTGTATAACTGTATAAGCTAATAAATGTATGTTTGTTTCTTTATTAGCATGAGTGACTATGTGTGAGTAACTCTATGGATGAGTGGCATTGTGTCACAGGATGTATAGGTGAATGAGTACATATGAAGACTGAGTGCATGTATGAATGACTGTATAGGACTGTTGGTGAATGAGTGGATGTGTATGTGGTTCTAAGAATTACTGAATAGGTTGTTGTAACTGATATTGGTATGTCCATTTTTTTGAAAATTTTAGTTTCTATTTTTGTATGTGTGTATCAAAGGTTATATTAGGGTGAGAGGAGGTCTGCCACTCTTTCACAAGGATGATGTCATCAGTGATGTCATCAGTGATGTCATTTGAGATGTCATCAGTGATGTCATGAGTGATGTCAGTGACCATGTCATGAGTGATGTAATATGTGACGTCATCAGCAGTGCATTGCGGGCGCGCGAGTTACAGTTAGCTGAACTAACTATAACGGGGAAATTTCATTGGTTTTTTACGAGTGAAATGTCCAGCTAACTATAACATGTGTGAAACCTTTGTTTTTTTCATTGAATTTTTAAGGTTTTTTAAATGCTAATTCCTGACTATAACGTGTGTGAAACCCATGGTTTTTTCAGTGAATATATATATATATATATATATATATATATATATATATATATATATTACCTACTGGCGGTCGCCAGTAGGTAGTTATAGTTAGGACCACGTTTCCATAGGAAAACCTCAACATTCTATTTTGAATAACTTTGGCGCCGGTCGACGAATCCTCGCGAATTTCTCAAAATAGGTGGGGCGCTACGCTCCGCTCCTACCCTGAAAGTCTCGGGGGGATCCGTCAAGTGGGGGCTGAGATAAAAGGGGGGTCCCAAAACGCGTTTTTCCCATGCATTTTTCCATAGGACCTTTAGAACGAGCTACAGCCCGAACGGCTGAACAGAATTACTCAAAATTTGGCAGAGAGGTAGTCCCTAGGTCAAGGAAGTGCCTTTTGTAGGTTTGGTGTAAATCTGTTCAGTAGATTCTGAGAAAATAGCCTTTAAATCAATATATATATCTGAGCCCGCTTACGGTACGCTTACCGTACGCTTACGGTAAGCGTACGTTGGCGTGCGCGAGCGCGATTCTGATTGGCTCTTAGATCTTAGTAAACATTCGAATCGGCCGAAACCAGGAAGCGGCGGCCGCCATTTTGTGTATTTCACTCTGAAAAAAAAGAGTGAAAACAAGGAAAGGGGGCAATGAGGAGAGTTACAGACCCCCTAACAATTGTAAGGGGGTCAAAGAAGGACAGAAAAGTACAAAAAAAACATTTATTGATTTTAAAAAAAATCACGGGGTACGCGTACGGTAAGCTTACGGTAAGCGTACGGTAAAAAAAATAAAAATAAATAAATGAAAAGCAGATTTAAGAGTTTAGAAATTAGGGAGCTCTAAAAAGAGCTGTTGTGTTTATGAAGTCATTTTTTTAGTGGTACCTACAAGTAAGTACCGATGCAGAGTCTAAGGTTCAAGAGGAAGACTCTGTTCCCTTCATCATTGAAGTGCACACCATCTCCTCTATAAATGTCTTGCATGTCATAACGCAAGTTGTTGTGGTAAATGGCACCCATACCATAGTCACGGAGGAAAGCAGAAACAGATTTGTTGACGTGCTTTCTAGCTTTGTCAATCTGCGGACAGAAATGATTGGACCAGTTCCATTTTTGCCTTTGGCATATGTTGGAAAACACAAAGGCAGTTTTAGGGAAAAGTGTAAACAGTTGTGCAAAGGTGTCCTTCATAAGCATTTCCAGACCTACCCCAGTCAAAGTGCCTAGGTCATTGCCACCACAGTGCACTATTATGAGGTCAGGGTGTTGGATTTGAATGAAGGATTTCACCAATGGCATCAATTGGTGCCACTTTAACCCTCTCTGACCAATCCATTTAATGTCTACATTTGGCAAAGCAAGGTCTCTCACCATATCTGTTTTCTCTGCAAACTTTTCACTCCAGAAGACATAGCTGTGCCCTACAATCCACACTGTGAACATCTTCAAAGGAGAACTGGATGCACTCAGGAGGTGTCTTTCAGTAGAATGGCAATATGAAAAGAAAGACAGTTTGGAAATGGAGGCATACATATTTTTTTAAAACAAAAAGAACTGATTGGCTGTTTCATACCATTCCAGAATAAAAACTAGGCTGTATGTGAAAATTAATAGAAGCATGTTTTGTATTGGTACAAAAAAATGTGTAACCAAAGAACAGTACTATGGATTTGCTGTTAGGTTTGAAAAGTCAAGCACTCTTGCTCTGTGGAATTGAAACATTGTGTGTCGAACTTCTGACCTAACTGAACACAGCAGTGTTCCATGAGCTGTTGCTATGGTAGCAGGCAGAAGTCAAGTTGGGGGAAGGGTACTAGGCAGAAGTCAAGTTGGGGGAAGGGTACTTTTGGAAAAGGGTTCGTTTTCAACCAATAGAAATGTGTGAATACATGTGAAAAAAAGGGGGAAGCACTGAGATTTGAAACTTACATGTATATGTGTGGAAAAATAGAGGGAAAGTTTGCCATTATCTGGTTCTGCTGAGAGGAGAGAGGTGAACACAACAGAGATCCTGGCTCTGATAATCTGCTGTTTGAGTGTCACATTTCTTTCACAACTAACTAATTTTAAAGGTGAGTTTACAGTTTGAGAGGGGATGTATGTGGTAACTTAAGAAATGAATAATAGAAATGGGAATTGTTTTTGTTGTAGCTACACATGGTGGTTTCATAATGTGTCAGTGTGTAAAAGTGATTTACACTTGCCCTGAAAAAAAAAAAGAGCAGTAAGTGTGCTTTCAAATTGGCAAAGAAATTTCGTTTTGGGACTAATGTGAAAACATGACTCTGTGTGCATAGAAGAATTATAGGCAGAGATTTATTGCGTCTTGCTCTGGTGATTTCACAGTTGCATTAGATGGAAAGGGGGAGCGAATTTTTGGGGTTAGAAGCAGAGGCTTAGCACACACCCATGTCCTTGCCGTGTATAGTCATGCACAGTATTTACAAGCCAGTGGGGTTTTCAGGTTTAAGTCTGTAATGCAAATACATTCAGCATCACTAAGGCTGGTTGCCCTTGCTGGAGTGTAGGCAGTCACAGAGAATGCACATGGTGGTGGTCTGAAAAAAAAACAGCTTGGACACGTGCAATTAAATAAATCAAAAATAGTGGTTTCATAATGTGTCAGTCTGTAAAAGTGATTTCAAATTGTAAAAAGAGATTTTCACTTGGCCCGAAAAAAAAAGAGCAGTAAGTGTGCTTTGAAATTGGCAAAGAAATTTCGTTTTGGCACTAATGTGAAAACATGACTCTGTGTGAATAGAAGAATTATAGGCAGAGATTTATTGCGTCTTGTTCTGGTGATTTCACAGTTGCATTAGATGGAAAGGGGGAGCGAATTATTGGGGGAAGAAGCAGAGGCTTAGCACACACCCATGTCCTTGCCGTGTATAGTCATGCACAGTATTTACAAGCCAGTGGGGTTTTCAGGTTTAAGTCTGTAATGCAAATACATTCAGCATCACTAAGGCTGGTTGCCCTTGGTGGAGTGTAGGCAGTCACAGAGAATGCACATGGTGGTGGTCTGAAAAAAAACCAGCTTGGACACGTGCAATTAAATAAATCAAAAATAGTGGTTTCATAATGTGTCAGTCTGTAAAAGTGATTTCAAATTGTAAAAAGAGATTTTCACTTGGCCCGAAAAAAAAGAGCAGTAAGTGTGCTTTCAAATTGGCAAAGAAATTTCGTTTTGGGACTAATGTGAAAACATGACTCTGTGTGCATAGAAGAATTATAGGCAGAGATTTATTGCGTCTTGCTCTGGTGATTTCACAGTTGCATTAGATGGAAAGGGGGAGCGAATTATTGGGGGAAGAAGCAGAGGCTTAGCACACACCCATGTCCTTGCCGTGTATAGTCATGCACAGTATTTACAAGCCAGTGGGGTTTTCAGGTTTAAGTCTGTAATGCAAATACATTCAGCATCACTAAGGTTGGTTGCCCTTGGTGGAGTGTAGGCAGTCACAGAGAATGCACATGGTGGTGGTCTGAAAAAAAAACAGCTTGGACACGTGCAATTAAATAAATCAAAAATAGTGGTTTCATAATGTGTCAGTCTGTAAAAGTGATTTCAAATTGTAAAAAGAGATTTTCACTTGGCCCGAAAAAAAAAGAGCAGTAAGTGTGCTTTGAAATTGGCAAAGAAATTTCGTTTTGGCACTAATGTGAAAACATGACTCTGTGTGCATAGAAGAATTATAGGCAAAGATTTATTGCGTCTTGCTCTGGTGATTTCACAGTTGCATTAGATGGAAAGGGGGAGCGAATTATTGGGGGAAGAAGCAGAGGCTTAGCACACACCCATGTCCTTGCCGTGTATAGTCATGCACAGTATTTACAAGCCAGTGGGGTTTTCAGGTTTAAGTCTGTAATGCAAATACATTCAGCATCACTATGGCTGGTTGCCCTTGGTGGAGTGTAGGCAGTCACAGAGAATGCACATGGTGGTGGTCTGAAAAAAAAACAGCTTGGACACGTGCAATTAAATAAATCAAAAATAGTGGTTTCATAATGTGTCAGTCTGTAAAAGTGATTTCAAATTGTAAAAAGAGATTTTCACTTGGCCCGAAAAAAAAAGAGCAGTAAGTGTGCATTCAAATTGGCAAAGAAATTTCGTTTTAGCACTAATATGAAAACATGACTCTGTGTGCATAGAAGAATTATAGGCAGAGATTTATTGCGTTTTGCTCTGGTGATTTCACAGTTGCATTAGATGGAAAGGGGGAGCGAATTTTTGGGGGAAGAAGCAGAGGCTTAGCACACACCCATGTCCTTGCCGTGTATAGTCATGCACAGTATTTACAAGCCAGTGGGGTTTTCAGGTTTAAGTCTGTAATGCAAATACATTCAGCATCACTAAGGCTGGTTGCCCTTGGTGGAGTGTAGGCAGTCACAGAGAATGCACATGGTGGTGGTCTGAAAAAAAAACAGCTTGGACACGTGCAATTAAATAAATCAAAAATAGTGGTTTCATAATGTGTCAGTCTGTAAAAGTGATTTCAAATTGTAAAAAGAGATTTTCACTTGGCCCGAAAAAAAAAGAGCAGTAAGTGTGCTTTGAAATTGGCAAAGAAATTTCGTTTTGGCACTAATGTGAAAACATGACTCTGTGTGCATAGAAGAATTATAGGCAGAGATTTATTGCGTCTTGCTCTGGTGATTTCACAGTTGCATTAGATGGAAAGGGGGAGCGAATTATTGGGGTAAGAAGCAGAGGCTTAGCACACACCCATGTCCTTGCCGTGTATAGTCATGCACAGTATTTACAAGTCAGTGGGGTTTTCAGGTTTAAGTCTGTAATGCAAATACATTCAGCATCACTAAGGCTGGTTGCCCTTGGTGGAGTGTAGGCAGTCACAGAGAATGCACATGGTGGTGGTCTGAAAAAAAAACAGCTTGGACACGTGCAATTAAATAAATCAAAAATAGTGGTTTCATAATGTGTCAGTCTGTAAAAGTGATTTCAAATTGTAAAAAGAGATTTTCACTTGGCCCGAAAAAAAAAGAGCAGTAAGTGTGCTTTGAAATTGGCAAAGAAATTTCGTTTTGGCACTAATGTGAAAACATGACTCTGTGTGCATAGAAGAATTATAGGCAGAGATTTATTGCGTCTTGCTCTGGTGATTTCACAGTTGCATTAGATGGAAAGGGGGAGCAAATTATTGGGGGAAGAAGCAGAGGCTTAGCACACACCCATGTCCTTGCCGTGTATAGTCATGCACAGTATTTACAAGCCAGTGGGGTTTTTAGGTTTAAGTCTGTAATGCAAATACATTCAGCATCACTAAGGCTGGTTGCCCTTGGTGGAGTGTAGGCAGTCACAGAGAATGCACATGGTGGTGGTCTGAAAAAAACACAGCTTGGACACGTGCAATTAAATAAATCAAAAATAGTGGTTTCATAATGTGTCAGTCTGTAAAAGTGATTTCAAATTGTAAAAAGAGATTTTCACTTGGCCCGAAAAAAAAAGAGCAGTAAGTGTGCTTTCAAATTGGCAAAGAAATTTCGTTTTGGGACTAATGTGAAAACATGACTCTGTGTGCATAGAAGAATTATAGGCAGAGATTTATTGCGTCTTGCTCTGGTGATTTCACAGTTGCATTAGATGGAAAGGGGGAGCGAATTATTGGGGGAAGAAGCAGAGGCTTAGCACACACCCATGTCCTTGCCGTGTATAGTCATGCACAGTATTTACAAGCCAGTGGGGTTTTCAGGTTTAAGTCTGTAATGCAAATACATTCAGCATCACTAAGGCTGGTTGCCCTTGCTGGAGTGTAGGCAGTCACAGAGAATGCACATGGTGGTGGTCTGAAAAAAAAACAGCTTGGACACGTGCAATTAAATAAATCAAAAATAGTGGTTTCATAATGTGTCAGTCTGTAAAAGTGATTTCAAATTGTAAAAAGAGATTTTCACTTGGCCCGAAAAAAAAAGAGCAGTAAGTGTGCTTTCAAATTGGCAAAGAAATTTCGTTTTGGGACTAATGTGAAAACATGACTCTGTGTGCATAGGAGAATTATAGCCAGAGATTTATTGCGTCTTGCTCTGGTGATTTCACAGTTGCATTAGATGGAAAGGGGGAGCGAATTTTTGGGGGAAGAAGCAGAGGCTTAGCACACACCCATGTCCTTGCCGTGTATAGTCATGCACAGTATTTACAAGCCAGTGGGGTTTTCAGGTTTAAGTCTGTAATGCAAATACATTCAGCATCACTAAGGCTGGTTGCCCTTGGTGGAGTGTAGGCAGTCACAGAGAATGCACATGGTGGTGGTCTGAAAAAAAAACAGCTTGGACACGTGCAATTAAATAAATCAAAAATAGTGGTTTCATAATGTGTCAGTCTGTAAAAGTGATTTCAAATTGTAAAAAGAGATTTTCACTTGGCCCGAAAAAAAACAGAGCAGTAAGTGTGCTTTCAAATTGGCAAAGAAATTTCGTTTTGGGACTAATGTGAAAACATGACTCTGTGTGCATAGAAGAATTATAGGCAGAGATTTATTGCGTCTTGCTCTGGTGATTTCACAGTTGCATTAGATGGAAAGGGGGAGCGAATTATTGGGGGAAGAAGCAGAGGCTTAGCACACACCCATGTCCTTGCCGTGTATAGTCATGCACAGTATTTACAAGCCAGTGGGGTTTTCAGGTTTAAGTCTGTAATGCAAATACATTCAGCATCACTAAGGCTGGTTGCCCTTGCTGGAGTGTAGGCAGTCACAGAGAATGCACATGGTGGTGGTCTGAAAAAAAAACAGCTTGGACACGTGCAATTAAATAAATCAAAAATAGTGGTTTCATAATGTGTCAGTCTGTAAAAGTGATTTCAAATTGTAAAAAGAGATTTTCACTTGGCCCGAAAAAAAAAGAGCAGTAAGTGTGCTTTCAAATTGGCAAAGAAATTTCGTTTTGGGACTAATGTGAAAACATGACTCTGTGTGCATAGAAGAATTATAGCCAGAGATTTATTGCGTCTTGCTCTGGTGATTTCACAGTTGCATTAGATGGAAAGGGGGAGCGAATTTTTGGGGGAAGAAGCAGAGGCTTAGCACACACCCATGTCCTTGCCGTGTATAGTCATGCACAGTATTTACAAGCCAGTGGGGTTTTCAGGTTTAAGTCTGTAATGCAAATACATTCAGCATCACTAAGGCTGGTTGCCCTTGGTGGAGTGTAGGCAGTCACAGAGAATGCACATGGTGGTGGTCTGAAAAAAAAACAGCTTGGACACGTGCAATTAAATAAATCAAAAATAGTGGTTTCAGAATGTGTCAGTCTGTAAAAGTGATTTCAAATTGTAAAAAGAGATTTTCACTTGGCCCGAAAAAAAAAGAGCAGTAAGTGTGCTTTCCAATTGGCAAAGAAATTTCGTTTTGGGACTAATGTGAAAACATGACTCTGTGTGCATAGAAGAATTATAGGCAGAGATTTATTGCGTCTTGCTCTGGTGATTTCACAGTTGCATTAGATGGAAAGGGGGAGCGAATTATTGGGGGAAGAAGCAGAGGCTTAGCACACACCCATGTCCTTGCCGTGTATAGTCATGCACAGTATTTACAAGCCAGTGGGGTTTTCTGGTTTAAGTCTGTAATGCAAATACATTCAGCATCACTAAGGCTGGTTGCCCTTGGTGGAGTGTAGCACTGTGGACATGGGCTTTTTAAAAAATCTGAAAAGTGGTTTCATAATGTGACAGTTTGTAAAAGAGATTTTCACTTGCCCAAAAAAAAGAGCAGTTTGTGTGCATTCAAATTGGCAAAGAAATTTCGTTTTGTGACTATTGTGAAAAGAAATGTAGTAATATATTTAAATACAATAACAGATTTTTTTTTTAGTTTTTTTCAGGTATTGCTGAAGAACAGTGAACAAAATTTAAGATGCCTACAAAATCTCGAGTTCAAAAAACGCTAAAAAAAAAACTATATTTGAAGACAACTGGAGGACCAAAGTTAGTAGAAGATGCTGATGTTGGGAAAAAGAAAAAATCTTCTGGTAAGCAAAAAAAACAATTTCTAAACAAAATATTCAAAACAAAGAAAAATGTACAAAATGTCTGTTCTCGGAAAAATGTAACAAAACATAGAGAACAGCAAAAAATTGAGAATTTAGTTAATGCAAATATACCTTCTGCAATTGAAAAGTTTAACATAAACAGAAAAACAGCATTTAAAGAGATACGTAGAAAAATGTTTCAGAGAAGAGTTATGTCCAATTTGATAAAGGATATAAAGAAATATAAGCAAAAGGCTAAATATTACAAGAGAAAAAAAGAAATTGAAGCCATTGCAGCAAAAGCATTAGAATTAAAAAGGAAACTATTCATATTAATTTTGAATAGGATGCGTACATTAGATAAAATGGTTAATGTACTGAAATCACAAAGCAAAAGCAAAAGAGTAGTGAACAGAACAAACTTTTGTAAAGTGTTTTTAGGAAAGTGGATGCATAGTTCAAGTAGTGAACCTTTTTTTAATGAAGAGAGCTATTTTCAAAGTAATAGTTTGCTGCATGCAGTTGACACCAGAGGTCGTTCATACGAAGTAAAAAATGGTTGCATAATGGAGAAGGAGATAATGGTTCCAAGAGATGAGGTACAAGTGATGGCAGATGAGGCAATGGGGAGACGTCCTAAAGCCCCAGTGTACACTTGGAATTGTAG
The DNA here is from genome assembly GCF_964204655.1 of Triturus cristatus. Classification (NCBI taxonomy): domain Eukaryota; kingdom Metazoa; phylum Chordata; class Amphibia; order Caudata; family Salamandridae; genus Triturus; species Triturus cristatus. The sequence continues at coordinate 538,774,629 of NC_140586.1, forward strand.
TAGTATTTGCACTGTGCGTCAGGAATCTATTGACAGATTTCGAGAGTTTCTAAGAGAATATAGTAAAAAAAGTGTAAAACAAAAGATTAAGGTGCTTCAAAGTCTGGATCCATGCAGAGTGAGAGAGAATACTGGTTTGCAGGGTCATTCTCTTGCTTGTCTATCTAGAAAAGTGTGCAATAGTGTTTTCCATCATTTTAGGATGCTGGCTGTTCATCATACTGAAATGAGAAAGTTTGTGAGACGGTTGTATTTTGCCAAAAGTCCAGCAATAAAGTTAAATGAATTGAATAGGGCTCTGTTCCGAGGAACGGTATCAGATGTAGAGAAGGTTGTTGATGAAATTCAGTTTTGTTACTTTGGTCCTGAACAAAACAGTGCAGAGAAGGACACAGTAAATGAGGCAGAAGTGGAAGACAATGTAGAACCCTCTGTAAGTAACACATTTAATGATCACATAACAAAATTTGCAATAGTCTCTAATGAAAGACCAAATTTTACTTGTATTTGTTGCCGCAGAACTCATTATAGAAAACAAACTAGGAATGTTGATCTCTACAGAAAGAGTGAAAATGAAGATAATTATAAGTGGAAGGATTTTGCCACATATATATTTCTAGAAAATTGTTTTGAATTGGGTGAAGATCAGCGTATTTGTAAATACTGTTATAACAAGTTAGAGGAAAATAGAATGCCGACCAGAGCTGTACATAATAATTTAGAATTGGATGCTATTCCTGCTGAACTTTCTGAATTAAATACATATGAGTCTATACTCATTCAATGTGTTCATCCGTTCCAGACCATAGTACGTATGGAGCCCAAAACTGGTAAATTACCTCCTTCAGATTTACTGAGAGGTTTAAAAGGTAGAGTGGTGTATTTGCCCTTGGATTTGAAAAAAAATATGGAAACTATTGATGCGGATACTTTGGAAACTGAACCATTAATTATTCTGGTTAATGGTGTACCTACAAAGAATAAGAAGATTTGGCAGGAGCTGGTAGATGTGCGGAAAGTACAAAGAGCAAATTTGTATTTGAAAAAAAATAACAAATGGTATGAATCAATTTATATAGAAGAAGAAGAAGAAGAAGAAGATTTACAAGGAGACACAGAAACACCAACTGGACAAATTGAAAAAGTGGACAAGTCAAAGGAAGAAGAAATTTATGAACATTTTAGCATACATCCTCTCCATTCGAAAGAAGTTATGGGAGACAATTTTGATCTCTTTCAGATGAAGAAAGCAAAAGGAAATCCCGTGAGTGTATGGGAGGAGAGCTTGGAAGCTCGATGTTTTCCCCAGCTGTTTCCTAAAGGAAAAGGAGGACGATACGATGAACGTCCAGAACAGATTCCAGCTTCAGAGTATCGAACTACAAGACTATATGCTGAAGATCCCAGATTTCGACAAAGTATTCCTTATTTGTTCCATCTTTTATTTGAAAGCGACTTGTCTGCACTGTCTTATGCAGTAAATCACATTTTAAAAAGTGGAGTACATTTACAAAATGTGTCTGCTAAGGATTTTATGGAGAAAGTGCAGCACCGAGATGATCATTTGGAAACACAACTGATCAATCTGATGGCTTGTCAGCGTGGGACAAATGAATATTGGTACCGACGCCATGGTGAACTAAAATGCATGTTACGCAATTTAGGAACACCAACATGGTTCCTTACCCTAAGCTGTGCCGAGTACGCTTGGGATGATTTACTGGATTTTCTACGAGAGGCCAATTCAAACATTAAAAACATCGAATACAAGACAGCAGGAGAACTGTGCTCATTGGATCCGGTTAATGTTTGCAGATATTTCAATCATAGATTTGAGGCTATGATATCCTTCATCTGCAATAAAAAAAATCCACCCCTTGGAGAAGTAGTGGATTTCTTTTGGAGAAAAGAGTACCAGGCAAGAGGTGCTCCTCATATTCATATGCTGCTGTGGATCAAGGATGCCCCAAAGTTTGGAACAGATACTGATGAAGCAGTGTTATCTTACATTGAAGAATATGCAACATGTGCTATACCTAAAAGCACAGAAGAGAACAAGTTAAAGGAGCAAGTTCTACATTTCCAAAGTCATCGGTGTGGAAAATACTGTCGACGGAAATACAAGAGCAAAGAAAAATACTACACTAAATGTCGATTTGGATTTCCTAGACCTGTTCTTTCAAATGGAAGAGTCAACAGTTTTATGTCAGCTGTGAGACATACTATCACAAGAAAATCACCTAAGAATACCTACAACCTTAAAAGAAAAGAAGAATCAAAAAATATAAATGACTACAACCCAGTCATTTTATCCATGTGGAACGCTAACATGGATATACAGTATGTTGCTGACAATTCCATTGCTGTTGCTCGATATGTAACGTCTTACATTACGAAATCAGAAAAAACAGAATTGAAGGAAATGTGGGAAGAGATTTCTCACGAGAAGACTGTCAGTAAGAAGCTGTACAGTTTCAGTTTGAAGATGTTATCGCATCGAGAAATTGGATCCTACGAATGTTCAGATAGGTTATCTTCTGCAAGTCTCTACTCGAAGTCAAGAAGAATAATTTGGGCAAGTTTAGGCCTTGCAGCAATGAGAAATCGGGTACTGAAATCTGTTGGAGAAATTGAATATTTGGCTGAGAATGACCCAGAAAGTACAGATATATTGAAAACAAACATGTTGGACACATATTATCCCAAGAGAAGTCATCATCTGGAGAACATGTGTCTCTATGAAGTGTTACAGAACTACATTTATTCACGGAAAGCTGCAGAAGACATCAACAGTGGAAAATATAAAGTTGTTGGTGAAGAAGGATGTTTGGTGAAGCAAACCAAAGGAAGTTTGATAAATCACCGGAAGCTGAGTTGCGACACTACCGACAAGAAAGAATTTTACTACTTGGCTCTTTTACAGTTGTTTAAACCATGGCGTACAGAGGATGAACTACTGGGAGAATTCCAGAGCTATGAAGATTCTTTTAATGCTTGCAAAGACAGCATACAATGCAGTACATTCTCAACTTATCTGCAAATGTTAAATGAAGAAATTGAACAGGAAACTACAATTGCAGCAGAAATAGCTAGAGACAGTTCTCAGGACAGCCAAAGTTCAGGAACATACAGTCAAGATCCCCTAGGACAACCAATCGTTGAAAATGAAGCATCAATAGCCATGAATGAAGTGGAAACGGCTATGAATCAAGGTCAAGAAGAATTTATAGACTTAGAAAATTTGGAAAGACAACTGAATCAAGAGCAGCAACAAATTTATGAAGAGATCAAAAACAAAATTGATCACGGATTTCTACATATCAAAAAAGAGTGCTCATGCACATCATTTCATCCAATCAGGATGTATGTAAGCGGACAAGCTGGCACTGGAAAAAGTTTCCTAATTAAAGTCATCAGAAGCTACCTAAAGCAAAAAACGGATTCTACTTTGTCTTGTGTGGTTACTGCTCCAACTGGGTTAGCAGCATATAACATAAAGGGAATCACCTTACATCGTTTGCTAATGTTACCAGTGGAGCATGAGAACAAAATACAATTCAACAAGCTAACTGGAGAAGCATCCTTGGAAGTTTCAAGAGTATTGAAGAAGATGCAAGTTCTCATTATTGATGAGGTGAGCATGGTATCAAACTTAATGCTTGCCTTTGTGCATTTAAGAATGCAGCAAATTTTGAAGACAGACTATGACGTGTTATTTGGTGGAAAACACGTCATAGTTTTTGGGGATCTTTTGCAACTTACTCCAGTTAAAGGACAACCAGTGTTTAATACTGTGACACATGAAGACACGAAGAAGTCATTGGGAAGCATTGGAAATACAAATATTTGGTCCTTCTTTGAGTACAAGGAACTTACAACTAATATGAGGCAAGCAAACGATGAAGAATATGGAAGTATTCTGAAAGATATCAGAATTGGACTACTCACAGAAGTTGGGAAAAAAGCATTACAGAGTCGGCTGCTACATAATTTATTTCCAAAGGAAGAAATAGTTGCAGAGAAAATATACAAGAATATTGCAGAAAACAAAAGTGTCATCTGCTTAATGCCAACTCTACGTGAATGCTCAATATTTAATGAGGAGCTTTTGAAATTGGAAAAGGAAGAGATCAGGAAATTGGAAGCAGTGGACAAAATTGAGGATGGAAGAATTACTGTCACAGTAACAGGCAAACTGAAAAATAAATTGGACTCACTAGAGAAGAACATCTCCAAAACAGCAGGATTAGAAAAAAATCTATATGTTTGCATGAACTGTAGAGTATTTTTAAGGAGAAATTTGGATGTTGAGAAAGGCTTAGTGAATGGAGCGATGGGAAGAGTTGTGGGTTTTATTAATTATCAGAAAAAAGAAGGAATTGAATGTTTACAGATAAAATTTGATCAGATAGATGAAGTTAAAGATATTTGTCGTTGTACAGTTCGTTTTATGCTTGTGAAAGATTTATATGTACGTAGGAAGCAGTTTCCGTTTTCTCTAGCATATGCTGTAACTATCCACAAGTCTCAAGGATTGACTGTAGATTGTGCATTTGTGAACATTGGTTCAACTGTGTTCAAAGAAGGTATGGCATATGTAGCTTTGTCACGAGTCAAAACATTATCAGGTTTATTCATGATAGACTTTGATGACTCAAAAGTTAGTGCTGATACAAACTGTGTAAAGGAGTATAATAGATTAAGAAGAAGCTATGCTCCTCATTTAGGTCAGTATCCTGTGTTGGAGAAACGTGTAGTTTCTCGTAAAAGGAGAAATGAGAATATCTGTAATGAAGATATAGAGAAGAGGAAAAAAAAGAGGAGTGATGTAATTGCAAGCAAAAAGAAAAAGGACAATGAAGAACAGGTAGTAGGATGTCATTTTGAAAATAGCTCTGGTGTCAACTGCTACGCTAATGTAGTGCTGAATGTTGCATTTTATCTGGAAAGTTTGCAAGAGCAGATAATAGTAAATCAGGGAAAAAGATTCTGTTCAGAGCTGAGTCTCCTTTTTCAAAAGCTGAGTAAAGATAAAACTCAAATAGAAAGTGCTACTGATATTAGAAAACTTTTAGATGTATGTTCAGGACGAACACAGTTTTCTCAAAATGAACAGCAAGATGCACACGAATTTTTGATGTATTTTCTTCAGGTAGTGGAAGAAGAAGGAGTTCCCATTGACATTTTTTTTGGTCTCTCTTATAAATGGGAACATAGTTGTGATAATTGTTATAATATATGTGGCTCTATTGTTGATAATGAAAGGTTTATTTATTTGACATTGCCAGAGAGTAAAACAGTCACTTTTGCAAAATTAGTTAAAGATGCTAATCATAGCATGAAATGTGGTGAGTGTAATTCTGACATGTTTTCAACATTAATTTTAAGGGAATACGGACAGTATGTAATTTTAATGATGCAACGATGTAGAGCTGATGGTTCAAAATTGGATACTTTAATAAAGAAGTTTACAGGACAGCAATTATCAATTTCAGGAAAAACTTTTGTAACTGTTGCAATAATTTTCCATGATGGACCTACTGTTACTTCTGGACATTACACAGTTTATCTAAAATGTGAAAAAGGCTGGACACTGTGTAATGATTCCCAATTGATTTTCAAACAACGTTTGCCTTTTGATTTAGCAAATTCCTATCTAATCTTCCTGAAACCTAAATTTTAGAGAGACTTGGCAAGATCTGGACAAAATAATTTTACCATTTTACTGGATTACCATTGCAATTTTGTAGAAAAAATATTTTTAAAATTATCATTTGGCCTAAAGGAAAGATAACCAATTGTAATGTGGACTTTTTTAATTTTTAATGCAATTTTGAAAAACCAATAATTTTTAGATAATCGGTAACTTCTGCATATTTTAAATTTTGGAATGCTATTGGACTGCCATTGGAAATTTTTTCAAAAATGATTTAAAAAATTACTATTTGGCCATGTGGAAAAGTAAGCAATTCTATTGTGGACTAAATAAATTATTCAAAAAATTTTCGTGAACCAAAATGTTACAGAGAATCGGTGAGATCTGGACAGATTAAACTTTAGAATTTTAATGGATTTCCCTTGGAAATTTATTCCAAAAAAAAAAAAAAAAATACTATTTGGCCTAAAGGAAATGAAATCAGATGTATTTTGGAGTTATTTGAGATATAATATTGTGATTATACTTCTGAAACAAACATATCAGACGGTATTTTAAAGAAATAAGTATTGTTTTTAGATGATATTTTTTTAGAATAATATGCATTTCTGTAATGATAAGTTTAAGTGAGAAGAGATTCTGGGCTTTTTTAATACAATCTTTGAGATTGTTATTTTTTTTTGCCCGCTGTAAAATGATGAATGCAATTGCTTTCACAATTTATAGTGAAATGCAATATATTCTGAAAACAGCAAAAATAAGGCAAAAATATTTTTTTGAAAAAAATGTAAATATGTATACTGTATTATAAATTGTTAAAAAAATATTAATACTTTTTTCTTTTTTTTCAGATCGATATAGAAAATTTTCGAAAACTACAACCATTTTTAAAACTATTTTTTAAAAAAACAAATGAATAAATATTTTTTTGAGTGAGTATGGTAAGTCAATAATAATAATTGTAGTCTCTCAAGGACCTTGTAATTTGATAATTGATTTTTAGTGTTTTTTTTTAAAAATAAAAAAAAAGTACGCGCACCGTACGCGTACGGTAAAAAAAAAAAAAAAAAGGTTTTAAAAAACATATGTAAAAAAAAGATGAAAGATAAGGTTGGCTCTTAAAAGAACCGTTGTGTTCATGCAGGGACAGAGGAAAGAAAGATTGGGAATATTAGACGGTACGACAAGTGTGCTGATCTATTTTACTGTTCACCAGGGAAACACTGGTCTCCCTATAAGTAATTAGATCGTGACAAGTGGCGCACCGTACTTCAACCCTCGCAAACCGAGGGTTAATTTCCAGAGGGCCAGCAAAAGGAGATTCTCCCCCCACAGATGAAGGGCTCACCTGACCTGCAGAAGAAGGAGTCAGCCCTGCAGATGATGGTCCAGGCTGAGCTGCTGTGGATGTACTGGCTCGTCTTTCTGAAGAGTTACCTCCAAAAAGATGACCATGTGTCCTTCTGTGTACATCCTGGAGGTGTCTCTTCATGGTGTGATTCCCAAAGGAATACTTCCTGTCAGGATTACCTCTAGAAAGTACACGCTGACACAGCCTGCAAGTAACTAAGGGTGCATTCACCTTTTGCTGGCCTTCTGGAAAAGTAAAATAATCCCAAACATAAGAAGGCTTTACTTTCCTCGCTCTCTGCCTCAAGACAGTGCTGCTGGTGCTAGCCTCACTCTCAGAAGGGCTTTGCTGTTCTGCCATCGTATCCCAAAGACAAACCAGCTCCTTCTCCTAAGGGATCACAAGCAGAAATGAGGGGAATGGGTGTGGTGTAGGAGAGTTCTAGAACTGAAAGTACTTTCAACCAATCAAAAGTTGTGTTTCATGATCACATGACCTACCGTACGCTTACGGTACGCTTACGGTGCGCTTACGGCAAAAAGTACGCGTGCGCGTAAAAAAGACACGCGCTTCCGCGCATGCGCATAACAGTCACTCCCCGGCACTTCCGCGTAACGTGCGCGTGTGGCGTAAGCACGCACGCGTCCCACGCGCAGTACGCGCGGCTACGCAAAGTACGTAACTATACGCAAGCAGCGTAGATAGATTACGGACGTTGCGTAAACCGTACGCTTACCGTGAGCTTACGGTACGCGTACTATAAAAAAAAAAAAAAACAAAAAAAAAAAATCTGGTAATAAATTTTACATGTTTATTTTAAAAAATATATTAAAAAAAAATATTTAAGGATTTTAAAAATTTAAGCATAGTCTTTATAAAATGAAAGAAAATTAAATTAAAAATATGTTTGAAAAAAATGAAGAATAAAAAAAAAAATTAGCATTTAAAAATCCTTGCAAATTCACTGAAAAAACCATGGGTTACACACACGTTATAGTTAGGAATTAGCATTTAAAAAACCTTGCAAATTCACTGAAAAAACCATGGGTTTCACACACGTTATAGTTAGGAATTAGCATTTAAAAAACCTTAGAAATTCACTGAAAAAACCATAGGTTTCACACACGTTATAGTTAGGAATTAGCATTTAAAAAACCTTAGAAATTCATTGAAAAAACCATAGGTTTCACACATGTTATAGTTAGCTGGACATTTTACTCGTAAAAAACCAATGAAATTGCCCCGTTATAGTTAGTTCAGCTAACTATAACTCACGCGCCCGCAATGCACTGCTGATGACGTCACATATTACATCACTCATGACATGGTCAGTGACATCACTCATGACATCACTGATGACATCTCAAATGACATCACTGATGACATCACTGATGACATCATCCTTGTGATAGAGTGGCAGACCTCCTCTCACCTTAATATAAGCTTTGATACACACATTCAAAAATAGAGACTAAAATTTTCAAAACAATGGACATACCAATACCAGTTACAACAACCTCTTCAGTAATTCTAAGATCCACATACACATCCACTCATTCACCAACAGTCCTATACAGTCACTCATACATGTACTCACTCATCATATGTACTCATACACCTATACATCCTGTTACATAATGCCACTCATCCATAGAGTTACTCACACACATAGTCACTCATGCTAATAAAGAATCAAACATACATTCACCTGCATATACAGTTATACACACACCACCACACTTACTTCTACGGAAACTTACACATACTTAGTCTTTTAAACAATCACTTATAGAAACACATACTTATTCATACAGGAACTCTTTCAATCTCTCCCTCTCACATATACTCACATATATACACCAATAGTCACATATACTAGTTTAAAACATATGTAGTTACTCCTGAAGACACTTTTGGGACAGTCATTCACTCACTAACACACCCATACACACACTCATCCACCCATACAGTCCTGCACACATGCTGTCTTCAACACATACAAACAGTGAGTCACTCATTCATGCACCTATGCACTACGTAATACCCCCCACCGAACCATACAGACACTCAGACTGATACTCAAAAAAACAACTACTAACCTATATAGACACCCATGTAGCTACTCACCAACCCATGCAGCCACTTATACACAAAGTGAGAGATACACTTAATCAGTCAGTTACACAATCAATTTTTTAAAAACGAATCATCCATTTAGACACTTATATACCCATTTATTCTTCCATCGAACTTGAGATATACATATATAAAACATATTTAATTTTCAGAAAAACACACATTCACTGGATGATGTCATCAGTGAGGTCATCAGTGATGTCATTTGAGATGTCATCAGTGATGTCATGAGTGATGTCACTGACCATGTCATGAGTGATGTAATATGTGACGTCATCAGCAGTGCATTGCGGGCGCGTGAGTTATAGTTAGCTGAACTAACTATAACGGGGCAATTTCATTGGTTTTTTACGAGTAAAATGTCCAGCTAACTATAACATGTGTGAAACCTATGGTTTTTTCAATGAATTTCTAAGGTTTTTTAAATGCTAATTCCTAACTATAACGTGTGTGAAACCTATGGTTTTTTCAGTGAATTTCTAAGGTTTTTTAAATGCTAATTCCTAACTATAACGTGTGTGAAACCCATGGTTTTTTCAGTAAATATATATATATATATATATATATATATATATATATATATATATATATATATATATATATATATATATATATATATCCAAGCAAAAGGCACACCTGACGGAAAACGCAGCCCGTTGAGGGGTGGCACGATACCGGTGGAGTATACCGGTTATTTGGATGAACACAGCAAACGGAATTCCACTTGTGCACTTGGATCTCATAAAAACTTCACCCAAGGCCAAGGATCATTCAAGAGGGGTTTATTAATGCCATAAACCCCACGTGACGCGTTTCACCCTCTGGGGGCTTGCTCACACACCGTTATGTCCTCCGGCCAGAACTTACATACATATCCGGTTTCCACATAGATAACAAAAGAGGACTGGCGAGATCATTTTCAGGCGCCATGTTTGAATGGTACATATGTATATATCTCTATTAGTAGAAAATAGTTAATTATACTGCAGTTAAATAACTATTCTACATCTGCAGATCAATCAACAGGATACATCAGTGAGAACATTAATATAGCATTTCAAAATACATTTTATGTACAATACCATAATATGCATTGTCCCGTATTTGTCAAGACCGGTCTAAATAGCAACCGTCTGAAATATGTATCTCTAACATGATGAATTAAGCACTTAATTATAAAACCTTATATAGCGTTTTTATGACGTATTTGACATTGCACATGGCCGTGTATGGGAGCATCGGCCCTATCGAAAGTACCCACGTAGTGGTCGGGATCTTTGTCAATGGGTCTGAGTTTGATGACAAGCGCCATGTATGAATGTGATACATGGCTGGAAAATACACATCATCATGTTTACACGGAATATTGCCATAAACATATAATGTCATATCCTTAATAGTGCTAAATTTATATAGTAGTGTCCTGTTGTAGAACACTGATTAGTGGGTAAGGACAAAGTACCTTCCTTGATTTTATCGTACTAGTGCGCTCTTGAGACTCGCTCCATATATGTTATCATGCAATACGGTTATATTTAATGTATGTCTGATCCGGTGGTACACCCTTTTAACCAAAACCAAAAACATGTGCTTCAAATAATAAAATGTAACATGATTAAAATTGAATTTGATCTTATCTGTTCACTGGAAAGCAGCCTGAAGAAAAGGGTAGGGATCCTGTGTTGCGAACCCGAGACATGGTCCCTTCTTTTCCTCCTGTAAAGGTAAAACATAGCATGTCCATTTTATTTACTTTACATAGAATGACACAGTTTGTAGCACAAGTTAAGAATCTAAAAATTGCTGGACATCTGTCTACACCAAAAGGTGTGAGGCAGCACTTGTACCTCCGATATCTACGGAATATATAGCTTTAAATTTAATATTATATTTGCATATTTTCAGATTACAAATTCTACGAACTACATATAATGAGTAATTGGTCATATGGGTTCACAGCATGGGAAGGTAGATGTGTAATGATTCAGTCATTGTGTAGATGTATAGACATCTCCTCATCAATGTTATGCCCATTTGGATATCGTGTTCCCATCCCGATAATGTGTTGTGACTCATGTATTAGACTGTATTAGACAAAACTTGCTCTATGACATAATAAGACAGTTTGTTGTAGTCTGAAAAGTGTTTGGTCTCAAAATGACGAGCATTGGGATATTGTTGATCCTTATTAGTGATAACCCTCATATGTACGAGGACTCTTTTCTTTGCCATATGTGTTGTGCTGCCTACATATCTAAGTTTGCAGGGACATTCCAGTACATAGATCACATTGGTTCTGCTACACGTAAGAAATTGTTTAATGCTAATCATACTGTTGGTGCTGCTGTTCCAAAATTCTTTCTGCATGCGACTATTTCCACAGGCCTTGCAGTGGCCGCATGGAAAAAATCCTTTGAGATCTATACTCCTGTTAGTATTCCTATTTGGCAGATCACTGTGTACCAAAAGATCTTTCAAATTCCGTCCCCTCCTGTAACTTATTTTTGGATGTAATGGTAGCAAGTTTCCTATAATTGGATCACTTCTAAGAAGGTTCCAGTTACGGGAAACTGTTTTCTTAATTTGATCTGAGTGCCCATTGTAAGTAAGAATCATACGAGTATCTGGATTGTCGGTTTCATTCGTGATGGTGGTATCGGGAGAGGTCTCTAAGATTGTGTCTCTATTAACTGTCTTCACCCTCTCCATAGCTTTCTTGAGTACCCAAGATAGGTACCTCTATCCTTGAATCTCTGTACCATGATTGATTGTTCCCTTATAAAGCCTTCTTCAGTGCTGCAGTTTCTTTTAGCTCTGAGCAATTCCCCATAGGGGATGCGCCATTTGAGTGTATTTGGGTGACTGCTTAAGGCATGAAGTAATGTATTACCTGCCGTGGTTTTGCGAAACAGGGTTGTTGTTACCTTATTATTTACAATCTCCATACATGTATCGAGATACTCAACCTTTTGTTTGCTAACAGTACATGTGAGAGTTAGGTTTATTGTGTTTTGATTGAGTTTTGTGATGAAGGTATGCACTTCCTGTTTGCTGCCTTTCCAGACAACAAACAGGTCATCAATATACCGTAACCAGAGTTTAACCCTGGTAAAGTAATTATGTAGCCTTGCTTCCTTCCTGATGTCTTCTTCCCACGCACCCATGAAAAGATTAGCAAATCTAGGTGCAAAGCTGGTTCCCATTGCAGTACCAAGGGATTGCTTGAAAATCACATCATCAAACATGAAAAAATTATTCATCAGACAGTGTCTGATGATGTCAAGTACCATCTGAGTGTGATCCCATTATCTTATGTGTCTGCGCTTGAGAAATCTGGTACACACCTCTATACCCTGGTCGTGATTGATAATTGTATAGAGGGAGTTCACATCCATAGTGACTAGTAGAAGGTCCTCTTCCCAATCAAGGTCTTGAATTTTAGCCAAAAAGTCTTTCGTGTCTTTAACGTATGAGGGTAAGGTGACTACAAATTCCCTCAAAAAATGATCAGCATATCTGGACAAATTCTCTAACACACATCCCCTGGAAGAGATGAAAGGTCTGCTGGGGGATTATCTCTATTTTTGTGTATTTTGGGAAGTAGGTACATGACTGGGAGGATAGGGAAATCTTTTTTGAGATAACGGTATTCCTCCCATTTTATTAAACCCTTGTCCTTCCACTCATTCAATTTCTCCCAAATGTGCAAGATACTATTGTTATATTCCTGCCTGTTTGATTTAGTGTATGTATTGGTGTCACTTAGTTGCCTTGTTGCTTCTGCTACATACATGTCTCTAGACAGGATGACGATGTTACCTCCTTTGTCAGCGGGTCGGATCACAATGCTATCATCACTAGCTAATTCTTGTATAGATTTTTTCTGTGAGAGAGTTAGGTTGTGTTTGAAATATCTCATTTTCTTGGCCCAATGCTGCTCTCTGAATTTCAATAGCTCCTGTCCTACCTGTTCTTGAAAGGTATCTATATTGTCATGACTCATGGTTGGCAAAAAAGTTGACTTAGGTTTAAAACCTCGCTACTCGTATCTAAATTCCCGATGTCATTTTCTAATTCGTGTAGTGCCATTAACATATCAATGTCACCTATTGTTAACTCCTCATCAGACCCAAAGTTTCCTACTTGCACAGTACCTCTACTTCTTGCGGGTTTCAGTTTATGCCACTTTTTTAACTTCAATTTTCTACAAAATTTAAAGACATCGATTTTGTCATTAACATAATTCATGGGAGTAGCGGGGCAGAATGACAGTCCTAGGCAGAGGGTCCTTTTGTCTTTATCACTAATGTTTTTTGTGAAGAGATTGATAATAGTCTGATTTACCGTGCTGTCATCCATTATTGATTTGTCTTGGAGCGTGTTTGTTTTCTTCCCACTTGCTCCGAGCCTTCTCTTTTCTTTCTCCTCTGTTGGATCCTCTTCCGCCTCTTCCTCTTGTTCCCTTTGATCTTCCTCTTCCCCTTCCTCTCCTTGTTGGGGTATCCTCCCTCTGATTCAACTGGGGATTCACTTTTGATGTTTGCCTGCTCCGTCTCATGAGCCTGTACTCGTCTAAAAAAGTCTTTGGGCGATCTGTGATGTCTCCTTCCAATAGTGATCCCATAATGACATAACGGTGTGTGAGCAAGCCCCCAGAGGGTGAAACGCGTCACATTGGGTTTATGGCATTAATAAACCCCTCTTGAATGATCCTTGGCCTTTGGTGAAGTTTTTATGAGATCCAAGTGCAATTCCGTTTGCTGTGTTCATATATATATGAACACTGTTGTTTTCTTGTGATCCTTCATCTTCACGTATATATATATATATATATATATTCACGTAAAAACCATAGGTTTCACACATGTTATAGTTAGCTGTACATTTCACTCGTAAAAAAACAATGAAATTCCACGTTATAGTTAGATCAGGTAACTATAACTTGCGCGCCCACAATAAACTGCTGATGATGTCACATATTACATCACTCATGACATGGTCAGTGACATCACTCATCACATCAATGATGACATCTGAAATGACACATTGTGGTTTGCGGTGGTTTTTTAAGTGAATTTGCAAGGTTTTTTAAATGCTAATTCCTAACTATAACGTGTGTGAAACCTATGGTTTTTTAGTGAATTTGTACGGTTTTTTAAATGCTAAGTTATGTATTTTTTTTTTATTTTTTTTTCTGGTTTTTCACCGTGCGCACACCCTGCGTGCACGGTGCGCTTTGCGCACCGTGCGCACGCTGTGGGCACTTGGTGCGCTTCACGCACCGAGCGCCCACGTTGCGCAGTTCATACCGTGCGCGCCTCGCCTTTTTTTACACAGTAACAATTTTTTTTTTTCCCTTGCGGGTCCTTCAATTTATTTAATAAATGTGATTGTTATTTCGTTTTTTTTTTAAATTTTTTTTTGCCGTGCGCGTACGGTAAGCTTACCGTACGCGCACTCCGCAATTTTTTTTTTTAATTATTAAATGTATTTTTCGTACTTTTTGGTCCTTCGTGGACGCCCTGACAAACGCTAGGGGGTCTGCAACTCTCTCCGTTGCCCCCTTTTCACGTTATCCACCTTTGTTTTTCAGTGCGAGAGACAGAAAATGGCGGCCGACACTTTCTGATTTCGACCGATTCGAATGTTTACAGTCATGTAACCACCAATCAGAATTGAGCTCGCGCACGGCACCGTACGCGTACGGTAAGCTTACCGTAAGCTCACGGAGCGCGCTTACAGATATATATATTGATTTAAATGCTATTTTCTCAGGACCTACTGAACAGATTTACACCAGACCTGCAAAAGGCACATCTCTGACCTGAGGACTACCTCTCTGCCAAATTTCAAGTAATTCCGTTCAGCCGTTCGGGCTGTAGCTTGGACTAAAAGTCCTATGGGAAAATGCATGGGGAAAACGCGTTATGGGACCCCCCTTTTTTCTCAGCCCCCGCTTGACGAATCCCCCCGAGACTCTCAGGGTAGGAGCGGAGCGCCCCACCTATTTTGAAAATTTCGCGAGGATTTGTCAATCGGCGCCAAAGTTATTCCAAATAGAATGTTGCGGATTTCCTATGGAAACACGGTCCTAACTATAACTATCTACTGGCGACCGCCAGTAGATAATATATATATATATATTTATATATATATATGTATATATATATATAAAGAATCCTCACCTTTCAACTCCACTGTACTGGAACAAAACGAGTATATTTGTTTTTTATTGCAAAAAATATTTTTCATACATTTCAAATGAAACATTAACTTTTCTTAGCTAACCTATTGGGTTAGATAAAATTTAAACATCATGTATTAATTTTTTATATTTATATTACTTTTCTAGGATTCATTTTTAAGTGAAATTATTTAGTGAATTTTGTAACTTTAATAGGTAATATATTTCTGATATTTTAATGTGTTTATTTATATTTCTTTATGGTCATTGTTTTCCTTTTTTGTGTACTATTGATCAGTTTGTAGAGGGAATAGTAAATCTCAACCCCCCGGAGATTATTATTAGCACAAATGTTGCTTAGTTTGGAGTTGGAATAGTAAATCTGTCAACTCCCCAGAGTCCAACACTTTCTCTAATGTTGCTGAGTTTCAAATGAGTAGTAAATTTGACCCCTCCAGAGTCTGACATTTTCCCTAATACTGCTTAGTTTGGAGTGGGAATCGGAAATGAGACCCCCAACAGTCCAATGATTTACCTGCTGTTTGTAGTGGGTAGTCCAATGATATGCCGCTGTAGTTTAGTTTGAGGTGGGAGTAGTAAATCTGATCCCTCTAGCATCCAATGCTTTCTCCAGTATTACTTATTGCGGATTGAAAATAGTAAATCAGACCACCCCAGAATCCAAGGCATTCCCCGATGTTGCGTATTTGGGAGAGTGGGAATAGTAAATTGGTCCCTCCCACAAAGAATTGTTTTTTCTAAAATTTGAATGTAACAAACTATTTATTTGCTGGTAGATTCAGATGTTACTAGCATCCACTTTTAAAAATTAAAAATATATGCATTTTTCAAGATATGTAAAGTTTAACTTTATTTAAATATCAACTGATAAAAATGTATTTATGCTTTGTAAATTAAATATATTTTAATGTAGAAGTTACAATATTTTTGTTAATTGCAAATTAAAGTACATATTGTTTTAAAGACTAATATCAAGATAACTTTATTTTTACTATAGCTCAGCATTCCAGATCTGGGTTGAGTGAAGTTACTGCTCCCGGACAAGCATGGATGTGAGGCCACAGCAGTGTGGCACCAACGTCAGGGCCTGGGAGCCCGTTATCCTTGCCTAGTATGCCTCAACTCTTGCTCCCGGTCCTCAGCCATCAGCCACCTTGCCTCCGGCTGAGACTATCAAGCAGGCCGGGTCAGGTCAGGTGATGGCCACACCCCCCGGGACTCCACAGCTGCAGCATGCCTTGTTTGTCCAGGACCACGGCTGCTGGTTTTGGACCTAGTATGGACCCGTCGGGGGGGCCCTCCTTACAGCCTCTCCAGCCTTTAGTCTCCAGTTTTTCCAGCCCGACAATTGCCTTCAATCAGCAATAATGATGCTATTGGAGCCCCAGAGGGTGCAGTGGCAAAGGCAGAGGGAGGCAGCAAGTAACCTCCTCAGCAACAGCAAGGCAAAGAAAGGTGAGGTGAGGTGGTTGTGAACACGGCCTCAAAAAACAACCAGAAGGGGGGGAGGGGAGCTGTGAGCAGATGTGCAGCAAAGGCACCGGAGTTTGACTCGGTGCAGCCTGCAACCTTATGCAGCTCCTCTCCCTAAGGGCTTGGCACCAGCCTCTGCCGTCTTTTGGCTCCCAGCCTTCTCTTCCATCCGGTCATCTTTGGGTGCCCCTCCTCAACTCCACCTCAACTTCTACATCCTCTCCCGAGGTCACTTATAGAGACAGCTTCGAGACCAGAAATGAATCAAACATCCATGTGTTACTCTGTGTACCCCGCTCTGCCCTGCAGCAAGGAAGTCTGGTGGAGTGGTGAGGTGGCGCAGGCCTACCAGGCAACCCTAAGACAGCACCCAGGCAAAAATCTCAAAGCAAAAGTAAAATCCCTAAAGACCCATCCCTAAAGACCCATTTCTGCAATATCAATAAATGTGGACTCCTAGTGCAGCATCGGCTCCTGCCCAGGTCCACCAGAAACCACATACATCTGCAAAACACCAAAAAGAGAGGTGTCTGTACATCACAAAGAAAGGATCCAGAAACTGTGAAGGAACCAGCATGGGCAAAAAAGAATCAGGGTCTGGTTTTGTACAAGGAGGACATCCCCCGGGTACCCCCGATCATAAATGAAGTCAGTCCAGGGGCTCTGCAGCCACAGAGTGAACTCAAGAATGAGATCTAAGGCTTTCTAGTGCAGCTCGAGAAGCCCAAATCACAAACTACAATGTGGCAAAACCAACCAGGGTGCATGAATTCGACCACACACTGCCAGACATTGGGCCTGCCAAACATATTAGGCTCAAGGATGATCTACCTCAACTCCCCATAACTCAGGTTCCAGCCCGGAGCCAATAAAGGCAAAGCACTGGAGGACCCCTTCTCCCCTATCACTGAGCCAAATGGAGGAAGCCTTAGCTACCCTGGAGAAGGTCACATATAGAGTTACCACCCGCCAGCTATTGGGCAGGATGGTTCCATTAAGCCCAATGGCCCAAAATTACAAAAAAAACTAGCAACTCTACCAGCAGTGATGACAACCTTGATGGATGGCCTGAAAAAGTCAGCAATCTCCCAGGATACCAACCACAGCCTGACTCAACATCAAAATCCAGGAACACAAAATCCCTCCAAGACAACCTCTATGCCAGCATGCGTTCAAACCCAGGATGATAAGGATGTATCCTCTATGAACCAGGAAGGGGAAAGGACACATACAGAAGCTCCACTTGACAAACTTCACTAAAGTGAAAATGATCTACCAAAAGAGAAGTAATATCTCAAATCAGCTGTGCCCAGGGAAGAAGATGTCGCTATCGCACAAACAAGATACAATCATAACTCAGAAAAATAGGAAAAAGGGAGCTCTTCCATGTCAAGAAAAAACAAGAAAAGATTTTTAAAATGACATAAAAGCAATAACTACAACAGGAGATTGACTCTTAGCCAATGGTCACGATTAAACTCAGAAGAGGAGCATGGGAAGGCAGAACCATACACACCAAAAGTCAAAGAGAGAAGCACATCAAGTCATGAGATGAATGCCAACACAGAGGGGCCCTCTGAACTAAAGCAAAAAAAAAGTCTCAGAGGAAGCCCCAGAGGTCATATCAACACTCAATGAAGCCTTGAAGATGCCAGTGACCCAGACCCGCTGCTGAAAAATGACCCCTCAACCCCCATCCACATACTTTCAATATATCAGGCAATCTCCTCAGTTGGGTCACAAGCAAGGGAAATAATAACAGCACCAAGAAATCGGGGAGAGGAAGTATTTCGGGCCACCCACATGAGCCATCTGACCATCGCCCGCCACAAACAGGCCCAGTAGTAGTGGTGTGTGGGGGGGCCACACAGGCATGGTAAAGAACCTAGGGGAAAGAAAATCCCGAAGAATGTCAGTATTGACCTCAAGCAGACCAGGCAAACAGGAAGACGTTTCCTGCAAGACCATACCCCGGAAGACTCACACCCCAGGAAGTGATAAAAGCAAGGTGGAAAAAGGATCAAATAATAAACCTTTATCCAGAATACGAGTGAAGGGGAACAGGGATATCCTCATTAGAGGAAACTTTAAGAAATTATGTGTGTACATAGCAGTTCTGGAGCAAATCTGCTCTGCTAATATAGAAGGGCTTGCCTTCAATTGACAAGGGAATGACAAGATCAATGAGCGCACAGATATCATCTTTAATAACCCAAACCAAATCAATGACCTAAAGAAAAGCAAAACACAGCTTGAGCAACTGGGCATACAATTGGTCGATCCCATGATGAGGAAATACCCACCTGCTTCCTAGTGCAGGATGTTGGCATAAAAGGTACAGCCAGAAGTACAACCTAAAATCCAAGAACAAGCCTACTACTGGTTCAGTTCTAAGGGGTACCTCTGCGGGTAGCCGGCCCCTGAAAACAATGAAAGAGCCACTAACAATAGCAACAAGCAGATCTGGCCAAGGCTAACAGTGCACAGCCTAATACTCTGCGCCAACGAACTGGGCATGGCTTTCAAGAACATTAAATGCCCGATCCAAGCCGAGGGACTCACAACACCACAATCGGGAGCACAGTGTGAAAATAAGCTTATGGAATATAAGAAGGGTAATGGTAATCAAGGGCTCAACCATCAAAGAGCTGCAGAAACACAACATTATCACTCTTAAAGAAACCTGGATACTACATTTCTTCCACGGCCAGACTTTACTGCATATGTCTCCCTTGCAAAGGCCTTGCAAATTAGTGGGCATACCTCTGGTAAGGAATCAATTTATGTTAAGAAAAACCTGGATACTACATTTCTCTCACGGCCAGACTTTACAGCATATGTCTCCCTTGCAAAGGCCTTGCAAATTAGTGGGCATGCCTCTGGTAAGGAATCAATTTATGTTAAGAACAAAAAAATAGCATCAACCAAGGTTTTTAAAGTAAGAAAGGGGGAAATGAACAATGTGAAAATAACCCTGACTAGCCACAGGTGAACAAGAACTAGGCTATCTCTCAATGTAGGCATTATATACTTACATCCCACCAAGCTAAAAAGGGAAATTACCCTGATGGCTCTGCTCCCAGTGCCCCAGGATCTCAGTGCTGCGACCCCGGAATATATGTGGATAATTACAGGTGACTTCAACTCCAATTTAGTGCAAGAGGACCTAAATATTAGCCTAATAGGTTCACAAGATAAGATCTGGGACATCCAACTAATTAAAGCACAATACCAAAAGGCGGACAAGCAAGGCAAAGTTCTTTCAGTACAAATAAATCATCCTGGCCTCCGTGTTATAAATGACAGAGTGATCCTGGATATCCCTACAGTTCACACACATTCTTCCCCTTTTAGGATGGCCACACTACATGCAGATGTCTTTGGCTCATTTCCAATGTATAGGTAAATTTGAAGTTATTACAACCTTAACCAGCACCATGCCATCCTCAGCTGTGAAGCCTAAATATGGTGCCCCGTCACGCCAAAGTCATCAGAAAGCTAATTGAAATGGATATCCATCAATAGGATAAGGTGGGACATAGACAACCAAGAAGAGTACGGCACGTGCGTTGACTCCTTCTCGGAGGTGATTCCAATGGTAGGCAATGTGCCTCCAAATTCAAATCTTTGGTGAAGTTTGGCCACATTCCTTAAAGAGTGAGACATAATTAATACAATAATGGTCAGTAATAAGGATGTATCTGAGCCCAGGACCGCAGCAAGCAGCAAAAGCAAACGTAAAGCTTTAAAACAACGATGAAAGAAAATCCTTAAAACCTACAGAAACAACAAGGGGGAGAACAACTAGATGGAATTGCAGATTACCACATTAAGGAATAAAAATAGAAAGGTGCTCTACATTCGAAGAAAAGAAGAGGAAGCCAGATCATGGGCTGCGTCATTTATGATAGTAAAATTAAAAATAGAAAGGTGCTCTACATCCGAAGAAAAGAAGAGGAAGCCAGATCCTGGGCAGAGTCATTTATGATAGTAAAATTAAAAGTAAACACAAGGAGATGATGGACGGAGCGCTGAAAGCTTTCAGACACTCACCCCCAGTCACAGATGTGGGTTGAATCCATCATCATTCTTTAGCTCAGTTTGCCACTTCAGTTAAGACCCAGCTATATGCAAATCAGTCTGACCCTGTGCCTCATGGGAACAGTCCAGCCCGAACTGCCAAGCCAGGTCTTCCCTGAACCGGAAACAAGCATCCTGGGACCTATTTCTGCGTAACACCCTTCATCAGCAAGGCATGCTTAAAATCCAGTGGAAAAGTGAGCAAGGGACCCACGTCTGGGCATACCCTGCCAACTTAGGGCGAACAAAGCAAACACAAAGAGATGATGGACGGAGCGCTGAAACTTTTCAGACACTCACCCCCAGTCACAGATCTGGGTTGAATCCATCATCATTCTTTAGCTCACTTTGACACTTCAGTTCAGACCCAGCTATATGCAAATCAGTCTTGACCCTTGGCCTCATGGAAACAGTCCAGCCGAACTGCCAAGCCATGTCTTCCCTGAACCGGAAACAAGCATCCTGGGACCGGAATCTGGGTTACACCCTTTATCAGCCAGGCTAGCATGAATCCAGTGACAAAGTGAGCATGGGGCCTATGTCTGGGCATACCCTGCCAACTCAGGGCGAACAAAGCAAACACAAGGAGAGGATGGACGGAGCGCGGAAACTTTTCAGACACGCACCCCCAGTCACAGATCTGGGTTGAAATTTGAATCCATCATCATTCTTTAGCTCACTTCGCCACCTCAGTTCAGACCCAGCTATAGGCCGGCGGGCGTTCGCCTTATATGATCTAGGAGTGCTGCCAACTTACCTCTCCTTGCCTCTCAATCTAGCACTAAAACAGGAGCTACTGAGACTGCAACTGAGTTTAAGTCTGTTAAAGTCATACTGGTATGGCCACGGAATCTCGGAAGAGCAGGATAGATGCTGCAGATTCTGCACAAATCAGGAAGAATCACTAACTCATATCCTCTGTATATGCGAAAAGCTGTCCCATCTCAGGATTTTCTGGCTGCACCCAATATGGCATGCTTTCAATGTTAGAACCTGTAGCACAGCAGTGGAATAATGCTTGAAAGGTGAGTTCTGACTGCTGGTGGATCAATTCCCGAAGTTTATGAAAGCAGTTCTACCATTGTCAGCAGGGGAAACTGACAGCACGCCTCAATAGACTGTTCAACTTTTCCGAGGAGCCCAATGATGTTCTTCCAGTTTAACTCCAGCATCAATAAAAGCCTAACCATGATAGAAAGTGCCCCTGTGTTCTTTGTGATGGCTCTCAACAACAGCTCCTGACCCCATCAAAATCCAACAGGGTGACACCTGTGGAAGACTCTTGTTTTAGTTTGAGGACTAGCTCCTGAAGTACATTTTAGCAGGTGTATTTTAAGTGGAGGCTCAGCAAGCCGCATTACGCGTAGCCTTGGGGGTAAGCCCACACTTTATCATGGGGCAACAAGTCCCATTTTTCCACTTGAATGCTTGCACTTTAGATTAATGTATACGTGCTAGGCATATTGACTGATTTTAATTATACTTCTCTATGAATTTTAATAGTCTCTACCCCCAGGTCAGGGCTCAGATTTTCATGGTCTCTGAAAAGTTCTCTATGTTACTGATGTGCACGAATGAACTATTGCTTTTATTGCAATGATTTAACATAATGGCAAAATAAAGAATTCTTCTTCTTAAATTATATAAAATATATTTTAATCAGTGTTTCATCTTTTTAAAGCTTAAAATTAATCAATTAATGAAATACATTTTATATTTTCAAAATATATAGCTTGTATTTTATAAAACTAAATTCATTTTAAAAGTCAGTGATATTGTAGGCTGTATTTTTGTATCAGATTTCTTTTGCATGTAGATGTATGGTAGATTGATATTTTGAGTTCAATATTTTTAGTTTTAAATATAAATGTGGGTTGTAGATATTATGGTTTTATACATTTTTACTTTATATTGTTGTAGGTTGACATTTTTGTAGTTGCAATCTAGTCTTATAATACCCCTCCCCATTGCCTTTACATAAACACTCTGCAAGGATAAAAGATACCATCTCTAAAGTGGGAGCATATAGGTGTTGGTGGCTATTCATCACTCCTGTTGGGCCAGAACAATCAGGTTAGTTCTGTAGACCTTTATTGAGATTAAGAAGTCAAATCTGACAGATTGCCTAGTCCATATATTAACCCAACCTGACTGATGGATAGAAGCAGAGTCTTAAACCCATCTTTAAAATCATCACCCCGTTACAACAGAAAGGAAATGTTCCCCGGTCCAACAATCATGTTCTGAGGTATGAATTGAAAGCAGTCCTGAGAGAGCTAGTGGAGTCAAAGAGAATTTTTCACCAAAAGCTAACACAACACCAGTTGTTGATCCCACCAAGACTTTGTTGTCTTCGTTTACTACATCTCAGCTAAGACAGGCACCACAAATGCAAGTTGTTGAACCACCACCTATTCTGCTAGCTTCTCCCAAGCATTAGTTTTGAAAACTGAAAACAGCAGCAGTCTTTTTGAATAACCAAAAAATGTTTATCTTATTTGGGATTTAATTCTGTTAATTGGTCAATCCTTTTGGAAACAGAATTAAACCATACTATAAAATTGTGGGCCTTTTAGCAATGAATTAAAAAATGATTTGACCTTAAGGCGTATGCTTTGTCTTTAAATAAGAACCTAAAGACTTTGAAATAAATATCATAAAATGTGTTAATGTATATTACGACACTGAACCGATTAATAAGAGAGACGATAAGCCAGAAGTCAGTCAGCATTTACTTTAGTTCGATTAGCATCAGCAATCATAAAAGTACAATAAAAACATCAATACATTTTAAGTCCAAAACATAAAATTCAATAAAAATACAATATCATGCGTAAACACAATACACTTCTGTTAAAAACCTAGATAAATACCATCAAATAGTCAAATTGTATAAAATTGCAAATATAACAGAGCTGGTTTTGCTTGCATAAAATGTAAAGACATGAGTAATGGGCTAAGATATATATGTAGCAGATTGACCCATTTAGGACAAATTAAAACAATACGTAAAGTTTCTAATGCAGAGAATGCATCACATGTGCAAATGGGAGGGTTTGATGTCTAATCCCAGCCAGCAAGTAATTGGGGGAACAGGTTGAGACGGAAGTATGTTAAAAATCTTCTGTGAATAACCGAAATATCCAATGTTAAGTAAAATTCTATTTTTTCCATGACATAGTGTGTATAGTAATGTTTGTGCTGTGAGTCTAAGTTTCTAACTTCCTGGGTATACACCTTAAATGCTCTCTTAACCCATACAGTATCTGATTTAGAAATCAGCTCTGGTGAGTTAAAAATATATGGTTTACTCATATTTGCTAGAGTTGTTGTTATATAACTCAACCAAGGTATGCGCAGGCTATGGCCCATATTCAGACGATCTCTCAATATCAATCTGTTGAATTCAAACTTGGTTTTGGCTCATATCTGTGAGAAGTTCTACTGATATATGCTGACCAATAATTATAGTGGGCACCTTGCACCAGTCCAAAGAATCCCTTATTGATGATAGGTTAAAGACAACCTTTATTGAAAGCTATCCTAGTGGTAGCTATGGAGAGCAGCCTTCAGGCTAAGTCTTGAAGGAATGTAAAGCAGCTTGTTTTACCAGTCTATAATCTCTTGAATGACCAAATGAAAGGCAACCACACCCGGTATATATATAAAATATATGTATTGATTTCTAAACACACCCTACTAGTCTCATTATGAGGCTAGAGGTCCAAACACATAAGTTACACTTCAAATATTACAGTAAAATAGCACAAATACACGTCAGGCCCAAGGGGCGAGCCAAACCATATACTAAAATAGTGGTATAAGAACTATGACTTAACTAGACACAACGCCTAGAGCCTGTAGAATCACTTGGACCCCAAGGAACCACCCAAGGTAGTGACACAGGGGACCCATGGGGCCGTGTGCAGTGTGAGAACAAAGCCGCGAGCTCCCGTTAGCTTCTATGGGGAAAGTCGTGGTTAGATTTTTTAAGATTAGGGACACTTAGAGATGAGCTAGGACCAAACCCTTTTGGACTTAGGAAGTTCTAGGGCCATCACCCACGGGAGCACTGGAGTACCCGAGTTACCTCACCCAGGGAAGCCGGGTGCATAGGTGTCAAATGGTGTTGGGTCGCGTCGTCGTTTTCAATGGGAGCTGGCAAAGAAGGGCTGCTGCCGGGAAGATGCGAACTGTCCGAAGAGATCCAAGCCTGGATCGAGGTCGAGAAGAACCTGAAAGCAGAGGGGACAGAGTCTGGGTCACTAGCCAGTGACCAGGAGCACGATAGGTGAATGCCCACCGATGTCGGGTGATTTCAGGTGAAGAAGGTGAAGCTTGACTCTTCAGCCACGAGGACCAGGAGGTGTCGAGGATGACCAAGAGCTGGATTCCAGCGGTACCACGAAGGATGTCGAGTGCTGCAGCATCGGTGCCCGGATTGGACACAACAAGCCTTGGCAACAGCAACCCATGCAGAAAGGAGAAAGATACTTTGGTGCAGACCAGCAAGGTCTGAGGAACTCACCACTTGGTCGAGGGTCAGGGCACATCTGGAGAAACCAGTGAAGCCCAAGGAAAATCAAAGTTGCCTTTACAGGGACCCACCAGTCAACAGACCAGGGATCGCGAAGGGACCTCAAGACGAATCACAAAATGGTAGCCCATGGGTCACTCGGGGTGACTAGGCTGAGATTCTTTGGTGGATTCTCTCCTCGAGGTGGGGGCTACAAGTATCCCCAAGCATGACTTCAAGAGATGTTGGGAAGTCAATGCACTTGCAAAAGTGCACAGTGACCAGGAGTTCCAGTTGCACGTTACTCACGAGTAGGCCTGGGCGGCAAATTCCGTTCCGTTCGCGGAATTTGCGGAATTTGGGTAATTTCGCGTTCTGCAGAGAACGCGAAATTGCCCAAAATTTCGCTTTCCGCGACTTCGCAAAAGTTTTGCTTGTTCCCGTTCTCAAAATGCGTGTTCGCAAGATATTTCTCCCCGAGCACGCAAACAGCGATTGTGAACAGGAAAAAAGCATTGCGAACAAGCAATTCCGCGTGTTCGCGGAATTTCTGCGTGTTCGCGGAGATTTTTTACCGTTTCGTGGAGATTTGCGTAACGCGATTACGCAAATTCCGCCCACCCCTACTCACGAGGACTGTGGGTCTCAGCTTTGCTGGGGACTTGGGTCGGCCTCTGAAAAGTCTGGAAATCTTCTTCCTGTGTTGCAAAGTCTTCGGTGTCCGGTGGGAGCTTCGGAGATGCAGACTGGCAATTGCTTTTTTGGTGCCTGCCAAGCAGGGGAGTCACTCCTTGACCCCAAGGGATACTTCTTCAGTCCTCTAGTCATTAGTAGAGCGTCAAAGTTCCAGGATTCAGTTGCAGAGTTTTGTTCAGGGATATCTAAAGTCCTGTTGGCAGGGGTTCCTTACTTATACCTAAGAAAGGGGTTGGACTCAGGAGACCCACCTATGGGAGGGTTTGGAAAGAGGGGTGGCTACACCCATTTCCTTTGTCCAGTTTCACGCCAGAGCAGGGGCTGGTAGCCCTTACAACCGGTTGAACTGGACTATGCACAGGGACACCAAATGGGCCCCCAGTGCAGACTTCAAAGCACTCTTGGAGTGCTCCCACCCAGCTCCAATACACTAAAGCATGTCTGGGAGGTGGTTACACTTCCCTGTGACAGGAAACCTATTGTCCAGGCCTCCCCTGCCAGAGTTTCGGTCAGCAGCAGGAGGCCAGACTCGTGTCTGTGGCTGCAACATCCATTTTGTGATGCCAGGGCTCTGTTAAGCTGGTACTAGGTATACCGGTGCTGTCATGTCTCTCCCTCTAGAAGGGTGGGATCATACTACCACACCAGTTACTGGTGTGGGGGTATGATTCCAAGGTATTTGACACCAAACACGACATGTTTCCGTGCAGCCAGTCCAAAGTTAGCATTTACCGTTTGGTTATAATGCACTTAAGAGTATATGGTCAGGCTGCACTACTGACAACCCGGAGGATAGATTCTGAAGGCTGCAGATGGGCTCAGCTCATGCCTGGCCACCCTCTCACACATAACAAAGCACCCTGCCTTCAGGATTGAGAAGGCCTACCATAGGGGTGACTGATTGGTTTCTATGTGCAGTGATAGGTGAGATATAGTGAACCTATATCTCTGTAAGGGGTGCATGCACCATCTTACCCAGGCTGCAGTAGCAGACCTGTTGTGTCATTTTGGAGAGCTTCCCAGGGTGGCATAATACATGCTTCAGCCCCTGGTAGGCCTCTGGGGTACCCATGCCCTGGGTACATAGTATACCATATACTAGGGACTTATAAGGGCACTCCAGAATCCAATCTGTGGTGTACCTAAGGTACAAGGAATCCATTTGTAAGAGAGAGCAGATAGGCTGGGGACCTGAATAGCAGGTTCCCAGCCAAACTAAGTCAAAAACCATCAAAATACCAGGACAAAAGTGGGGGCAACCATGTAGTCAGATTCCATCTTCCTACAATATCGAACACCACAAAAGTATAGGGCACAAATATATGTACTCAGCAATAAAGCCTGCACCTATTTTATTGTGTACTTTTTCTGCAGGGACATTTTGTGTAATTCCTAACAGTTTTCTAAAATCTTTATTTTCTGCTGTTTGTATAGCAATGAAAGATATATATTACAGACTTTATATGACTGTAGCCTAGACGTCTAGAAAAGGCATCAATACTAAAGATGACCCTATTTAAAAATTGAATCTGTGATTTCAGTAAAGGGTCCCAAGACAATTTATCACCCGGCAAGATGCCTAATAGCAGAACTTGTCAACCTAGCCTAAATTATGATCCTTTACTACATAAGTCTTAATCTTGGTGTTTGTGGGTCCCATGGTCATAGAATATGATTCAGAGTAATTAACTTTTTAGGCCCAGATTTTCCATAGAATCACACTAATTGGCATAATAAAAATTGCAAGCCATTAAGCCAGAAGAGAAACGAACCTCACTTTTCTATCAAGGTGTGGGAAGTGAACTCAAAGATGTTTTATTTAATGTTGTGAATCTTTCATGCAATTGCAAAGAACTGATTGAACTTTTGTTCCAATAGGTTCATTGGCTGATTTAAGGAAAGCTAAAGGAGAGGTTACAATCTTAGTCATTCAACCTAGTAAAACACAGCTGCTGTACAGACAATGCAAGTGAATAGCATATAAGGACCAATATCACCAAAAGAATGTTAAAAATGATAGAAATTGAAGCTGTGTATGTATTGGCATCATGCAGTCCACTTCATTAAATAGTTTAATGTAACAGAAAAAAGCACAGTCTACAAAGTACTAAATAAATCACAGGCCGTGGTGGCAGCGAACTTGGAAGATGGTCCGTAATCAGAAAACTAGTTCTCTGGGGTAATACTAAGATGGATTCCCAAAGAACAATGCAACCATGAGTCTCAATGGTCTTAGTCAACTCCAAACAGCTGAATGTGGTTATGTTGCAGGGATTCTGTTTTGAAACAGAACTATGCTTGGGATCACAGGACGGCAGAATGTAGGGACTGAGTCACCATACACATCAGTGCCTATTGACCCAAATCTGGCTAGTTCATAGTGCCTTATCTGCCCTCCCAAACTTCCCAGAGCAACAGGTAAATAGTCATCCCAGAATACATCTCTCTAGTCCCCAGGTGAACCATTGAAACAGATCGTCACCTTTCATTTTCTTACTCATGCATGTCCATAATAAACAAAAGAAAGACACAAGGAAAGTTTGCAATATGTATTAAAACTATTGTGCTCTATCATGAAGCAACTGTGTAGTACTTAGAAAACATATGCAACTGAGCACAGAAATCAGCCTTATAAGTAAACTATAAACAATAAAAAGCCCTACCATGGTGAATAATGTATCTGCTTAAGCCTACCCTCAACACGTGACCACAGTGATATATCAGTGATCTCTGGTATTACAATCAGCCCCCATACCTGTCATTTGTAGTTAGTTGGTCTGCAACTCAGATTGTGCAAAGCTGGGGCACAAGTTTCAGGACCTTTCCCCCTGCAAGAGCCCTTCTCTCTTTTTTTAAAAGGGCACTTCTCTGTTTATATGATAAGAAGTGCCATGTTGGAAAACAGCTGCTTCACTTTTGTTTTGTCTGTATATTAGGAGATTTTGCTTCACCGGGCACAGGTAAACCGGACACAATGTTGTTTGACCTTGTATAAAATGTTCAGACTGAATCCCAGCAGAGGGACTGAATAACTATAATATTATGTGCAGCCTATTTCTAAAATAATATTGTGGCACAAAATAATATGTGTTTCATGTAGCTATGTAAAGTAAATACAGCCCACAATGTGCACTTAGGCTAATATAAGGGAAAACTACAGGAACCTGAGGCATCTGCAGAATTTCCGTAGGACTGAATACCCTGTAAGGAACTTTATCCTAAAGGATTCCATCAGTTACAGGAACAGCTGAAATGTTCATGAAGAACAAGTCTCTTTTTAGCGTATGTGAGATGAGTGAGGTGAACAAAGTCAATAAATACTGTGGATGGTACTGTATTATCTTCTGGCACATTTGCAGTTTGGGGAACAATATCTGGAACAATAAATGTTAATTTAATAGATGCTCCCTAATTCAAGCTAATCCTTGGAATAACATTTTTAACTCTTACATGATCTCACGATTCTTTGAGCAGGATGATCAATTCTACAAAACTCAGGCTACTGCAAGGACCATTGTTGAAGGTCATCAATTATCATTTTCAAGTCTGAGACTCTGGCCAAGTACTTAGCCACAGTCAAAAAAGGAGTATAATATCTGTTGTATAGCAATATTTCCAAAACAATATAAAAAATGTTAAGATGTTTGATAAACAGGAGGCTGGCAAATTGCCAACAGTGTGAATATGATGGCCAGATCAACCCTCAACTTGGAGTTCCCCTTCCCTGAAGTAGAAATTATGTTTTTTAGAGGCTGAAACAGAAAATGCAAAGAAGTATAGGAAAATGTTGTATCAAGCTTCATCTGGTCATTATAGTCATCAGCATTTTCTCCTCTCTTCTGCTCCTAAGTAGGGGAGGAGTTGCGTACTTGTAATAATTACAAGGCAATTAATATATTAACCATTAAGAACAGGAATTCTATTCTGTAAATCCTGGCACTGTTAGACCAGCACAAAGGGCAGTTATCTTCACTAAATTGGATCTCTGGGCACATACCATCTCATCAGAGACTGAAAGGGTAATGAATGGAAGACTGTTTTGCAGATTAACCTTGGTCTCTTTGAATACCAGGTCTAGCTCGTCGGACTCTATAACTCCATGGCGGCATTCCAATTTTTCATGGATGATGTACTTCAAGAATACATGTACCTCTTCTGTATTATCCACATAAAGGATATATTGATTTGCTCCAGTTCTTGGAAGAAACATTAGGTTCATATCAATGCAGTTCTACAAAGATTTACAGAGCATCATCCATTTGCAAAACAAGAAAAGTGCTTGCCTCACCCAAAATCGGTAAAAGTTTTATGAGACCTCATAGATTTAACTGCTATCCAGATGGAGAATAGCAAAGTCACTACAATTTCTCATTGATCAATACCCAGTAATGTGAAAGACTTACACAGCTTTGTATCCTTCAAGTGGAAATTTCAGAACAGTTCAACAAATTAAATTTGTTTTAATGAAAGGGATTCCTTTTGCCTGCACTAAGGAAGCTGGTCAAGCCTTTACCAAATGAAAGACTCAGTTTTCTCAGCCCCCCTCATTGTGCCATCCATATTTAGCCTGCCATTTCTATTAGAGGCTGAAACTTTGGATTATCTCATAGTATGTGTTTTATCCCAAACACAAAAACTAGGCACAATCAACCTGTGGCATATTTCTCATGCAGGTATACACCAAGCGAACAGAACTATAATGTCACACACAATTAAAAATTAGCTATTAAACACTCTTTTGAACAATGGAGCAAGACATACTGTAGAAATCAACATCACCATTATCTTAGGTTTTTGGTATCAGCATGTGCACTGACACTGCATTAAATGAGATGGGTGCTACTTTTCTCATGCTGTGATTTTACAATCACTTATTGACCTGTTGAAAAAAATTGAAAAGGGGTTGCACTTTCTTGTTGCCCAACTCTGTCAATAACAGAAAACAGTGGATAAGATGTAGAACCACCACTGACTTTGCCAGCCATTTAATCAAACAATAATGGGATAGCCCTTATAAGTATACAGAAATACTTGTTGACTTCTTTAGCAAAAGCAATCATAGATTTCAATTCACTGATTGGCTTCAAGAAGGGAAAGAATGAACTAAACAAGGCGGGCTGTTTTACAATAGTAAATCATTTCTCAAACCCACACTAGACTTCCAACAACAAATTCTAACTACAATAAGTGGCACCAATTTAGCTGGGCATTCAGAAGAGTAAAATGACTAAGCCTGGGCGGTGAACTCCGCTCCGCTCGAGGAGTTTGCGGCGATTTCCTCACTCCGCGTTACGTAAGGAAAATCCACCTCCCGTGAGATTTTTCCTTGTTCGCGATTGTCAACATCAACTTGGCGAGCGCAAGCATGGGAAATCAACCTCCCGGCGAGATTTCTCAATGCAGGCGGTCAGATTTTTTATTGCGAGTGGCCGCTTATGCTCCGAACCACTCACGTTGAGAAACTGTGCGCTCGCGTTGAGGAAGCTGCCACTCAAGTGAAAACCTACTCGAGCGGCACAAAGAATGCAACGCCCGCTTACGCTGTGCATGGTGCCGTTCACAATGATTGCACAGTGCAGACAAGCATCTGGCACTGAAACTCACAGCGAAAAGCATTTATCCAACGCAGTCCGCCGCTTGCATTGCAGAACTCCTCCCAGGATTTAAAATGACTCTTATAGCAATCCGACAACAGTTTTCATGACCAACCCTGAAAGATGATGCATAGAAATACATTAACACCTGCAAAATATGTGCTAAAGAAAGGTAGATCAATGGATTTTGTAGTGGAGATTCTAAAAAGTCACAGGAATACTGTTATATACTTAGTGGAAGATCATCTGATCAAAATGGAGCATTTTATTCAAGTTGCCCTCTGCACTTGAATTGGGAGACATCTTTGCAGAACATTCAATAAAATACTATTCTCAACATCTTGATTACAGATAGAGGGATCCAATAAACGTCACATTTTTGCCAGGGTTATATAAGTCCTTAAATATTGATGCCAGATTGTCTACATATTTTCACCCACAAACATATGGCCATAATAAGGGGCAGATTTACTAAGAATTCATGCAGCACATTGCATTATAGCACATTCTCTATGCTGAGTTCTGTGAATGGGAGAAAGCTGAAGGGTATCACATGAGAGGGAACTACAGAGCACCATATTTACAAAGATATGGCACTCTTCTGCTCTCTCCACCGATGGCTTAATTGTGGCTGCCTAGCACCAATAGAGGTACCTTTATGCCATGCTGCAAGGGTGCCTGCATTATGGGCAGGACTGTTTTTGTGCAAGAAGGGATACCTTCTTAATATACCTCTCTTTCAGAGAGATCCCGGGAGTGAAGAACAAGTATGTAACACTGCAGGCAGCTGATCTCGATTCAAGTGTGACTATAGGCACCGCTTCCCACCCGGACCTATGCTATGGCAAACTTTAGAGCATTAACATTCACAAAATGCAATGGTGAAACCCATAAGCTACGCACCTTATACATCTATGCACACCTTAGTGTGTGTGCATAGTTCACATGAGTTCAGGGTTTTCCCTGAGCCGCAGGTACTAAAGAAAGCCAATCAATTGGATGTTCATTGGCTGAAACATGTAGACCACTTCTCTTGGATCACCATTTTTGCACATCTTTGAAGAGTAGTGTGACATCACTTTTTTCTTCTTCATGTCCAATATCTCATTTTTAATCTTACCCAGAGGACCACACAATAAAGGTTTTTGGTATCCAGGATGTATTTTTAACTTATTACTTTCATGGTATTATTCACTACTCACAACAAAGAGAAAACAGTTCTGCTGTAATCAGGCGTCGAAGCACAAATAAGGAGGCATTTGGCTTCCTGGGTGGGAACTCGATGATGAAGCATGCCACCAAACTAGGTTGGTGGGTGAGGGTTCTTCTATAAACCCAAAAGGATTCCTGCAAGGGAAATTGTGATGCTGATAGCCCACATGATTGGGCTGTCTAAAGCTTAGCTCCGCGCTCGTTCTCTTTGTTTGTTGACTTCCTTATAGTATTCATATTCATTTCACTCAATTCTAGCTTTAAAAATCTTAGTAAATCTGGAATTATGTGAAATACATTGGTGGATGCATAGGAACATCCATGGTCCACCCAAAGAACACCTCCCACTGCGAAATGTAGTGCAGTGCAAGCGTCTGTGTTGCATTACATTTGTTTAGAAATCTATGTAAGTCCACACAAACCAGCCCTTGCATGGGTTTGTACATCCCAAATAGGCCTCTGTTTTGCGCTGCACCACCTTCTGCAAACACTTACAAAATTAGTGCCTGAGAGCCCAAACCAACTTCAGAGCATTATCCTCAACAGCATCTGCCCAATATGTTACTGCTTGATTGACCAGTTAAGTATTCCTAATGTACAAGACCATTATGATCACCTTCATTCAGTAACAAAACTGTGAAAGATAATTTAGAAAATGCAAAGAACAATTACAAGATGCAGGCAAAGAAAAAACAAAAGTCAGTCCCTGAGGTTAGGGATCAAATTTGATGAGTCACTAATTATTTAAAACTTTAACCAGGAAGTGATGGCAGCCAGGGACCCCAACTCCTGTGCCTAGCCCTGCACACAAAAGGGAGGGGGCTGCCCCCAGGCATGGCTCCAGCAAAGTCCACTCCCAGCTGGTGGGAGCATGACAAATGCTCCTGCCCCCTGGAAGTGGACTTTTCCTCTTTGTCCCTTCCCGCTGTGAAGACCCTGCAGGGGGTAGAAGTGCTGGGTAGAAGTGCTGGCTCCCAACGGGGGCAGGGAGCCAGCTGGGGCTGCAAGGGCATTTGTGCTCCAAGTGCAGCCCCAACAAAGATGATGTAGGTGCCCTGGGTTGGCTCTAGGGCATCTACCCTTTACTGGCCAGGCCTCAGGCGTTGGGGTCCTCGAGGCCAATATTGCTCTCCTCCCCATTCATAACATGGTCAGGTCCCAGGAGAAGGGGTTCCCAGGGCTGAAATCAACTCTGGGAGAGGCAGTGCAAAACCCTCCACTCCAATTATTAATGGCATAGGCCATGGGGGACGAGGTCAATTGAGCAAATGTTGACCCAGGGAGGGGGCTGTTTTCCCCTCTCCCCCTTGCTAATATGGCCTGCCCTGGGAGACAGGGTCCCCGTGGCCAAGATTGGCCCTTGGAGAAGAGCTGCGTGCCACCCTCCCCATTTAAAAATTGGCCGGGCCCCAGAGGGATGACAAAACCCTGAGTCTAGAGGTGATGATCGAGCCTTCGAATCAACCAGAGGGTTATGTTTAGTTAACCATGGAAGACCAAATATTAGACAAAATTGAAGAGCATCTATGAGGTTGAACGTGATTGCTTCCTCATTAGTGTTTTCAAAGTTGTGATTCAAGTTTTGGTATGTTATTGGATAGGACTGGACGATAACTCCTTTCCATAGACAACATTCCCTACCTCAGGCTTATCTTTCTTTTGTGTTTGAGTTCTGAGGGTGTTTAATACGTAGATATTCATGAAATGTGCGGCAGCCCCAGAGTCAATCAAGGCTCCAAGCTCCAGGTCTGTCCACAGCTTCTCTAATGGTTACAGGTATACCCATGAAGATAAGGCAGACAAGAAGGATGTCTTGAGATTGAATTGGAAGGTAAACCCGGCAGGCCAGCCTCAGAACTTCGGAACAAGTAATGGGTATGGATGGGGTTCCTGCTATGAACATCCTGCTTTTTGAGTGCTTATTGGGGTACTCTTTGACAGCAGGACCTGTCTTCCACAGTAAAAACATTGAATCAGTTTTCATAGACGGGCCCTTAATCTCACCTATTTGCATATATTCCAAGGTTTAATTACTTCTTCTCTTGCTTTCTCTCTAACTATAATAAACTTTGGATCTGATGCTGCTCTCCCTTTCTCAGATTTTTGCTCTACAGGTGATGACTGATTTTTACTGCCAGGTCATTTAACTTTTCTATAGCATCAGGTGGGTCAACTATTTGTGATATTAGGCCTTTCATATCATCACAGAGACCCCTACTGAACACTGAGATTTTCTTTTCTTCTGACCATTTGGCCTCAATGACTTGAAGGTTAAAATTTGAACTAAAATGTAAAAGATCTGAATTTCCTTGTCTCATTAGCTGCTGTCTATACAAATGAATGGAGGGGGAAGAATTGCCACACCGTCTCTTTGAAAGGGTTGTAATTGTATAAAACAGGAGCACCTTGCTGTAATAACGCAACCAACCATTGGGCTTCATACTCAACTAAGTAAGTCAAAATGAACGCAACTCTGGATGAGTCATGTGAAAATTATGTGGATCGTGCCATAAAATTGAGATAGCACTGGTTTAAAAAAATGGCAAACTTCTTGCGGTGTCTTTAAAACCATTCCAGAGAAGTCAAGGAAATAGGCTAAGGTGTAACAACTAGTATCTGAGTGTGCTGAGTGAAATCTGATGTACCATCAGCCAGGGCTGCAGGTGTCAAAACTATATCGTTTTTGTTTAGTTCCTCCGGTTGGAGAGAACCCCTATTGGCAAGTCTCATTCGAGTAATTATCCCCAACAACTGTACTACCTCACACAATCTATCTCATATATATGTACAAGGATGGTAACCACGAAAAAAAGAGAAAAAAAGAAGTAGGGCGCGACAAAAAACAAGCAAGGGTGAAACCTGGAAACACTACTGTGTTAAGATGAGAACCCTCACTCACCCTAGGGTCACATGCTTCATCTGAGGGTCCCCTCTTCACACTGGGACCACGAGGTGCCCAGTGTGGGCTACAACTCCCCTGTAGGAGAGGAGCTGTTTTTTTCTTTTTCATCCAAGCTAAGGGTTCCCTCTATCTTACAGGGGAGAGAGAGGCAGAGTGCAAAACAAAATGTGTGAGTATAAAACTATGTTTTCGTGGGTGAAAACAACCTTAATTCTAATACCCCCAATCGATAGACATAAAACCAAGCTAAGTGAGATAGGGATATGGATATTACCTTATGTTATAATCTGGTCAACATGTTTCTGCCTATATAGACCTAAATGTTCTTGGCATTCCTCAGGACCAAAACTATGTGTCACTCTGCTTAAAGGGTGATTGAAAAAGTAATATAAACCATACTTTTACTGGTATGGAGTATAATTGTGGAACCGACATCTGTTAAGGTCCACATGATGCTGTAAAGATATATAAAAAAGGAAAACATTCAAAACACAGTGTACAATCACAGTACTAAAAACAGGTTCTGCGCACAAGTTAGGAATAAACACAATGTAGCGAGACCGTAGGGTATGGTCGAAATGCACGAAAAGAGGAGCGCGAGACGATTCTTCCCTCGTTGCCCAGACCTTACGATCGAATTGTGGATAGACTTACCCGTCATCCACCCCTCCCTACGGATTTTACCCGCCTTTTCTGTCTCTGCCAAATTTGAGCTAGAGACCACGAGTCTTCTTTCTGCCCCTACGCCCTGAAGAGTCACGGGTTGTTTCCCGTTGACGAAAGACGTGTCGGCTGGTTGTTCTCATGTCCCTTCAATTCACTTGAAGAAACGCACTATTAAATCTACAAAGACATTTCTGGTGTAGACCTCTTTACGTGCATTTCGACCATACCCTACGGTCTCGCTACATTGTGTTTATTCCTAACGTGTGCGCAGAACCTGTTTTTATTTGTAGTGGGTGTCTCCTACACCCCAACTCGCAGGGGTTCTTTTTTCTTGCCAGGGTTTGTTTTCCCCTGATCTTGCAGCACCGTACTCACCTGTTCATAACCGGACCCTTGGTGTGTTATGTTTTGAGCGCCATTCTTCCTTCATCAACTAAACCCCTCACAGAACCTATTTTTACAATCACAGTACTCCCTTTACTTCACCGCAGCAGTGTCCTTCACCAACATTACAAACAAAATGTGACACAGTTGTGAGTCAATAGTCAACTAAATCTAACTATAAGATATGCATCACCTTCATCAGTACATTCGTGGCAGGTTTCGAACTACAGAGGTATACAAAGGTGATAGCAAAGTTCATATAGATGTAGCTTGGCAGTTCCTTATCTATTTCTAATACACTAATTGGTTCACTCATACAGAATCTCTACTCCTATTATAGAACAGGGGCCAGATCCCATACAGATATATGAATATATGTTTATCTATCGAACTCCCTAAATCAATTTTCATGTGCTGGCAAGGTGCAATTTGTGCCTGTGCATAAAAATGGATGAACAAAAAAAACTGACAAATGGTACCTCTTTTAAACATATATCAAAGAATACATTGTGTTGTCAGCTGGATGGTGATCCAATCCACAACATCCCTGTGTAAAAAAACTTAAATTAGCATAAATATCACTTCTGCAGATATACTAAAAAACAAGGTGTATGTTCAACTGTCTTTGAGGAGACACGCATGGCATAAGGTTCGGTATACGTACGGCACATGCATTTACTGCGGACTGTACAACACCATTTAAAGAGCCAATGTTATTGAAAGCCAAGCAGTAACAAAACTTCTCGTCTCAGTGTCAGCCCTCCTCACATTAAAAATTCAAAATTAAAAAATTACGTCCGCCTTGATGGAGCGTCCTACTTCACAGGTCTCGACCACCACATCTGTGAAGGGCTGGAAGGGAAGAGCCGGCGAAAGACGCTCCAATATAGGTGCGTTAAAGTGGAATTGACCTGTATATCAGCATCTCAGTTCCGAATCTAGGATTCTGGGAACCATAGTGCTTGCTGTCTAATTCAGTTTGGACGGAGGACACTCAGCGTTCAAGGACACAATAGTATTTTAATCATGAGGGACCTAATGTGGCCAATGATTCATTTAGGGCATTCTAATAACATCGAATACCTAGCAACCAATCTGAAGGGCAGAAAATTAAGGCAGATTTATGCCTACACAAACTCACAGATAACAGGTCTGGCATCATCCTGGTCAAGAGAAAGAGTGGATTACAAATATTTCGCCCTTCCTTCTTAAATTCCCAAAAACTACTATTTAAACATACATAGCTTGAAAAAAAAATAAACCCTTCAGTCCATGTATCTCGAAGTGTCAAATATGACAAATATACCTCTTCTTGTGACCTTCATGCAATCAGGTCTCTCTCAACCACACTAGATGCCCAATACACGAGACATAACGTTGGAAGTTAGGTAACAGACTGAGTGTAGTGTATGTCAAGTCATTATGTTCCCGATATAGATATCTTTATATGGATACCAATAAATGCAGTTTTATATGTAGGTTTGTGGAGAAGAAATTATTCTGAGGTCTTATGTCTAAAAAGAATGATGCCGTCATTGATGGTTCATAATGAGCACCAAGGAATATTATCATTCAGTCCCCTTTTATGACTCCCTATTCGGAAAGCCCACGGCTGTTCCCTCTAGAACAGGATCTTCTCTAGAGGACCCATATGTGTATCGGAATTAGGTTTGTCCAGTATCACCCAGGTAAAGTCATCCTCAAGATGGAAATGCCTGATCAATTTAGTGTTGGATTTCTTCAGCGGCATTCAATCAGGTAGATGACACAGCACAAATTACAGTTTGTGTGTTTCATTAGGAGCCATGGTGTTTTGAGCCCCAGATCCTGCTGTTTTGTTTGTCGTGTGAAGGAACGCACAGAACAAGATCCACAAGGAAAATGTCCCATAATTGGGGGTACACCCCAAAGTGACTGTTGCACCGCCTGTCCTATTCCACATCGGGGTCTTGTATGGACTAGAATGTCCTTCAAGTTACTGCTCCATTTCAGAGCAAACAAAGATTTCTCCAAAACCTTACCTCCCTTACTTAGGATGTGCCAGTTTCTATTTACAGCCTTCTTTCTAGTGTCTGTAAAGTGACTGTATGTGCTTACACAAACCATCATACCCATTTTGTCTTTGAGGTATGTCTCCAAAAGGGCATCTCAGTTATATTGTTCCATGCCGTCTTGGAGAATCTACGAACCAAGTTTTTAGGATATTGGTTATTTGGTTGTTTTCACCCACCAAGAGATGGTTTTAAACTCACAAAATTTTGTTTTGCACTCTGCCCCTCTCTCCCCTATAAGATAGAGGGAACCATTGGCTTAGATGACAATAAAAACTCCTGCTCCTCTCCTACGGGGGAGTTGTTGTTTTACCTTGCGGTCTCAGTGTGTAGAGGGAACCCCTATTGGCTCCCTGTCTAAGTGGCTTACTAGGTTCCAGGGGTGTAACATCTTGGCATAAGGCTTGGTTCTCAGCATGGATGGCTGTCCGAATATTGGCTATGTCTTGCAAGCAGAAGCATTGATCATCCAGATCAGCTATGTAGGGCAAGCACGTGGGCTTTGCCTTCTGTCAGATGATGTCGACTTACCTTAAAAGTCCACGGCGTAGCCCTGCAGAGATGATATGAACCTACCTTAACAATTTTGATGTGCCCTGGGTCGGTGATGTAGACCAACCCTGGATGCCCTGCCTCTTACTCGCGAGAAGAACTGCAAGGAAGTTAGATGGGACTGAGGGAGGAGATTATGTTGTGGGTATATGATGTAGGTGTGCTCCTTGTGTGTTTTCCCATTGTCCTACCTTACAGGATATGCAACAAAAGGCCCATTAAGCCCTGACCTCACCAATGATCGTCTGACCCCCGCTGAGGTGTATGTGCAACTACCAATATGCAAGGTACAATGCCTAGGATCAACTGAACTCTCTTCTATAGCAGTGAGCTGTGCACTCAAGAAACAGTGATATTTCTCACCAAAGATTTTAGGATCTCATATTTTTACATGCAGTTTTGTACAATGTCTGCAGAAGGGGAAAGTAGAGACATGATTCATTATACCTTTAGGCATTGCTTCATAGATGCCATACAATATGTGAACTGAACACAGCTAATCGAATAACTAGCACCTAATAACTCTGGTTACACTTGTAGTAATTCCAGAAGTGCTTCTGCTTTATTGTTCTTCGTTGCATGTGAAGCAATCTGTAGTGCACATTAATACTTAAAAGTGATCAGTAGCTGGTCAGAGTATTACTCAGAGCATTAGCGCTAGTCTTTGATTGTTATTTGGTTATGAGCAAGATGCAAAATAGTTAACCCAAATCTCTAGGTCCATCCGTGAATGGATAACTTGTTTGCTTTAGCATTATTCATGCATACATACAATACCTGTTTCATGTTTCTTTGTCTTTCTCCTTTTTTCAGGTGCTGTCTCTGGTTGCCTGACTTGAGGGTGATCGCAGGACTTTGTGGTGAGAAGACTATGTTACAGGATAACAGGTAAGTAGATTTTCATTGCCTCAGAGGGGCTTGTAGTGGGCTCCAGAACTGCTCTGCCAGTGTTGACATCTCGGGGCAAAGTGGCTTCTTCAGTTCGGGTGTTTTTTAACTAGACCGCCAGCCCGTGACTGCACCCCAGCCACACCCAACATAGCTGTCCAGAATGCCAAGATCTTGCAGGATCTCAGCATTCTTCAAACACAGAGCAGAAGTAATTAAAGAGCATCCAGTGCTTGGCGCGCTAAAGCAAATATGGTAAAAATGAGTGAAATAATGCAAACTTAAACCCAAGTAGAAATAATGCAAATGGAAACATAGGAGCTCGGGGTACATCTCACAGAAAGTGGTTGCAAAGCAATCGGTGCTTGGGGGGCATATTTACATCTATGGTTGCGAACAGGGCATTTGTTGCCCTGGGGCATGATTACCTTTCACAGATAATGGGTAAATAGCTTATTAACCAAGAATTCACCATGGCAGTGACTAGAATAATGTGTTCTTGACAGTAGCATGGATAGGGACATGACACCAGGCCCTGTGTCCAACCTCTGTTGCATGGGGTTGGCTGCATGCAGGGGTTGGCCATAGGAGCAAGATGCAGGCAAGGGCCTGTGGCTACCTCTTGCCAGTTCACAGTCAGAGGCCATGTGCGGCGGTTTTTGGATTAACGTATGCTAATTAAATATTACTTTACATAAAGAAAATCCCTAGAAATTCACTGAAAAAACTAACTTTACAGGGACATTATAGTAAGGATATTGCACTAAAAAACAATTGAAACTCACTGAATAAAACAATGGTTACATGGACATTACAGGAAGGAAAGTGCATTAGAAAAAACATTGTAAGTCACACAAAAAACAAAAATCACAGGGATGTTAAAGTTAGGTTCAGATTTTACACGCTCAACACCATAGAAATTTAGTAGTTAAGGGGCATCATTAGGATGGCGGCCGGACAAAGTCCGCCCGCCATCCTGATGTAAAAAGGGACCGCCCGCCATAGGTGCGGCAGTCCCGTTGGGGAGATTAGGATGCGCACAGCACACTGGTGGGCGCATCCTGCATTTTTGACATTGCGGCGGGCGGTGCTTCCAGCACAACCCACCGCAATGAAAAAAATGCATGTTGTGCATTTGCATGCACAACGTGGCAGGCACCGCGCGTTGCCTGCCATGTTGTGCATGCAAATGCAGGGGGGTGTGCACCCACCCACCTCCCAAAATTCCTGGGGGCCCGCTACGGGCTCGCGGCCCCCAATGGCAAGGACCGCAAGCATTTCCGTGGCAGCAACTCCGCCACGGAAAGTCAAATCCCCGCATGTATCGCAATATGGATAGCGGTGTCTAATAGACACTGCCACCATATTAAAACCTTTTCTGCCCAGTCGACTCATCGACCGGGCGGAAAACCGGAGGACGGCCTTTCCATCTGCCGGGGTCCCCCCGCCATAGTAATATGGCAGGGGGGAAATGGCATGCGGGCGGGAGAGAATGTCGGGCGGATCACCACCACCATGCGGGCGGTGGTGATCTGCCCGACATTCTAATTGACCCCCATAGTTAGAGTTATCTCAACTAACTCCAACTTGTGCTCTAAGGGAACTATAACTCGCACCCACGACATGTATGACATCGTTAATAATATCACTACAATATTTCCTGTAAAATTATTGATGATAAACCTGTGCAATGACAGGGACATAAGTTACTATAACATCTCTGTAATCTTTGATGTTTAAGTGAAAATATATATATATATATATGTATATCCATGTGTATATATGTATATACACATGTGTAAATATATATGTATGAATATTTGTACATACATGTATGTACATATATATGTTATAGCATAGCCAAAATCCTGGAGCGATCCTTAATGGGATCCAAAAAGCAGGTACGGACCACAACGTGGAAGATAAATTCTTTTTATTTGGTTTGCAGATTAAAGTGCATAGTGCATGAGAATATCACGCAAGTGCTCAGCCTGATGCGTTTCGACTGCCCCACGGCAGTTTTGATCACATGACGCGCAGGACCAATCAGTGACTATATATAAGGTGACAAATCACAAAACC
The DNA here is from genome assembly GCF_964204655.1 of Triturus cristatus. Lineage (NCBI taxonomy): Eukaryota > Metazoa > Chordata > Amphibia > Caudata > Salamandridae > Triturus > Triturus cristatus. The sequence goes on from NC_140586.1 coordinate 538,817,073, forward strand.
GCTTAGAAAATTGCCAACACAGTTTACGATTGAACATAAACATAGGACTGTGATTTAAAAACAAATACTTTCATAAGTAATTACACATTTGCCAATCATTACATAATGAATATAAAATACCACAGTGATAGGCATGGAAGTCTGAATGTCCAATAAGAACATAGTGTTCCTATATGTTCTTTCAAATTTAGAACATCACCATTTAGCATTTGTCATATAATGCATTATTTTGTTATGATAGTTGTAAAAAATCTAAATAATCAATAAGAACATAGTGTTCATTAACGATAATTCACAACTACAAAGCATCACATAAATAAGAACCTCCCTATCCGGTGTCGATAATTATATATTCAAGCATAGTGCATTTTTGTTGAGATGAAATGACTGGCAGAATTGCCTGTATGCAAATTTAACTTCTTTGATATAGTTTTATACACAAGTCCATTAAAATATTTGGCGTGTTCTGCGGTTGTTCTAACAAAAGTGCAAAATAGTGCAAATAAAGTGCTAATATTAAAGTGCATAATCATAGTGGACTTATATATAAAAAATAATATGTATAAAATACATGGCAGCTTATAATAGACGTTATAAATGTTTTTCCATGTTTCAGTTAATTGGAGGTATGATGTTCATACAGATATACACGTCACCTTCTTCAAAACTGTTCTTGTTACTAGCATCTGATGAGACAAGGAAATCAAATATTTTGGGTTAGAGTTGAACGCAGACCTAAAATGCTTATATTGCTTTTCTGTCATATAATAACATATAGGTCTATATAAAACCAGTAGTTAGCAGCCAAAAAATCACACAATTGCACATATTTAAAATGATGTCTAAAATAGGTCAAACCTAAGAGCCTAAAACCGACAATAAAATCCCACATAAACCAGATAAAATCTAGGGGCCCAGATAAAATATGGTAAAAGTAGAGATAAAACGCCAGTCTAAAAGCAAACCAGGAACTCACCAAACCCTCAACATCACCATAAATATTGAATTAAAATAATTCATTATAAAAAAGTTGTGCAAATCTTCATTGTTATTAAGCCCATTTGGCATTTTAGTATCTAATAACATGATAAATTCAGACTCCACTTGTCTCAGCCTTTTTTCCCTATTTCCCCCTCTAATGTTTTTGGGTATCGCACTGATGACATAGTAACTGAGGTAATTGAGGTTATTCTTGTGTACTAACTTTAGATGTCGCGCTACAGGATAGGTGGGATCGGAATTAACCACTGCTCTAAGGTGTTGTAAAGTCCTGTTAAAAACTTGCAACTTAGTGCTGCCTACATATAATAGATGTTACAACAAACAAATGATGGACGGAATGCTGACAATGCATACATTCTCCCCCAGTCAAGAGATCTGGGTTAAATCCATCGTTCTTTTGCCCACTACACCACCCCAGTTCAGACATGGCCATATGCAAATCAGTCTTCACCCTGTGCCTCATGGGAACAGTCCAGCCCGAACTGCCAAGCCATGTCTTCCCTGGACAGGAATCAAGCATCCTAGGACCGGTTTCTGGCTATCAGCCGTCATCAGCCAGGATAGCTTGACTCCAGTGGCGTAGTGAGCATGGGTCCCACGTCTGGGAATACCCATCCCACTTAGGGCGAAAATCGTTACAACAAACAAATCATGGACGGAATGCTGACAATGCATACATTCTCCCCCAGTCAAGAGATCTGGGTTAAATCCATCGTTCTTTTGCCCACTACACCACCCCAGTTCAGACATGGCCATATGCAAATCAGTCTTGACCCTGTGCCTCATGGGAACAGTCCAGCCCGAACTGCCAAGCCATGTCTTCCCTGGACAGGAATCAAGCATCCTAGGACTGGTTTCTGGCTATCAGCCATCATCAGCCAGGATAGCTTGACTCCAGTGGCGTAGTGAGCACGGGTCCCACGTCTGGGAATACCCATCCCACTTAGGGCGAAAAGCGTTACAACAAACAAATGATGGACGGAATGCTGACAATGCATACATTCTCCCCCAGTCAAGAGATCTGGGTTAAATCCATCGTTCTTTTGCCCACTACACCACCCCAGTTCAGACATGGCCATATGCAAATCAGTCTTGACCCTGTGCCTCATGGGAACAGTCCAGCCCGAACTGCCAAGCCATGTCTTCCCTGGACAGGAATCAAGCATCCTAGGACCGGTTTCTGGCTATCAGCCGTCATCAGCCAGGATAGCTTGACTCCAGTGGCGTAGTGAGCACGGGTCCCACGTCTGGGAATACCCATCCCACTTAGGGCGAAAAGCGTTACAACAAACAAATGATGGACGGAATGCTGACAATGCATACATTCTCCCCCAGTCAAGAGATCTGGGTTAAATCCATCGTTCTTTTGCCCACTACACCACCCCAGTTCAGACATGGCCATATGCAAATCAGTCTTGACCCTGTGCCTCATGGGAACAGTCCAGCCCGAACTGCCAAGCCATGTCTTCCCTGGACAGGAATCACTACGCCACTGGAGTCAAGCTATCCTGGCTGATGACGGCTGATAGCCAGAAACCGGTCCTAGGATGCTTGATTCCGGTCCAGGGAAGACATGGCTTGGCAGTTCGGGCTGGACTGTTCCCATGAGGCACAGGGTCAAGACTGATTTGCATATGGCCATGTCTCAACTGGGGTGGCGTAGTGGGCAAAAGAACGATGGATTTAACCCAGATCTCTTGACTGGGGGAGAATGTCTGCATTGTCAGCATTCCGTCCATCATTTGTTTGTTGTAACGCTTTTCGCCCTAAGTGGGATGGGTATTCCCAGACGTGGGACCCGTGCTCACTACGCCACTGGAGTCAAGCTATCCTGGCTGATGACGGCTGATAGCCAGAAACCGGTCCTAGGATGCTTGATTCCGGTCCAGGGAAGACATGGCTTGGCAGTTTGGGCTGGACTGTTCCCATGAGGCACAGGGTCAAGACTGATTTGCATATGGCCATGTCTGAACTGGGGTGGCGTAGTGGGCAAAAGAACGATGGATTTAACCCAGATCTCTTGACTGGGGGAGAATGTCTGCATTGTCAGCATTCCGTCCATCATTTGTTTGTTGTAACGCTTTTCGCCCTAAGTGGGATGGGTATTCCCAGACGTGGGACCCGTGCTCACTACGCCACTGGAGTCAAGCTATCCTGGCTGATGACGGCTGATAGCCAGAAACCGGTCCTAGGATGCTTGATTCCGGTCCAGGGAAGACATGGCTTGGCAGTTCGGGCTGGACTGTTCCCATGAGGCACAGGGTCAAGACTGATTTGCATATGGCCATGTCTGAACTGGGGTGGCGTAGTGGGCAAAAGAACGATGGATTTAACCCAGATCTCTTGACTGGGGAAGAATGTCTGCATTGTCAGCATTCCGTCCATCATTTGTTTGTTGTAACGCTTTTCGCCCTAAGTGGGATGGGTATTCCCAGACGTGGGACCCGTGCTCACTACGCCACTGGAGTCAAGCTATCCTGGCTGATGACGGCTGATAGCCAGAAACCGGTCCTAGGATGCTTGATTCCGGTCCAGGGAAGACATGGCTTGGCAGTTCGGGCTGGACTGTTCCCATGAGGCACAGGGTCAAGACTGATTTGCATATGGCCATGTCTGAACTGGGGTGGCGTAGTGGGCAAAAGAACGATGGATTTAACCCAGATCTCTTGACTGGGGGAGAATGTCTGCATTGTCAGCATTCCGTCCATCATTTGTTTGTTGTAACGCTTTTCGCCCTAAGTGGGATGGGTATTCCCAGACGTGGGACAAGTGCTCACTACACCACTGGAGTCAAGCTATCCTGGCTGATGACGGCTGATAGCCAGAAACCGGTCCTAGGATGCTTGATTCCGGTCCAGGGAAGACATGGCTTGGCAGTTCGGGCTGGACTGTTCCCATGAGGCACAGGGTCAAGACTGATTTGCATATGGCCATGTCTGAACTGGGGTGGCGTAGTGGGCAAAAGAACGATGGATTTAACCCAGATCTCTTGACTGGGGGAGAATGTCTGCATTGTCAGCATTCCGTCCATCATTTGTTTGTTGTAACGCTTTTCGCCCTAAGTGGGATGGGTATTCCCAGACGTGGGACCCGTGCTCACTACGCCACTGGAGTCAAGCTATCCTGGCTGATGACGGCTGATAGCCAGAAACCGGTCCTAGGATGCTTGATTCCGGTCCAGGGAAGACATGGCTTGGCAGTTCGGGCTGGACTGTTCCCATGAGGCACAGGGTCAAGACTGATTTGCATATGGCCATGTCTGAACTGGGGTGGCGTAGTGGGCAAAAGAACGATGGATTTAACCCAGATCTCTTGACTGGGGGAGAATGTCTGCATTGTCAGCATTCCGTCCATCATTTGTTTGTTGTAACGTTTTTCGCCCTAAGTGGGATGGGTATTCCCAGACGTGGGACCCGTGCTCACTACGCCACTGGAGTCAAGCTATCCTGGCTGATGACGGCTGATAGCCAGAAACCGGACCTAGGATGCTTGATTCCGGTCCAGGGAAGACATGGCTTGGCAGTTCGGGCTGGACTGTTCCCATGAGGCACAGGGTCAAGACTGATTTGCATATGGCCATGTCTGAACTGGGGTGGCGTAGTGGGCAAAAGAACGATGGATTTAACCCAGATCTCTTGACTGGGGGAGAATGTCTGCATTGTCAGCATTCCGTCCATCATTTGTTTGTTGTAACGCTTTTCGCCCTAAGTGGGATGGGAATTCCCAGACGTGGGACCCGTGCTCACTACGCCACTGGAGTCAAGCTATCCTGGCTGATGACGGCTGATAGCCAGAAACCGGTCCTAGGATGCTTGATTCCGTCCAGGGAAGACATGGCTTGGCAGTTCGGGCTGGACTGTTCCCATGAGGCACAGGTTCAAGACTGATTTGCATATGGCCATGTCTGAACTGGGGTGGCGTAGTGGGCAAAAGAACGATGGATTTAACCCAGATCTCTTGACTGGGGGAGAATGTCTGCATTGTCAGCATTCCGTCCATCATTTGTTTGTTGTAACGCTTTTCGCCCTAAGTGGGATGGGTATTCCCAGACGTGGGACCCGTGCTCACTACGCCACTGGAGTCAAGCTATCCTGGCTGATGACGGCTGATAGCCAGAAACCGGTCCTAGGATGCTTGATTCCGGTCCAGGGAAGACATGGCTTGGCAGTTCGGGCTGGACTGTTCCCATGAGGCACAGGGTCAAGACTGATTTGCATATGGCCATGTCTGAACTGGGGTGGCGTAGTGGGCAAAAGAACGATGGATTTAACCCAGATCTCTTGACTGGGGGAGAATGTCTGCATTGTCAGCATTCCGTCCATCATTTGTTTGTTGTAACATATAATAGATGGCAAGTGCATTCCAAAATATAGATTGCATATTCAGTTCTGCAAGTAAAGTGTCCTTTTATTTTAACTGGATTGGGACTAAAAGCTGTGACATATTCAGATACATTTTTCCCAAATTGACATGCGCGACATGAGTTACACTTAAAAAAACCATGTCTAGCTGTTAGCCATGTGTTGGAAGTCATCACCTCATGACTATTTTTAACTAGAGCATCCCTCACTGAGGGGGCCCTTCTAAATGTCAATAGAGGGAGTTCTGGCAGAATTTGCGACATAGTGATGTCTGTCCAAATTATTGGCCAATTTTTATATAAAATTCTGCGAATCTGTCTCTCTTGTGTGCAATAATTAGTTATCAGTCTGATGTTACTTATAGATTCCGAAATGATGGAGTCGGTATCATTGGTACTTAGCCTTGATGATTCTTGGGCCTTGTGAACAATGTGCTGCTGAGCAACCAGGGCTGTGCTATTTGCCTTGTCTCGAGCTATGTGCAAGTTAGAAGCCTCATAACCCCTGTTTAAGAATCTTTCAAACGTTTCATTTTGACAAGTTTTTAGGTCGTCCTCATGGCTGCAAATCCGTTTAGTTCTTAAAAACTCCCCATAGGGGATGCTACGAATAAGATGGCGAGGGTGGGAACTCTTTGCATGTAGTACAGAGTTCCCGGCTGTTGTTTTTCTGTGCAATTTATGTATATATGTATATATATATATAGATGTATGTACATATATACATACATATATATATATGTATACATACAATATATATATGTGTATGTATATATATGTTCATATAAATATATGTATATATATATATATATTCACTTAAAAAACCATAGGTTTCACACATGTTATAGTTAGCTGGACATTTCCCTCGTAAAAAACCAATGAAATTCCCCCATTATACTTAGTGCAGGCAACTATAAGTCACGCGACCGCAATCCTCTGCTGATGACGTCAGATATTACATCACTGTATTTAGACACCTATTTACCCATGTCTTCTTCCATTAATCTTTAGCTATACATATATTACAAATATTTATTTTTCAGAAAGACACATATGTAATCAGTGATGTAATATCTGACGTCATCAGCAGAGGATTGCGGTCGCGTGAGTTATAGTTGCCTGCACTAACTATAACGGGGGAATTTCATTGGTTTTTTTACGAGGGAAATGTCCAGCTAACTATAACATGTGTGAAACCTATGGTTTTTTAAGTGAATTTGCAAGGTTTTTTAAATGCTAATTCCTAACTATAACGTGTGTGAAACCTATGGTTTTTAAAGTGAATTTGTACTGTTTTTTAAATGCTAAGTTATGTAGTTATTAATATTTTTTTTCAGGTTTTTCAACGTGCGCCGTATATATATATATATTATCTACTGGAGGTCGCCAGTAGATAGTTATAGTTAGGACCGTGTTGCCATAGGAAATCTGCAACATTCTATTTGGAATAACTTTGGCGCCGGTTGTCGAATCCTCGCGAAATTTTCAAAATAGGTGGGGCGCTCCGCTCCGCTCCTACCCTGAAAGTCTCGGGGGGATTCGTCAAGCGGGGGCTGAGAAAAAAGGGGGGTCCCAAAACACGTTTTCCCCATGCAATTTTCCATAGGGACCTTTAGTCCAAGGTACAGCCCGAACGGCTGAACAGAATTACTTGAAATTTGGCAAAGAGGTAGTCCTCAGGTCAGGCATGTGCCTTTTGCATATATGGTGTCAATCTGTTCAGTCGTTCCTGAGAAAATCAAAAGTAAAATCATATACATATCTGGGTGGAGCCTAACCACACATCTCATCGTGAGATCTGATTGGCTGTCAGTACTTCATCCAAGAAGTGTTGGCAGCCATCTTGGGACCAATATACATGATAGCACCTCATTAAAAAGCATTGCAGTTAATAGAAGGTTTTAAGACTTTAGTTACATTATAAATCATTTGTTGATGGTACCATACTCATTTTAGGAATTGTGGTGTGTTCTAAGGTGATTTTACCATGTGAAAAAGCCTTCTGCTGTGATATCACGAACCATGTTTGAGAGAATGGGGTGGGGGAATCATATCGCCCGACGCCCGAACCATGTTGTTTATATTGACGGGCAAGAAGATTTATTGTCTATTTTTGTCCGACGGACATGTAGACATTAATCACGTTTTAATCACGTTAAAACAACAGGCTGTGGGCACTCTGGGGCTCACAGCCAATCCGAAGCTTGCAGAGAGCCTTTGGCGGCATCTGATTGGCTAGCAGCCCATGACTGGGCTCTAGCCACTGATTGGCTGGGGGAGTGAAACGTCACTCAGCCTATGCAAGCAGTAGTCCGTGGCCGCCACGAGGCTTGCAATAAGCATTCAGGTAAAATAAGCAGTTTTGCCCGCTTGAATTGTGTGATATTGTGACGGAGGTGCTGCGATTTTCTTTTATTTATATTTTTAGCAACCGTCTGTGGGTAGATTAATTAGTACAAAAGCCTAGGCCTGGCCCGCCTCGGCGCCTCGGATGAGGACGTCAAAAAAGCGTATCGCAAGCAGGCGCGCTGCGCTACCACCGCTTCATGGGGGAAACACCCATTACAACTAATTCAGATTCACGCGCTGCCATCGCAACGCGGGTTTAACATCGGGGGTCTGGACCCTTCATACCGCAGATGGAAACAGATCTGCAGATTAATGCTTTCAAAAGAGACATCCGTTGGTGACTTGCAATTTATAACTTAAAGTCCTAATATAGAATAGTGAACTATTAACTTTCAGCCCAGAACTGCATAAACACACCGAGAAATATACATTACAAAATTGATTAATGTTGCAAAGAGGGTACATTTGGCGAAAAAACGATTCTTATTATTAAAGGAAGCTCCCAACTTTGCTGTTTCTTTTTCGACTCTGCGTTTGTGCTTCTCCACACCAAGCACTCTTAAACTACTGCCTACCAGTATGGGTGACATGTGACTCCCACACTTTCACTCCTTTGGCTTATGGGCAAAAAAACATTGTCGCACACGGCGCAGCCAGCACTAAAAGCTTTCGAAGCACCTGCTGCAGCGTTTCTTTCCGCCGGCAATTACCAGGCCTCACAGAAATGTGTAGGAAACTTGTGTGATGAATTACCATCCTGGAAAGAGATCCGTGTTTTGTATAGTTGAGGTTGTGACCTCGGTGAAGTTAGTGCAGAGGGTTAATATGCCTGCTGCAAAGAACATGTACGAAGTCGATTACAGAGTGCATAGGATGGAAACAGATCTGCAGATTAATGCTTTCAAAACAGACATCCGTTGGTGACTTGCAATTTATAACTTAAAGTCCTAATATAGAATAGTGAACTATTAACTTTCAGCCCAGAACTGCATAAACACACCAACAAATATACATTACAAAATTGATTAATGTTGCAAAGAGGGTACATTTGGCGAAAAGATCCGTGTTTTGTATAGTTGAGGTTGTGACCTCGGTGAAGTTAGTGCAGAGGGTTAATATGCCTGCTGCAAAGAACATGTACGAAGTCGATTACAGAGTGCATAGGATGGGAACAGATCTGCAGATTAATGCTTTCAAAAGAGACATCCGTTGGTGACTTGCAATTTATAACTTAAAGTCCTAATATAGAATAGTGAGCTATTAACTTTCAGCCCATAACTGCGTAAACACACCGACAAATGTACATTACACAATTGATTAATATTGCAAAGAGGGTACATTTGGCGAAAAAACGATTCTTATTATTAAAGGAAGCTCCCAACTTTGCTGTTTCTTTTTCGATACAACTTACCGATTCGCAAGGAACGTAGGGCTCACGTCTGGCCAGCTGCAAAAGTGAGGGGGAAATGGCAGGAGGCACGCTGGCTGACACCTTTTATATCCCACCCATACGTTTTTACAAGGGTGACGGTAAATTAGTACATTACGTATGGTTTGAAATGTACGTATTTTGTTTGAATAAATACACAGCCAAGGGTGACGGTAAATTAGTACATTACGTATGGTTTGAAATGTACGTATTTTGTGGGAATAAATACACAGCCAAAAAAAATGGAAAAAAAGGGGAATAGAAATAAAAGAATTGCCGTCAGGGTTAAGGGGAGGGGGCACAGGGGGGCAGGGACGGGATAATATCGCTTGACAAGTTTTCCTTTAGCATTATTATTGCACAGCATTCAATGGTTTACTGATTTTAATAAAGCAAAAATATATTAATGTTTCTCTGTCAGCCGGAGCCCTTAGGTTTGATGTGGAACGGGGGTAGGTGGGACAAGTGGATTTTACAGGGCATGTAGATCTCAGTGGCATTTTGTCCCTTGGACAACTAGATTATTTGGAAAATTCCACACCCCTGTAAATAAAAGACCGGCATCGCGCCGGAGGCCACGCCCCCTCCTTGCAGCACTTTGCAAACGAGCCCCCTGGCCAGTTGTAAGTTGAGGAATTAATTCCCCTTCAATACTGAGGGTCCCTGAGGGCCAACTAGCCCAACAGGTATCTCCAGTATGCGCCAGGGAGCTGCGGACAGGTGTTCTCAGGCCACGCCCCTTTTTACACCTCCATGCAACGCAGCTCTGTGGCACTTACTGGAGGTACCTAGTGGGCTACTTTGACCTTAGGGACCCTTAGGATTCAAGGGGACTTAATCTCTCAACTCAGAACGCCCACAGGCCCTGTGGCGCGTTTTTAAGTTGGGGAAATAATTCCCTTTCAATCCTGAGGGACCCTGGGGTCCAACTAGCCCACCAGGTGCTTCCAGTAAGCACCACTGCTCTGCGTTGCAGAGAGGTGGTGCAGGCCGTGCCACTTTTTACACCTCTCTGCAACGCAGCTCTGTGGCGCTTACTGGAGGTACCTATTGGTCTAGGTGGACCCTAGGGACCCTCAGGATTCAAGGGGACTTAATCTCCCAACTTAAAACGGCTACAGGGCATGTTTACACACTGGGGAAGGGAGGGGACGGGGCATGAGGTGACGTGTTCAAGCACGCCCTGTGGTGCGTTTTAAGAGGTAGTTTTAATCCCCTGCCCTATTATATACTAGGGGCTTACAGAGGAGGTCATGCTAATCACAGGGGGACCCCAACACATAGTGTGCCCTAATGTATGTAGGTGTTTTCACTGTATTCTGAGTGTCTTTTAACATAGCACTGGCTCTAGGACTGGTTAGTCAGACTCAGTTACCACCAGTATCCGTCTGAAAAAGTTGAGGGTACAGGATGATTTTGCAACAAGGCTTGTTTCTGCTCTTCTGTTTGTTCTTTCTGCACGTTATACTTCTTCCTGCACTTTTCTTCGTCTTTGAGGACTTCTGTTGCTTCTTTCTGCATTTCTTTTTTTTCTTTCTGTGCGTTTTTCCTTCTTTCTTCACATGTCCTATCTCTGTAGGCATAGCTAGAAATTAGCATTTAAAAAACCTTTGAAATTCACTGAAAAAAACATAGGTTTCAGGCACGTTATAGCTAGGAATTAGCATTTAAAAAACCTTAGAAATTCACAGAAAAAACCATAGGTTTCAGGGGCGTTATAGTTAGCTGGACTTTTCACTCGTACAAAACCATAGAAATTCCCCCGTTATAGTTAGTTCAGCTAACTATAACTCGCGCGCCCGCAATGCACTGCTGATGACGTCACATATTACATCACTCATGACATGGTCAGTGACATCACTCATGACATCACTGATGACATCACTGATGACATCATCCTTGTGATAGAGTGGCAGACCTCCTCTCCCCCTAATATAACCTTTGATACACACATTCAAAAATAGAAATTTAAACTTTCAAAACAATGGACATACCAATACCAGTTACAACAACCTATTCAGTAATTGTAAGATCCACATCCACATCCACTCATTCACCAACAGTCCTATACAGTCACTCATACATGTACTCACTCATATGTACTCATACACCTATACATCCTGTTACACAACGCCACTCATCCATAAAGTTACTCACACACATAGTCACACATGCTAATAAAGAATCAAACAGCCGTTTACCTGCATAAACAGTTATACACACATCACCACACTTACTTCTACAGAAACTTACACATACTTAGTCTTTTTAACAATCACTTATAGAAACACATACTTGTTCATACAGGAACTCTTTCAGTCTCTCACTCTCACATATACTCACTTATATACACCAATAGTCACATATACTAGTTTAAAACATATGTAGTTACTCATAGAGACACTATTGAGACAGTCATTCACTCACTAACACACCCATGCACACACTCATCCACCCATACAGTCCTGCACACATGCTGTCTTCAACACATACAAACAGTGAGTCACTCATTCATGCACCTATGCACTACGTAATACCCCCCACCGAACCATACAGACATCAGACACTTATACTGATACTCAAAAAACCAACTAATAACCTATATAGACACTCATGTAGCTACTCACCAACCCATGCAGCCACTTATTCACAAAGTGAGAGACTGATACAGATATTTACATATTTAAACATTTCTCACTAAGCCATGTATTCACTAAGATACACTTAATCAGTCAGTTATACAATCAATTTTTCAAAAAGAAATCATCCATTTAGACACTTATATACCCATTTATTCTTCCATCAACCTTGAGATATACATATATAAAACATATGTAATTTTCAGAAACACACACATTCACTGGATGATGTCATCAGTGATGTCATCAGTGATGTCATTTGAGATGTCATCAGTGATGTCATGAGTGATGTCACTGACCATGTCATGAGTGATGTAATATGTGACGTCATCAGCAGTGCATTGCGGGCGCGCGAGTTATAGTTAGCTGAACTAACTATAACGGGGGAATTTCTATGGTTTTGTACGAGTGAAAATTCCAGCTAACTATAACGCCCCTGAAACCTATGGTTTTTTCAGTGAATATATATATATATATGATCTTACTGGTGGTGTCGTAGGTGGTTGTAGGTAGGACCTAGTTTCCATAGGAAAACTGTTTTCTGCCGATATATTTGGTGCAGTTTGATGAAACTCCACATCCTCCCTGAGGCCAAACACTAAAATGGGAGGAGGGCTGCGTGGCTCCACCTCCCGTTTTTCTTTGGGCCCTGCGGACAGCCACCTACCTGGTGCAGGCTCTAAAGGAAGAAAGGAGGGCCCATGGGAATCTCTAGGGACTGCCACCACCCAGGGCCGACTCCAGGAATGACCCGGGGAGCCCACCCCCTGGGCATTGTAGTTTGCTATGGCTTGGCGGGAGGCAAGAGAGAGCAGAAAATGCTCTTGCTTGCTCAAAGCGGAGCATGTCTGTTTCCCTGCCTGCTGTTAAGTGAGCAGGGAAACAGACACATTGCTTTGAGACCCAGGGATCTCCAGGTTAGCAGCTCCCTGGGTCTCAAAGCAATGCTGGCTCCCCCAGAAGGAAAGGAGCCAGCAGGGACCATGGGGGCCTTCATGCTCCCCCCACGGGCCCTAATGTTGAAAATGTGGGTGCCCTGTGTTGGACAGGGTACCCACACTACAGGCCAGACCCTTGGGGATGGGGTCCCGGGCCGAAATCGAAACGTGAGGAGGATCACAGGGCCCCCCTCCCTTTTTTTTTCTTTTCAAAAAGGGGCAGGCCCTGGGGCCCATGTACCTGGGGCTGAAAATGGCCTTGGAGGGGGCCGCCCAGCCTCCTTCCTTTTTTCATAAATTCTTTTTCAAACAGGGCAGGCCCTGGGGGACGGTATCCTAGGCCCAAAATGGTCCAGGGAAGGGGGCCAATATGCAGGAGGCCCTACCTCCTTACTCTGAAAACATGCATCTGGGTGCACTGATGGTTGGTGGGATGAAGTCCCCTTGGCTGCTGAGGGTCCCTAGGGGCTAACAAGACCTCCTGTTACCTCCAGTAAGCCCCACACAGTGGGATTGCTGAGAGGTGTTTAGAGTCCACACCCTCTTTCTTCAGCACTCTGCAAACGTGCCTCTTGGTGTCCTGCTGGTGGGGGGATGTGGTCCCCTTGCCTCCTAAAGGCCTCTGGACCAAAGTGGATTTCTTCCCCCATGCAGCAGTGCACCAGGAAGAGTGTAAAGCAGCTTGTATTATCACAACATAATCTTATTAGTATAGATTAAGTGAAAAGTGAAACAGAACCACACAGTGTATTTATAAAATATGCCTTTATTATAGGTCACTCACTAGCACATACAAATATCTCCTACCCGGAGATATGAACAATACCCATAATACTTAGAAGATAAAACAGGTAAATAGCATGAATACACAGTGATCGCCAGGGGAGACCAAGTCATGTACTAAAATATGGTATGCGAACTATGACTCAAGTCAAGACTATACCCAGAAGATGTAGAAGTGCTGGGGACCCAAGGAACCACCCGAGATAAGTACACGAAGATCTTCGAGGAAGAGAGCCAACAAGCCTTTGCAACGACAAGTCAATAAGATGCACAGGGGTTGGGTTCCTGTGGTTCTGACAAGGGATACTGGCCTCAAACTTGGTATGAAGACAGGGCAGGCCTCGATGGAGTTGTAATATCACCACCTGTGTTGCTGATCCTTCCTAAATCCGCAGGAGCCCAGGAGCAGCAGCCAGTTATCTTGGTTGCCGTGCCTGCAGATGCAGAGAAGTGTCTCCTTCACTTCAAGGGAGATTCCTTCAGGTGTCTTGGATGTCCACAGGCCTCAGAAGGTTCCTGTATTGATACACACAGCAGACGAGCAGGGCAACGAGACCAGGAGCAGCATGTGTCTTCCCAGTTGCAGTCTTGGTACCCAGAGCGAAGTCAAGCGAAGTCCAAAGTGCCCAGATGGTCAAAGACGAAATGCTATCTTGATATAAATCTTGTCCCACAACAAATCTAGGGACACACCCACAGGTAAGCCCTTATACCATAAGGAAAGGGTTGGGATAATTCAGGGTTCCCTCAGAGAAGAGGGGCTGGATAGTGGGGAGGATAATCCAATGGTCTTTTTTCCAGTTTTGCGCCAGAGTGGGAGCCAACAGCTCCCTGAACTGGTTTGAACTGGACTATTCAAGGAGGGCACCAAATGTGCCCTGCAGGTAGTCTCAGTGGCGCTGGCAAGTGCCCCCAGCCTGCCCCAATACACTAAATCCTGTCTGGGTGGTGCTCACAATTCCCTGTGACAGGAAATCTTTTGTTCTGCCTTTCCCTGCTTGAGCTTGGCTCAGCAGCAGGAGTGCAGAAACATGTGTCTGGTCAGCAGCAGCCCTAGCTTGCTCTCTGTTCTGGAAGACTGGTACCAGGAGCACTGAGGGTCTCCCAGAGTTGCTTTACAGTCCATGGAATCATACCTCCCACACCGTTTATGGAGTGGGGATAATGATTCCAACATGTTTGATACCAAACATGACAGGGTTCGTTACAGCCAGTTTATAGATGGTCATTGCATAATGATGCATGATCCCTCTATATGTTATATGGCTGACTCACTTATAACCCAGGAAAATGGACTCCATAGGTTATACAGGTGCCTCGCTCATACATGGGCACCCTCACACTTAGAACCAAGCATCCTGACTTCAGGATTGAAAGGCCTGCCTTAGGAGTGACATATAGGTTTTAAGTGTAGTAACCTCAGATATAGGGAACCTATATCTGTCACAAGTGGTGCTAGCACCAGCTTATACAGGCTGCAATGGCAGGCCTGCAGTTACAGTTTGAGTGGTCTCCTATGGGTGGCATAATACATGCTTCAGGCCATGGGGACCACTGATGTACCTATGCCCTGGGTACCTCAGTACCATATACTAGGGACTTATAAAGGTACACCAGTATCCAATCTGGAATGTACCTAAGTACTTACCATAACCAATTTAGGGGATAAATCACAGAGACTGGGGTCCTGGTTAGCAGGATCACAGTTAGACTATTCGGAAATAGCATAACACCAAGCAAAATATGGGGTAACCAATGAAGCAGATCTTATGTTCCTACAGTAACTAATACAGCCATTGACATATCCCCCATTCAGCCATACAGGCGCTCACACACTGAGTGAGTCACCCATAGAACTCCTCACACACCTAGACACTCACCAATACAGTCAATCATACAGCCACAGAAAGAATGAGTATTTAGTGATTTGGGGGTAATTTTAATATCCGTCTGTGCCCCCTGTCTTCTAAGAAGGTATGTGGTATTACAGACATACGAGGCCACAATCAAATGTACTTTAACCGCACAGAATATGGCGATAACCTAAACGAAATGGTGTATAAGCATGACCTTGCCTTTGCTAATGAATTAAGTCTCCGATTGGCTCCTTTTAACTGCTTGTTTAATTGTAGGGGCACAAATGTAGTAATTAAATATATTTTATTTTCATCTACAGCACAGTTTTCTTGCTAATTTTATTATGCATTTGATTGCTCTCAGTGATCATTTCTCTCAGAGTTGGTTCTAAAAAAGGTGTATTTCCCATGTTAATTCCCGTGGCAGCCTGAAGCACTGGATAGAATTACACCAAATTTGGCAGAAAGGGAGATTCGGCTATGCAGATCAAGGTTTCAGTTATTTGGTATGAATCCTTTCAGTAGTTGTGGGGAAATTGGAAAAAATATAGTTAGTGATATCTGTGGCTGTGATGACTTCACAAAAAATATCAAGCTCATGCAGGGAAATGCAGAGCTCTGATTGGCTACCAACACTTCAACCAGGAAGTGTTGGCTGCCATCTTGGTACTTGGTTTCAGCCGAGTCCCACAAAAAAAGTAAAGAAAAAGGGGCTGGGTAAGATTATGCAGACCCCCAAGACTTGGTCTTGGGGTCCCCCATGGGAGCCCCCAGCCAAAAAAAGCATTCTTTTTAAAAATACATTGACGCAAAATTGTGATATTCACAAATTTGCTGGAATTGTTTTAGAAAAAGCAAGCACCGGCTACTGGGCTTGCTTTTGAATAACCCCCAGGTGGGCCAGGTCACAGGGGCATATTATGAAATTAGGAGGCATGTGCATGGCCCCCCTCTTAGGGCTTATGAAAGCAACCGCTGCCTACCTAGATTATTCCTTATTATGTATGCAGGGGTGCCCATGCGGCAGCCCCTGTACCCCAAGGACCGCCACCTCCCTGGTGGAAATGTTAAGAAAAGAATGAAGGGGTACCCACAAAGTTTCCCCGCAGTCCTGGGATTCCACCACCTCTCTGGGGCATTCACAAAATTGGAATGCAGTTGGGCCCACTGGGCCAGCCCATGCCCCAGGGACCGCTACCTACCGGGCCTACACAGAAAATTAATGCGAGGGCTCCTGGGGCACCGCTGCATCCCCCAGGATCGCCACCTCTCTGGGGCAATTTGTTCACATTAGGGGAGCTGCATGGCTCACCACAGCCTCATGAACTACCACCTCCCCGGGGCTATGTGTTGCAATGGAGTGGGACCCCTCTGCCCTCCTCCTAGAGCCATAGATGGCCCTGGGGTATCACCACCCCAGAACATAGCTGTTTGGTGGGCTTTGTGGGAGATTTTACCACTACCCCCAAGCCGCAGCAAACCCTCCGCTTTTAGCATGCAAGAGCAGTAAAAATGCTCTCGCTTCCGGAGAGCAGACATTTTGTCTGTTTCCTTGCCTGCTGTCAAGTGAGCAGGGAAGTAGATGTATTGTGTTTGCACACAGGGAGCTACATGCTCAGAAGCTCCCTGTTTGTGAAAGCAATGCTGGCTCCTGCAGGAGGAGGGGAGCCGGCAGGGACTGCAGTGGCCTTGAGGCTCCCCCTGCAGTTCCATTTGAGAATAGGTGCCCTGGGGCACCCAAAGAGGCATGGCCGGGCTCTGGTCTTCAAAGGGCTGAAATCAGCTCAGGTAGGGGACAGGGTAGTCCCCTCCCCATTGAAAAAAGGCTTGCCCTGGGTTCTCCAGGGCGGAAACCAGTGGGGAGAAGGGGAGCACAGCCCACTCCCCTAATACAAGAAATAATGTAAAGGCCGGGCCCCAGGCTATGGGGTGGAAGGAGGATGCATTGCCCTGTCCCCTATTAAAAAATATAAACCCAGGTATGGGGTTTCTAAGGCCAAAATTGGCCTGGGGAGGGGGCCGCGTAACCTTTCTTCCTATAGCAAAGAAGGTGCCTCAGTTGAAATTCCACTTCTGTAAAGTACTAATTATCCTAACTTCGTGGACATGGCCAAAGCAAAGCAAATGTATTCTGTGTTTCCACTGTGAAAGTTATCTGTAATCTTTGATGAAGGTATTTGCATCCTTGCTTTTCTCTAGTTCAAAATGTCATATGGTGTGTGTGATGAAGGAATTATTTTGTTGACACCAGAGATTGTGTTCTAAACTTTTAGTAACTTTAACAAACTAGAAGTATGTAAATTTGCGGAGCAGGATTTATTTTGGCAAAATGCTCATTTTAAACCTCAAAAGATTAGTTAGAAAATAAAAATAAAAAATGGTGAAAAAAACAAAGGTTACAGGGATTTTATAGTTAGGAAATAGAATTTGAGAAACCTTTAAAATTCACCAACAAAAGCAAAGGCTTACAGGAACGTATTATTTAAGAAAAAGAATTTAAAAAAGCTGTAGAAATTCACCCAAACAATCAAAGGTTATAGGGACTTTATAGTTAAGACATTTTAAACTTACAAATTCACTGAAAAATCAAAGGGTTACACAGGAATGTTATTGTTAGGCTCACATTTCACTTGTACAAACCAGAGTAATTCAGCAGAAATTAACTATAACTTACACCCATGCAATGTACTGCTTATGACCTTAAATATTACATCATTCACGACATGGTCAATGACATCACTGATGACATCCCTGATGACATCTCAAATTAAATTACTGATGACTTCCTTATGACATCACTGATGACATCATCCACAGAACCATTCACACAAACACTTAAATCCCATACAGCATCTAATTACCCCACTCCCACTCCCACACAACCACTGATATACCCTTTCACAAACTGATACAAACACTCAAACACCAAATTACTGATCCATAGAGCCACTCACACATCATCTCACCCATACACCTATGAACATAACCAGTAACTCACATATACAGCCACTCATGCTACTACTCATTAACCAATACAGCCACTCACACATCCAGTCATACAGTCATTATAAAACTCACACATTGAATCAGTCACCCATACAGCCACTCACACAGACTCCCTCACCCACATAGTCACTCACACAGCCACTCACTCACCCATAGAGTTACTCACAAACCTACTCACTTAGTAATACATGTTGTAACATATCTCCTCACTCTCCTATACACTCACTGAAACAAGCACAAACTGTTCTATGCAACCTCTCTCACACTCGCTGGCTTACTCATATAGCCACTCACATACATTCACTCACCTACACAGCCGCCATACCCACTCACTATCCCATGCATCCACTTACAGACCTATTTATGCACCCATACAGCCACTTGTTTACCCTTGCACTCACCCCATACATATACTTATATACCTGCTCAGTTACCCATACACTCACTCATTCACCCTCTCATTCAGCATTTTAGCCCCAGACACACCCACTCACTTACCCAGACACAGCCACTCACTTACACATAAACCTATGGACTCAACCACTCACTCACCTATGCAAAACTCACACACCTACTCATTCATGTATACAGTCTCTCACATGCATACTCACTCTTCTATACACCACTTATACACCCACTCACTTACCCTTACAGACACTTACCTTAGTATATATGTTTAACACTCTTTACATTTTAGAAAATACACACAATCACTGGATGATGTCATCAGTGATGTCGTTTGAGATGGCATGTGTGCTGTCACAGCCATGTAATTAGAGATGTAATATGTGAGGTCATAAGCAGTGCAATGTGAGGGTGTTAGTTATAGTTAGCTCAGCTAACTATAGCTGCTGAATTTCTCTGGTTTTGTATGAGTGAAATGTGAGCCTAACTATAATGTCCCTGTATATATAAATTCACTGAAAAAAAAAATGTTACAGGGATGATATAGTTAGGAAATACAATTTAAAAAACTTATTGCTAAGGAGTTTTAACATATATTAGGTGATTGACTGTGTGTATTTGTGTGTGAGTGGGTATCTGAAAGGCATTACAGGTGTGTGAGTGGCGGTATTGGTATATAAATGGGTGTGTGAGTAGCTGTGTGGGGGATTGAGTGGCTGTATTAATGAGTGAGGGTCAGTGTCAGTGGCTGTTTGGGTGAGTGAGGGAGTGAGTGAGTGACTGAGTGAGTGACTGTGTGAGTGGCTGTATGGGCTGGTGAGTGGGTATGAGAGTGACTGTGTAGGTGAGTGAGTGGGTATCTGAATGGATTTATAAGTGAGTGACTGGATGTGTAAGTGACTGTATGGGTGAGTGAGTGATGGAGTGGATGTTTGGTTACGTGATTTGGTGTGGTAGTGGCTGTATTAGAAAGTGAGTGTGTGAATGGCTATATGGGGGAGTGAAGCAAATACAAGGAGATGATGGACAGAACACTGAACTTTTTAAGACAATCCCCCCCAGTCACAGATCTGGGTGGAATCCATCATTATTTTTTAGCTTACTTTGCCACCCTTGTTGTGACCAAGCCATATGCAAAGCAGTCTTAACCCTGTTCCTCAAGGGAACAGTTCAGCCCGAAGTGCCAAGCCAGATCTTCCTTGGAACGGAAAAAAGCATCCTGGGACCGGTTTTGAGGTAACACTCCTCATCAGCCAGGCAAGCTTGAAACCAGTGGCAAAGTGAGCAAGGAACCCACATCTCGGCTTACCTTGCCAACTTAGGGCGAACAAAGCAAACACAAGGAGCTGATGGATGGAGTGCTGAGACTTTTCAGACACTCACCCTCAGTCACAGATCTCGGTTGAATCCATCCTCTTTCTTTAGCTCACTTCGCCATCCCAGTTCTCACCCAGACATATGCAAATCAGTCTTGACCCTGTTCCTCATGGCAACAGTCCAGCCTGAACTGCCAAGCTGGTCTTCCCTGAACCAGAAACAAGCATCCTGGGACCGATTTTTGGGTAAAAACCTTCATCATCCAGTCAAGCTCGAATCCAGTGGCAAAGTGAGTAAAGAACCCATGTCTGAGCATACCGTGCCAACTTAGGGTGAACAAAGCAAATACAAGGAGATGATTGCTGGAGCGCTGAAACTTTTCAGACACTCACCCCCAGTCAAAGATCTAGGTTGACCAAGCTGCTGTGTGAGTGCTTATATGGATGTGTGAATGGGCATGTAAGTGGTAATGTGAGTGTGTGACTGTGTGAGTGTGTGTATGGGTGACTGAGTGTCTGTGTTGTGATGCTGTGTGGGTGAGTGAGTGGGTGTGTGATTGGCTGTGTAGGTAAATATGTAGGTTTATGAGTGGCTATATGGGTGAGTGTGTGGCTGTGTGAGTGGCTGTATAGGTGAGTGATTAGTCATATGAGTAGCTGTATGGGTGAGTGTTTGTGTGAGTGGCTGAATGAGTGGGTGTGTTGATGTTACGTGGCTCTATCGATGAGTGAGTGGTTGTATGAGTACTTGTATGGGTCTGTGAATGGATATGTGAGTGGTTGTGCTAGTATGTGAGTGGGTATCTGAGAGGTTGCATAGCAGTGTGAGTAGGTGTGTGATTGGTACTGTAGATAATGTCATCAGTGATGTCATTTTAGATGTTATCAGTGATGTAATCAGTGATGTCACTGATCATGTCAGGATTGATGCAATATATGAGGTCATAAGTAGTGTATTGCTGGGGCATAAGTTATAGTTAGCTAGTTAACTGTCTTAATTTCTCTGTTTTGTTATGAGTGAAATGTCAGACTAACTATAACGTCCCTGAAACCTTTGTTTTTTTCAGTGAATTTCCAAGGTTTTTTCAATTCTTTTTCCTAATTATAATATCCCTGTAACCTTTGTTTTTTGTGTGAATTTCTATGGTTTTTCTAATTTTATTTACTAATTTTAACCTGTAATCTTTGATTGAATTATTGCATGAGCATCTTAGTGGATGTGTGAGTGAGTATGTGTGTCTCAATGGGTCTCAATGGGTGTGTGAGGGCATTTGTGAGTAGAAGTGTGAGTATCTGAGTGGGTCAGGGAGTGGGTGCATGAATGTCTCATTGGGTGTGTGAATGGGTCTGTGAGTGGGTGTGTGAGTATACCTGAGGGTTCCTGAGTGGGTGTATGAGTATATGAGTGGGTATCCAAGAGGGTCTGCGACTGGGTGAGCAGTGTCTGAATGGATTTGTGAGTGTGTGAGTCAGTCTGTGAGTCAGTGTGTAAGTATCCAAGTGGGTCTGTGACTGGGTGCATGAGTATCTGAATGGTGCGTTGAGTGGATGTGAGAGTGTCTGAGTGGTTCTGTGAGTAGGTGCATGAGTGCCTGAGTGGGTTTGTGAGTGGGTGTGAGAGTGTCCAAGTATATCTGTGAGTGGGTACATGAGTAGGTAAATGGGCCTATGAGTACATGTCACAGTCTCTGAGTAGTCCTTTTAGTGGGTGAGTGAGTGGGTCTGAGTGGGTATGTGAGTGTCTGAGTAGATATGTGAGTGGATGTATCAATGTCTGAGTGGGTTTGTCAGTGAGTGTGTGAGTACCTGATTGTGTGAGTAGGTGTCTAAGAGCCTGTGTGGGTGGTGTATTAGTAGCTGTATCTGTTACTGGGCCACAATTGAGCTGCACCTACCCCTTTATTCAAAAAGAGAAAACAGTTTTGCACAAAATTTCTATTCAACTACAGTACTTTCTACTAGTTAATTACTAAGTGCTACCTCCTTGTTTAAATGTCTAGTGTGCATTCTACACTACAGCTGCGTAACGGAGAACAAAGAAATATCACCAGTAACCTTGTATGCATTTTGGAAATACCAATTGTTCCTTGAACATCTTTATCCCGAAATTTGTGATAACATAAATCTTCCTTTTGAGAAGACGACGAGAGTACACAGATGTAAATCTCCACCAAACAAGAGTGCTTCCTCATAACTCAATGAAATAAATGCTTCTTTGTTTGGTGGAGATGTCCTCATATTCCACAGCCTCAAGAACACATCACCAAAATCAGCAGGAAAAGGGCTGTAGGGCCTTTTAATAAGATGCTCATGATCCTGGCGGTAGGTGGAAAGACCACTGCATAGTATTAAGGTGGGCAGGGAGGGGCCGAAGAGGTGGAGCTTTAGGTGATTTTGCACATTTGAATACTCATAGTAATTTAAAGGAAAATCCATGGACATGCTCTCACCAGGTAAGGAAAAGAAAGAACCCACTCATCACAGTCACTACAGATTGAGCTCCAACAGATAAATGATACATTTACCTCCACAAAGCATTTCAGATCGTCGTTCAATCTTGAATTGCAGAGAAAACACACTTGCTTTCCCCTTGTTAAGCCCATGAAGTCAGGATCGCATGTCCTTTACAGAATTGGAGCTTCAGTTGGGGCACCTGCTATGTTAAATATGTCAGTGTTTCCCATTGAGGTTTTATTTCTGTAAAAATTAAACAGGTCCTTGTGCCAGCTCCCCCTCCAATAGTTCTCCTGTCTGGCTTGTCCACAGTCTAATGTACTCTGTTGGCTGTCTACCTTCTGCCCTTTGTTTGCGCCTCCTCTGCTCATATATTGCTCTTTTTTGCCTGTTCCTGATCGTTTTTCTGCCTTTAGTTTGGCCTTTTCTACACATTTTCTTCCCTCTGTTTTGCCTCTTCTGCTCATTTTTCTTCAATCCATTTTGCATTTTCTGCTCATTTTTCTACCCTCCATTCTGCCATCACTGTTCATTTTTCTGCCCTCTGTTTTGCCTTCCTGCTAATTTTTCTGCCCTCCATTTTGCCTTTTCAGCTTGTTTTTCTGCCCTCTGTTTTACCCTTGTCCACTCTGTTTTGTCTTTTCTTCTCTTATTTATTCCCTCTGTTTTTCCATGCCTACAATAGGGAGTTGGGCCATGTGACCATCCTCCCCAGGCTGATGTTGGCCATGGGTACCCCATCCCCCGTGTCCCAGCCACATTTACTTGGGTGCCCTGACCCAACCCAGGGCACCCAAGTATACTACATTGTGGACTGTGGGGGGAGCCTCAATGCCCCATGGTCCCTTCCAGCAGCCGGCATTGGTCATGCACACCAGGAGCTGCTAAATATGTAGCTCCCTGCGTGCTGAATCAATTTTTCATCTGTATCCCTGACCACATGCAGCAGGCAGGAAAACAGATGAAAACTCTGCTCCCAGCAAGCGGGAGCAGTATGACAGCTCCTGCTTGCTGGGAAAGTAGTTAGTGTTTGCTCTCACTTGGTGGGAGCTGTCTCAGCTCCTGCCACATGAAAGCAAACAGCTACATCCACAGGAAGGGCTCCTTGGGAGCCAGCTTGAGCCAGTCCTAGGGGGTGGCGGTCCCCAGGGCTATTAATGGTTCCAGAAGGGGGTGGCATGCTTCTTTAGTATGCACAGGTCAACCCCGGGAAGTTGGTGGTCCCCAGGGCCGTATGTGGCCCCGGAAAGGGCCAGCTGCCATAAGGCTTTATGTCAGTTTGTGTTGTGACCTTTATTGATTACGCTTTTTGTTGTCTTTTTGTGTATATTGCTGTTTTGATTGTACCAGATGGATTTGATTGATATTAAGAGAATGATAAATAAGTATGAAATATATTTGAGATAAATACACAAGCACATGAGATTGATGTGTATGTTGTGCTCTTTTTCAAACTAAATGTTGATTATTGGCCAAGTGTGGATTCAGAGTAGTATTGTGTTTTGAGCCCCACTAATAGGCCTTTTTGGATCAAACACTCTTGCATTGCTAACGTTCTTAAAGTGGAATTTTTTGAAGTTTAAATTAACTTCTGCCATTAAAGAGGATTTAAAATTACAGTTCATATGAGTGTAAACAACATTTCTGTTTCTACTCACTATCCAAAGTTCGCATTTAATAAATGTAATATGGTAACCCAACATTAGAACATGGGAGAGATAGGCCTTAGAACAGTGGAAAATGACTTCATGACTTTTTTTCACTGTCAGGACATGTAAATCTTAAGTGCACGTGTCTTGCTTTTCAAATACAATGCACCCCTTCCCTATTTGCCTTAAGGGTCTACCTGAGGGTGATTTATAAGTATTTAAAGGAAGGTTGAGTTTGGTGCAAGGTTTATTTTGCCAGATCGAAATGGGGAAGTTTAAAACTGCATTCCAGTCTGCAGTTTCAGGTTTGAAGCATGCTTTCACAGGCTAATTTAATGGGTTGCACAATGAGTGCTGCAGCCCATTAGTAGCATTTAATTTACAGGATCTGCGTATATGTAGTACTATTTACAACTGCCTTCCATATAAATTAAATATACCAATCATCTATATGCCAGTGTACAATGTCTAGGGAGAGAACACAAGCACTTTACCACTGGTTAGCGAGGAAAAAGTGCACCGGGTTCTGATGCCGACAAAAATGGGTTCAGCAACAGAAGGCAAAAAGCTTGGGATGACCCTATGAAAAGGGCAAGGTACAACCAGGAAAAACTGAACCTTACTAATTGTTGTGGTCCCTCAACACTAGTCACCCTTTTTTGTACTACCCGCTCGGCATTGCACCTTCCGGCTGCCATGGAGCTAAACCTTAGGATGGAGCATGCTACCTAGGTGAGTGAGGGTTCATGTTTTTGAACAAAAGATGCTCTAAGTCATGGGTACTCACAATCATTTTCACGGGGGCCGCAAAGTTTGGTCTATGGTGTGACCGAGGGCCGCACTGATGCCAGCGGGGGTGTAAAGTGAGTATAGGGGAAGCAAGTTATGTATATCTAGTGGCTATCTTTACAAATAAAGGGGTTCCTAAAGTTAAGGGCCCAGTTACATCCTTTCCCTAACTGCAATTAACCTTCAAATAAGTGTTTGCAGTATATTTAACATTTTTTCATGTTAGTGCTGAATCGGGTAAACGGCAGCCCATTGCTGCTGCTGCCCAAGGGTCCGCATGTAAAGTCCAAGAGGGCCGCATGCGGCCCCCGGGCCGTGCATTGAGTATCATTGCTCTAAGTGGATCTGTTAGAAAAACAGAACTACAGAAAGTACTTTGTGCAAAAACCTCTACCACAACTCTAGGATAGAGGGTTGATCCGGTAAAAATATTTTATCTATTGGCTAATATAGGGGGGAAGTGTGATGGACCGATTTCAACCTCCTAGTCCCCTCTTTTTATATTTTGAGTAATTTGCAGTAACCTCACAGCAGCTACCCTGTCTGTGCTTGACATTCATGAGGTACAAAAACTGTTGTCAGAGAAGATACAATGGCATAAGCCAGGTGACAGGATGGGCTGGATATGGAGCGTATAACACAAATCAGATGAGAAATTGCAGCTGGGGAGGTTCCATGAAATGTATTGACTTGAAAGGCAGAGAGGTGTAGCCTGGCCATTCTCATTTTAGTTTAAGGGGAGACTAAAGGAAGGGAAAGTTATGTTCTTTAGGCCCAAATTTGCCAGTTGGACACCAGCCCGGTGGGAGGGAAAGCTGGTCTCAAAACTAGTTTGGTGTTGCATAAGAGAAAAGTACTACTGATTACCCTAAACACAACCTCGCTTGGCACTCATGCTCCCTTCAAGGGCAAAAGGCCTGTGTCATTCTGGATTTATTTAGAATGGTGAACTCTGGGATAGCTTGCAGTAAGACAAACAGGGTGTGCTGTAAAAGTGGATAGAGTTAATCCCAGGAACTTTTCCCCCATTGCTTAGGGAGTTCCAGGTGCTACTCAAGTCAATCACTCCAGATGTCATCTTGCTGGGCACGAAAATTAGGTTGGTCCAGCTCTGAGGGCCAGATTCACAAAGGTAAACTTAGACGTTTGGTCTAAACTTAGACCAAACATCTAACTTTGCGACTTTGGCAATTCACAAAGGGCATTGACAAGTACTTATGTCTACTACTCATAAATACCCTTTGTGAATACTCAAAGTCGTAAACTTAGACAAATATGTAAGTTTACCTTTGTGAATCGGGCCTGGACTGCTTAGCTGCTTGAAGAAACTGTTCAGCAGACACTCATGCAAGAGTATCTGACTGCGGCGTGACCTTCCACATTAAAGCCTAGAGGATTCTGAGCATCAAAAATAGACTAAGGGGCTCATTGTGATGGCAGAAGGACTGCCACTGCCGGCCCGGCGGTGGCGATCTTTCCGCCATCGCCATGAGATTTACCCCCTGCCACATTATGATGGCGGTGGGAAACGCGGCGGAGGGAAAGTCCGGGCACTGCTTTTCCGCCAGTAGCAATGGTCACGATTGCCCAGCGGAGCAGTCAGCATGCTCACAATGGCGGCGGAGCCTAGCAGGCTCTGCCAGCACAATTATGATGCCAGTGGTAGCCAGCCTTTCCGTGGCGGTTGAACTGCCATTGAAAGGCTGGTGGAGAATGTCTTCCGGGGCCCGTTGCAGGCACCCTTTGTGTTGGGGGGAGGTGCGGGTGCACTGGGGGGGACCATTCACTGCACCAAGTGGCAGGGACAGTGTAGTGGCTGCCACGTAGTGCAGTGAAATGCACAACATGCTCCTTTTAACATCGTGGCAGTGCTGCTGTTAGCAGCCAACACCTCAATGTTAAAGGTGCGGAATCCAACCGCAGCGGTGGCGGTCCCATCATAATTGAATAGGCGGGACCACCACATGCATGGCGGATGGACCCAATCACCACTACTGTGGCGGGCGGATCAAATCCGCCCGCTATTGTAATGAGCCCCTACACGTCTGATTTAGATTTTGGCAGATGGGTTGCTCATTATGACCTTTGGGATTTATATTTTGGTGGGTGGGATATCTGTCACCATTGTGACAGAGTAACCCATCCACCAAGACCTAAATCAGGCCCTAAGATTGAACTAAGACATCTTAACGGGGGAAAGGTGTGAATATTATCAGACAGATGAGAAGACTTACCTGCATGCAAAATATGAACTTTTCCAGCTCAGAGCTTTTTCCGCCAAAACCAGTGACTTCAGTGAGACCTTGTCCAACAGTTATCCAACTTTGAGGGGACCTGCTCAGATAGTATGCAACCTTGCCCACCTGAAGGATTTTGATTTCTATTTCAGAAACTAGTTCCTGAGGTATAATCTTTGACTGAGATGAACCATCCCACTCATGCTGCATCACAATCTGTTTGAAATCTCAATTAGGTCCCAGTCACCCACAGAATGACTACTGATTGGCACTTAACTTTTTCCCTGCCTTTTTCTTTTAAATCTTTAAAAATTCATGCCCCCTGTTCTCTTACTGGATTTTTGTCATTTTGGTGTCATTTTGCTTACTAATTATGTCCCTGTTTTTGTATGTGTGAGTGCTTTACACATTTTCTTCTGGTGAAGCCTGTCTACTCTATCCCACAGCTACCAGGGTTAGCCCTCATGGTTAAAATATAAAAACAATTGTTTGAATCAAACAGGCAGGTTACTTTATTACTGGTAGTGCAGCACCATCGACCTAAATTAATAATTCACTTTCTTACAATGATATTTGCCTAAGCAGGTGGGGAGGCCAGGAATTTCACCAGATTTTCCGGTTTCACAATGTTCTATTCATACACTTTATCTGTATCTGTTTATCTTGCATAGTTTACATCTAGGCTCACTGCTTTATCTTTAATTGTAGGTGCATGAGTTTAGAGTATGGTGGCAGGCAGTAAACACTTGAAATCTTGTCTCACTTTGGGATTGAGCTGAGCTTGAGTCAGGCATCTGGGCAGACTGGCTCGAGCTGTGAGTGGCTCCACCACTTCTGGTTGGAAGCAGTGCCTCCTAGTGGATGGGACTTCCAGCAGTGAGAATTACAGACCACAACTGCTGACGGGTGTCAGGTTATCCACTGGCACTCACCACACGTAGTGCTATTGATATTTTTTCAAATACAACACAAATCTGCTAAAGCCTACCCTTGTTTGCCCCATTTTTTTAAAACTTCCCTATCTAAGCACTATGTAAAGCTTGTGAGGTGTCAAAAAAGTAGTCAGAATTGGATGATAAAAGTAACTGCCTCGCCCCTACCCCAACACTCTTAAAGCACACATTATGGTAATTCAACAAACAGAAATGCAGAAAAACGTGCTTTAACATTGTTAGGGTAAGTTATTCCGCATTTCTGACCGGGGACGTCAGTCCCAATGAATTTTGTCGAACCTTTCCTATGTTGTAAAGTTTTTACCGCCATTTGGTGATATACTTACATTTATTTGGTTCTCGGAGTGAGGGCTTTAAAGTCTTATTCTATAAATGTCTAATTGTTGATTATAGAAGCAGCAGTAAAAACAGTATTCTTCTGAATGTTGCCCTATGGAATGTGGGATGTTTGAGCACGCTATTATGTACTATTTTTCCACAGAAACTACGGTATGCTAAATTTCAGATAGTCTGTCCTTGTCAAATTAGTCCCACAAGGTCTCAGGCATTCTCTGCTATTCTGCAATAATGGACTTTTGCGCAAGCTGATTGAAAATTCAGCTGCATACCCCTCGGAATTGTTTATCTAGTGTACTTATTTTACTAACATGCAAACTGACAAGTTTTCCATTGCTGGGATTTCGTTTTATACTTTAATGCCTGTCGTATCTGATAAGGCTCAGACACAACCACACTTTGCATGTTTTTGATTTTGCACATAAACTAAAGGGCACAATTCTCACATCTGTCCCCAGTCATTCAATTTTTCAAGATCTTTGAACAACACTTCAAACCCCGCAGAAATATAACCCAAATACTGGCTTGCGTTTCAGTCTGCACAAACACACAGAGGATGGTGTATGTCAAGCCTCGCTGTACACTCGCTTAATTGAAGCTTTAACTACATTCTGAGCGAGAGGCAGCAAGTGCTGGCCATGTCTGTTTTATTCAAGGGCAGAAAGACATGCAGAGAGATATACATCTCAAAAGAAAGGATCTGCAATACAGTAAACAGGCAAATGTCTAATGCTAGCACATCAAATAGCACATAACAAGCAATACCAGTTTGAGACAAGCACAGAGTAGATGAGATTTGCTTGGAGTTAGGGGGTATATTATCCTCATGCCTCCTACCGTCGGTGCAAAGAATATTCGTAAACTGAAAACACTGTACGTTAGTCATGATATCATCGAGTGGATATAACGGGCCCAGGCATATAATTGTACATTGTAATCAAACATAGATTAATGAATAAAGTAAAAAAAAAAATTACATCCTTTTGACTTATTGAAATAAAACAAATTGCGTGCTAGATGTACGAAAATATGTATAGCGATTGCCTAGCAGCGATCTTTTTCAAAT
Organism: Triturus cristatus; assembly: GCF_964204655.1. Lineage (NCBI taxonomy): Eukaryota > Metazoa > Chordata > Amphibia > Caudata > Salamandridae > Triturus > Triturus cristatus. Next base: position 538,846,640 of record NC_140586.1, read on the forward strand.
CTCAATTAGGAAATCGCTATTCGTAATGTATGAAACTCTTGAGTTTCATTCGTGATTCATAGTGCATTGCATATAGAGCTAATGCATGAATTTTAATTAGGTAGGTCGCAATTTGCGAACCACTACGATTCGCTGCCATCACAGCGATGGTGGGTTGCTGGGGTCAGCATACCACTATGTCTGTGATTGCTTTTAAATAAAGCAATTTTTTAAAAACATTTTTTAAAAAACAGCCTGTTTTCCTAAATGGAAAACAGGATGCATTAAAATAGAAGAGAATGAAACTTTGATGTTTCATTTTTGAAGTACAGACAGTGGTCCGTGGGAAAATAAAAATATGTGACAAGCATTCTCAAATGGGATGGGTCCCTTAGTGACCCTTTCCCATGCGGATGGGTGAGCACCATTTTTCATATGTAGGTAAATTGGGACTGTTTTGCAACTGCATTCTGGTCACAAAACATTTGTACATACAAATTAATTTCAGTATTAGGAGGGACACCTTCAGCATGCCTCTTCTATATACCAAAGTGCAAAACCCCAATTGCGATTTTACGTAATCGCAATTTGGGCTTTATACATTCCAAAAAGCATTTTTGTGGTTACAAGGGGCCAGTTTGCGACTGCATAAATGCTTCGAACACCTAGCCCATAGTCTCTTATGTGTGTGCTCACATCATAATTGTCTATTTAGGCTCTTGTGTATTTTTAACAAATCTTGTGATATTTCCCAGAGATGTCTGCTAAATTTAGCATTCTGAGAAAGGCAAAAATATTAGGGGCCTTATTTAGAATTTGGCTGATTGGTTATTCCATCACAAATGTTGAGGATGTCCTGTCCCTTACATTACAAGCGCATTATAGCATATGGCACTTGTAATACAGTGAATCTGCCATGTTCCCTTTAGGGAATGGTTTAGAGAATGATATCTGGTCCAACAGCCTTCAAGGGCAATGGAGGGATGTCTTGGTAGAGACTTGGTGGAAAAAGTGACTGCTATACTTCCATATCCCTGCCAGGGAGGCAGACTTCTCATTGCCTTCAACAGAGCCTTTGTGATGATGGCTTTCTGGAAGGCACTGAAACTTTCATAGGGGGGCATCATTTTTTTATGTATCTGCTCAAAAAAAGGTTCATATTTCAAAACCTAAATGTCAAAACTGGAGTTTGTTTCTACAAAAACAAAATAAAAATGTTCTGCACATGCTGGAAGTTTTCTCCCAGTGTGTGGGTCATTTCTTTGATCTACAGTTCAGGATCGCCAGGCTTCCTTTGATGGTTCTAAACAGAAAAAAGTAAGTTTTTTATGTTCTGCCCTTAATAGGGTGGGCAGTTATAGGTACTTTAGCCAATGATCCAATGTCCCACGGGGAGTCAGTCAAAGGTATAAGGAAGTGGAGTTGGAGGTATCACTTACTGCTCTGTGTGGTTCATGTTTGTTGAGGAGATGTATCAAACACCCTCGTGCTGAGTGTCTTGCAGTCAAGGAAAGACCAGTGGTCATCATCGTGTGCAAGTGCAGTGTGGATTGAAGAGGCACTCACATGAAGGCAACACACCAGATGTGAACTACCATTCCCAGAAGGAGAATCTGTCTCATTATCCAGAGACACAGTGCCCATCGTAGGATATGGGGTGTAACTTTCCTCGTAGCTAGCAATATGCTTACTAGGCAGTTGTGCTTCAATGTTGCTGAATCAAGGACTTGTTACTTGGATACTTGGTGTCATGACTCGCTCCCTGCATTCTTGTATCCACCACCAGGGGGTGAATTGCGGGGCTCTCCAGTGTTCTAATAACCTTCCAGACCTTCCCCCTTATGCATATACTGACTTCCAGGCATTTGCATTCTACTTGCAAGTTGCCATCCATTCCCAATCCATGCCGGGTTTTGTGAAAGCCAGCCTGCTCATGCTTGAAGCCAGCCTACTTATGTTTGACACTCTGTTACCCAGAATTCCCTGCTCACTGCTTCGTCTCCACCCCTGCAGGCCAAGGATGGGTGGAAGAATTCAGCTCACCTGTGGCTGGCTGCTACTAGCCTGCTCACACCTGATGCATGTGATTACTGTGAGCTATTTAAGCCCTAGCACCCTTCAGGCCAAGGTTGGTCATTGTAGCTGTGTACCAGTAAGACCGGCCCTTGTTTCCAGTGTTTCCTGAGCTTTTGATATCCTTGTTTCCAGTGTGTCCTGAGCTTTTGATAGCCTTGTTTCCAGTGTTTCCTGAGCTTTTGATATCCTTGTTTCCAGAATTGAGCTATAGCTATTCCTTGTGCCTGAATTAGCACTGCCTCTAGTGCTGCCTTGTTTCCTGAGTTCCTGAGCTATAGTTATTCTTTGTTCCTGACCTTCAGTTATTTCTAGTTCCTGATTTGCACTGCTTGTAGTGCTCTCTTGACTCCTTTTCCTGAGCTGTAGCTATTTCCTGTTTCCTTGAACTAGCACTGCCTGCAGTGTTACCTGGACTCCTGAGCTTTTGCTCAATTCTTGATTCCGCTCCAGCACAGCCTTCTGTGCTATTTTGTTTTCTTTACTCCTGATTCCATACTATTCTAGTATACCCTTGTAGCCTCCCTTTCTGTGTGTCCTTTTCCAGACCCTGCTTTTCTTCCCATTTCCTTGATTCCAGTTCCTAGTTCACTGTCTTTCTATTTCTGCTGTCTTGCTTCTATTATCTTGTATGTTTGTTACTTGCTTTCTGCCAAATGTGCCCTGTGATTTCCTTCCTTTTCTGTTAAGCACTCCTCCTTGTTAGCTCCTTGTCTATTGTGCTTGTGTTTAGTTCTACACCCTTGCTGTTACTGCCTTGCGTGTTTCTGTTTGATTGTCAGGATCCATGGGCACAGCTGACTACCTAGGTGGTGCTTCTTGTTCACTGTGGTTATTGTCTATGAGTTATATTTCTAACATCGCCATAGGTATCAGCTCCACAGAGCCTGCCTTTGCATGCATATCCTATATGTGTGGTAACAGCAATTATGGGTGAGGAACGTACTTCAGTCTTACCATGTGGAGCTCCTGAGTGTTTTACCCCACACTCCCTTTATTGTTAATGTTGTTTTATCAATTTATTGCACGTCTGTCCTGGGTGTAGATAATCTGAATGCAAAATTGCCTCGTTAGTGGCCTTCCTTTCTGAGACTTAGCCATCTTGTTCACCTGTGCAGGCTTCTCCTTTGGATCCCTTTTCTCTTCTGACTTCCTGTATGATCCTGGGCAGTGCTGTACTCCACTCTCTTTCTTTTTATGTTTTCTACCCAGTAGCCAGTCTTTACCCAAGTACCTGACTGTGTCCCAGACAGTCCCGGACAGTCCCAGACACTGGGTTCCATTTACAAGAGGACAGTTGCCTGTTGGGGTTATTTGGTAGTGACTATTGGACTACAAAGAAGTATGCTTAATATGTATTGTTGATGTAAAATCACCTTGACGTTGAACTAGTTCCGAACTATTGGAAATCAGGCATCATTTACAAGGAGTCTAGTGAATATTCAAAAGTTGTGTTGTTGCTGGACGCAACCTTGAATCATTCTTTAAAGCTTAGAGTTTCAATAAGAACATTCATGTCACAATTCAGAATAATGGGTTATTAATGAATTTGGTTATTATTCAATTCTGAAGAATTCAAGTACAGACCATACTTAACATTCACTAGAGAGTAAGTGGCAATGACACTTGAAGTATTTAAAAAAAGCATAGAGAGGCATAGGCACACATGTTGCTTTTGAGATACTTAATTTTGTATGTTTGGTGTTCAGGGTTTTGCAGTTCTTTATTGAACTACAGAAAAGTTGGTTATACAGAGATACAGTTCAGGTAAATCCATTTATACTTACAATCGTTTTAGTTGTCTGTGTGACAGAACACCTAAAATAGCTCTTTGTCCTGCAGGGATTCACTAAAATCTGCAGACCTAATTGACCAGTGAGTGACAGAATAGAAGTGGTGGTGTCCTCTTTTTTTCTTTTCTCTCTAATCCCATTTCCGCCCACCCTCACTCAGCACTGGCCTTCATATTTCCATATGTGAGGTCATTTGTCAGCGTGGTGAAAGGTAAAAAGGAGTACCACTCCACCTGGATCCTGTTGAAAAGATTAATGCAAGCCTTGCAAAAGTTTTCCACTGGAAGTCAGTGAAGGCTACACTGTCACAAATTTAGAACCTCCCCAACTCTAATCTGAGCAGGAGAACAAAGAGTTTGGTGGACAGGTCATCTGCTACATTTGTGATGGATTACCCTTTCCACCATACCCTAAATAGGGCCCAACATCTTGGGCAGAGGAAGGATGTCAACAACTTGCCTTTTTAAGCCATCTGCTTCTCACAGAATTTGTGTAGTCTATGCTCAAGTCCAGAAATACCAACTAGTATAGTTGGAACTTTGCAGGCATGGGTTTTAGGCTTGATAATCATGATCTAAGTAACCAGCTGGAGCAGCACTGCAACATTGTCAAGTAAAATTTAGGTCTATACATACATCTTTAAAAAAGAGGTACACTGCTCTCACTCTTTGTTGATACCAGCCTCTTTTGGTAAGTGCTGTGAAATTTTTATTATTATGGAATAAGTGGCAGACCATGCATGGTATAAAATCATGCAATGTTAAATTCGATGAGTCATACTGTTTAATAAATATGTGAACAATCAGATACCCATTCTTTTTGTATTAATTAAGTCCTCAGTTACTTGAACTTTAACTCCAATTGTTAGACTTGACATGTATGGTGTTTAACGTTATTCATAGCAAAAACTTTTGATAATGTACCTACTGCCTTTTGTAAGTTGATGGGCTATTCTGGACAACTATGATGAAATAGCAGTTCTTAATGACATTAGTCTCTTGCCCTCTCAATTGTGCACTTCCAATCCCCATTGCTAACCACAAATGATATCCTTTCAGCAGATACACGGCTCCATTCAGATACACTGGCTATGCTAAAATCCAAATGGACAGTTATGTAGTTATTGAATATTGAGGTTTTCTCTTCAGATCTTTTACCATGATGTGGGATTAATCTTATTTTGAGCCTGTTTTGAAGGGTAGTTCTACATGTGGAAGCTGAACCCCAATATTCATCCGAACCCCAATATTGTCCCCAATATTTTATCAAAATAATTTGGTTCCAGAGTGTCCTGTTGCTGTAGAGGTTAGACTCCTCATCAGGTAACACAATTTAGCAGAGCTAAAGTGAATAAAGTATTGGAAGAACAAAGAACTGAGGGGCTCATTATGATGGCGGAACGATCGCCACTGCCGGCCCGGCGGTGACAATTGTTCCGTCATCACATTGAGATTTACCCACCGCCATATTAGGATGGCAGACGGTATTGCAGCGGGCGCAAAGTCCGTCTGCCGCTTTTCTGCTGTTGGCAATTACACCGATTGCCTGGCGAGCGGAGCAGGGCCACTAATATGGTGGTGGTACCTAGCAGGCATCATCTGCCATATTAGTATGTGTGTGGCCAGGTGCCTTTGCTTGGCGGTGATGCCGCCATGGAAAGGTTGGCAGGGATTGGGTTTGGGGGCCCGTTTTGGGACCCTCTTGTAGGAGGGGTGTTGCTGCACTGGGGGTACCCATGGTATCCCCCTACATTTCCATACACAAGGTTTCAGGCACTGAGTAGTGCTTGCCACGTTGTGATGGAAATGCACATCATGCGTTTTTCAACACCGCGGTGGTGCTGCAGCCAGCAGCACCGTCTGCAATGTTAAAACGCTGGATGCAACCTCCACGGTGGCGGTCGCATCCTGATTTGGAGTGCGGGACCTCCGCCTTAGAGGCGGGCGGTCCTGTAACCGCTAGGATGGCGGACGGACTCCAGTGCCATCGCCATCCTAATGACCCCCTGAGTTCTAGATAAGAAAATAAGGTAAACAGTGGATTTTTTACAGAATAATAAAAACGTGGTAGAGAGAAAAAATGCATAAATTGCCATGAAGGCCCTATTACAGAAAGTACAGATACAAGCAAAATCACGAATCTATTAGTTCCTATTCAGGCAGAATGTATTAAAAAAATGTAAGTGTCAAACTCATAAAGAACCCAGAAACCCCAAGATTTTCAAAACAAATCACACAAGCTATTAATAGACTGCAAATTTAGCATGGCAAGATAATGGTTAGGGATGCATTGGCAAATCAGAAACAACAAAGTAGATTATAAATCTATAGCACTAACCCATTTCTTAAGGTAAGAGAAATCTTCCACTTACCCCTGATCAACTATAATCCGGAGATGCACTGCATGAATTTAACATTTCTGAAACAGGGGCTCACAAAACTAGGACGACTATACGAACACTTGCAGAGGATGTCTTTGAAAATGATACTTTGAACATACAATGAATGTTTCATTCACCATACACGCTTTCTAACATTGTTGTATTTTGTTATTACATTTAGATCATTCAATTGATGCTCCAAGGAAAGAAAGGGGAAGATGTCTTTGCAGCAGGGCACCAATTGGGAGGAGGAGTGAGCAGGAGAAAGTTGAACAGAGCACCAAAAAGCTGCATCCATTTTAAAAATAATGGGGTATTACACTTAATGCAGCATAGCTATTCGTGGCATTATATATACTTCTAATTGACATTGACTATTCATTACAAGTAGAACTTCATTAGTTCATTGGTTATGACTCCATGCATAACTAAAACCACTAATTATCAGAAATAATTCTCACTTGACATTTGCACATTTGTGCATATTTAAAAAATCCTTTAACTGATTATGTTAATCACTAAAAATCCCATTTATAACTTCACTAATCAAATATTAGTGCTGAATGTCCTCAGCGTTGTAGTTCTCTGAACACCCTCCTTTACTCATTTCATCTGTTGGAATGGTTGGTCTTGATATTCCTATTGCTCTCAATAGTCCTCTAATCTTCTCCTTTGGATCCCTGTCATAATATTGATGTATATAATATCAAAACACACAAATATCAGGAATTAAATACCTATTACAAAAATATGAACTTCCTATACTTAACTATAAAAAAAGCAAAAATATTTAAAACACAAATATCATTGCCACGAATATTGATTTATACTTATATTTATTTTTAAAATATCAGAAACCAAAAATATTGTTACCTTTAGAAACATATAGGGGCCCATTAGGATGGCGGTCGGAAAACCACCCGGAAAACCACCCCGACCACCATGGTAGCGGAAAACACCCGCCTGTCCGGTACTGCGGCAAAACTGGCGGTACAATCAGGATCAACCGCCCAAAAAAACCAACCACGGTGGAACAAGGCAAAGAAAAAACGCCCGTAGCGGGCGGAGAAGGCCAAAATCTGTCAGCGGAAGTCGGATTTGCGACCAAAAATCACCAAACTGCCACCATGACAACGGAGACACCGCACGGAAAATTAGGATATCCCCGATGTCACTGCGGTACGTTCCGCTATTTCTGACCGCCGTGGTTGCTAACAGTAATGAATAGGAGAGCCGGCGGAAGAGCTGTAGCATAGCCACCACTGCGGACGCTCCGTGACAAATATGGCGGTCGACAGAAAAAACTCACAACAAGGCCAACAAGTACACACAGCAAACTATCCATGCCCCCAAAAACACAGAACACACCCCAATGACACAACCACATGGCAACTACAAAAATACAAATCCCAGGACAACCCACACAACAAACCTGACAGCAATACCTCATTTGGACACACCCACATAGCTGAGTACAAAACCAGCCCCTTCCCTGACCACAATCCTTTGCAAAACTCCACAACTGAAAGGCCCAACACCAGAGCACAAAGGAGAGGCAAATCAACACACTATCACTACTCACACTACACACAGCACCATCACCACTTCTACACCTGTACCTCTAACCCCTTTGCACATTACACACCATACACATCACCCCCACCCCCACCACTCACACCCCATCACCTATAACCCCTTTGCACATCACATACCATGGCAACACAGAAAATGCCCAAATTCACAAAGAGTGAGTTGGCAGTCATGGTAGATGAGATGATCAGAGTGGAACCACAAGTGTTTGGTATTCTGGTCCAACAGACACCATGAGCCACAAGAGCATAAATGTGGGCAAGGATAGTCGATAAGGTCAATGCAGTAGGGACCACCCCAAGAACAAAAAAGGAAATCATGAAGCGGTGGCATGACTTGAAGAGGGTTGTGAAAGAGAAGAGGAGCAAGAACCGTGAGCTGGCTCAGCAGACTGGCGGTGACCCTCCCATTGCACTGAAAACATTCACTGCATGGGAGGAGAAGGTGCTTGCCATACTGCATCCGGAGAGTCCCACAGGACTAGCCGGAGAAGTACAGGCTGGTAACTACAAACAAATGTAGACCATCACACAGCTATGTCCTGTCCAGCTAAACTACAAAGCTACATCTCAGAGGCCCAACTATATCCATATGCACCACAATATCCAATACATGTCCCACAGATGTAACATTCACTCCATCTGAATAACCCCAAAGGTAGACAACATTTACAGGGTTGTATGTGTCCAGGCAAACAGCACTACAACTCCCACAATGCCCCCTGTCACACCCCTATGCAGGATGTAGCATTCCTCCCCACCTAGGAGCAGTTGGAAGCCACTGTAAGGTTCACCCTCACCCAACAGATAGGTAGCCATCTTCCCAGGGAGGGATGTTTGGGGGTAGGAGGCCTGCACCACAACTCCTAACAGGCCCCCATGTCCCACACCTGAGCAGGATGGAGCACTCCCCCACCCAGAAGCAGTTGGAAGCCATTGTATCACTGCAAACAAACTAACAGGTAGGTAGCCATCTTCCCTTGGAGGGCTCTTTGGGGGTGTTGAGGCCTGCACAACAAGTCACACCAGGCACCCTGTCACACCCCTGAGTAGGGTGGAGCACCCCCGAAGCATGTGGCAGAGATTGCATTGCTCACATCAAACTAACAGGTAGGTAGCCATCTTAACAGGGAGGGGTGTTTGGGGTGGGAAGACTGCACTCCAACTCCCACTAGGCCACCTGTCCCACACCTGAGCAGGATGGAGCACTCCCCCCACCCAGAAGCAGTTGGAAGCCATTGTATCGCTACAAGCAAACTAACAGGTAGGTATCCATCTTCCCTGGGAGGGCTGTTTGGGAGGCCTGCACAACAAATCACACCAGGCCCTCTTGTTCCCCAGCTCATCAAGAAGGAGCACTCCCTCCCACCCAGATGCATGTGTCAGCCATTGCAATGTCCACTTCAAACTAATAGGTAGGTAGACATATCATGCTTCCTTGTCCCACCCCTGAGCAGGATGGAAGCCTACACCACACATACACACAGAGATGTGTCATATGACAACACCAGCCCTCTCAAACATACACACCAATACCATTGCCACTCACAGTGTGCAGACAGCTAAGCAAATTAAAATGTCACATCAACCAAAGTGTGACACAAAAATTAACATGCTGAAGAAAGTCTGTGCACAATCATGCACAGCACGAAATGCCATGTATAAGTGCCATTTGGCCAGAGCAGCAAGGACCACATGAAAACAAAGAAAGCATGGTTGTTGGTCCAAATTCAGATTTGCACATTACATGACAAAGGTTCGCATGAGATAACAAAGGCCAGTTCATGCTCAGATGTTACGTCAGCCAGGGCAGAGTAATCAACAAAGATGCGTCACAGAAAATCTTTGTAATCACAAAATATGCACGTGGCGCATGGTAAGTTTTGACAACACCATGGACAAGAAATGCATGTACCTCAATATCATATCAGGAGGCACAGTAGTGCACATACAAACAATGTGATGATTAGCCAACTGTGTGATGTACAAACAGTGAATAATACACAGCTAACACAAAGCTTGTGGGGTGTACTACAATGACCATTTCCCATCTGACCCACAGGTGACCAAGAACTGACTGCAGAGGACAACAACAGCAACCTGCAGAGCCAGTCTCCCCCCCGGAACATGGACTCTTGGATGTTGACTCCCAGGATTCAGAGGACAAGGAGCTCCGAGCCGGCCCATCTGGTGTGCTAGGGCGCAACTGGTCCCAGGACCCCATCGTCCCCCTACATCTGCAGCAACACCAACAGCTACGCAGATCCCTGCTGTTATGGCCTGTGCGTCCTCCACCACCACCAGTGGTACCTGCAAAACTCCCCTTGTCACAGAGGATGACCATCCCACACCACCAACTGAGGAGGGCAGGGAGAGGATGTGTGTGCCCACAGTGGCGAGGCAACAAGTCCGTGGCAGCAGGGCAGGTGGGAGGGGCAGGGTCCCTCACAGACAACCAGAGCCTGGGACCGAAGCCCTGGACAACATAAACAGAGTCCTTGGGGCATATGTACGGGCCCAGGGACGAACGGGCCGGTCAGAAGAATATTCCCACGAGCTCCTGCTGCTGATGAGGTCCATGGACACCGCATGGGACAAATTGTGGACCTCTTGGGCCAGCTAGTGGCGGTACTGAGGGACAGGCCTACGCCACAAACAATCCCTCCACCTCCCCCTGCTGGGCTGCAGGATGACAGTTCAACATCCTCCCCTGCGGCCACAGAAAGGGGTGAGTCCTCAGACCCCACTGGCCCTATAGCACAGGCCCCCCTGCCAAGCGATGAAGGGGCTGCCCCAAGAAATCCCTGGGAGTATCCCGTGGCAAAGCACTTGCAAAACGTTAGACACGGAGCCAGCCATGATGGCAACCCTCTTTACTACTGCATTGACTTTTTGGACTGTCCTTCCCCACACTGCCTTGTAAATGGCATCAGTCTGTTTAACTGGGTCACCACATCAATGTGGTGACTACTCGATTCTCTAATTTACCATAACTGTAAACTCACTGCTTCACTAATCACTCCTATGTAAATGCTCCCCCGTCACATGTCACCATTAAAAATAAATACTCCTTACACACATATGGTTGTTTCTGCTTCGTCTTCATTCCAGGATGTGTGGTCTCCACCATGAGCACAACGTACCAGGAGTATGGAATGTATGTAGGCAAGGACAGGCTGAAGGGACCTAGGAAGACACAACAGAACAACATTCACTAGTCTGGGTGTGGCAGCACAGACATCACACAACACTTGTCATCAGGGTACTCCAATCTGCACACATTACAATGAGCAACAATACCAACAAACATCCTGTATCTGTGCCAAACTACCCTGTCCCAGAAACATTGGCAGCCAGCACTGAGCTAACAACAGGCTGCAGTCACAAAGCTCATATACACCTTCACAACAACAGCAACATCATCAGACAATGGTTCCGTAGTACATTGTCACTCACCTTCAAGTGAAGTAGCGGTTGATGAGCTGTTGACGCAGGTCAACACCTTCCTCCTCTCCACTGTCCTCGTCACTGGACACGGGTTGGTTTGTAAGCGGGGGCCTTTGCTGCTCATCAGCTTCCAGGAGCAGGGGGATCTCCTTGCGAATGGCTAGGTTGTGTAGCATGCAGCTTGCCACTACAATCTGACACACCTTCCCGGGCGAGTACATCAGTGCACCTCTGGTCTTGTCCAGGCAGAGAAACCGTGACTTCGGGAGACCGAAAGTACCCTCCACCACACGACGTGTCCTCCCATAGGCATCATTGTAGTGGACTTCGGCTGGTGTCCTGGCATTCCCCAGTGGGCTCAGCAACCAAGGACGGTTGGGATATGTAGAGTCACCTCGGTGAAACACAGAGAAACCTTGTAATGACACTGTGTCAGAGGACTGCATGTCGCACACACAGCACGCTATTTAACTCTGCCTACTCACCCGCAATTCATGCATGCTTAGGAAGCAGATTAGCCATCAGTTGTAGTACAATGCTCTTACACATGATGTATGAGTCATGGGCTGAGCTGGGAAATTTGGCACAGACGTACGAGATGATCATATGGCACCAACAACATGGGGGATGTGTCCAAGGGAATAAAAATCTTCCTTTACAACAGCCAATTCAGGACCCCTGGGGAAATGGATTTATCTGTCCTTGTATATCTCATAGCAGACAGGACATCATGCAGCACCATGCTGAACATAGGTTGCGACATGCCAGCTGCGCTGGCCACTGTGTTCTGGAATAATCCAGTGGCAATAAAATGCAGGGCCTCCATCACCTTAGATGTTGGGGTGAACGCTGTTGGATATTGTTCTGCCAGGCTGCAGGTGGGGCTCCAACATAGCACAAAAGTTCTGTAGGGTGGCTCTATTCAGACGGAATTTCCAGATGATCTCCTCATTCTCCATGTCTTGCAGCACTGTGAAGGGACAATGCAGATTTGGTCTCCTCCTAGTTGAGATGAAAGTGGAAACATGTCAATGCAATACACCATGAGATGTGCACAACCTCTTACGTTTTGACTGACACAACGCCAACAATAACTGTCATCACAATTGAGTTACAGAGCAGCTTACATGTAGGGACACCATCAGCTACACCACTCGTACACTTGTCCCCTTTCACACAGCAAGTGCCTCCGAATCAACATCTGACTATGAGAATGCACATAGGGATATGGCCACATCTAGCATGGTCACGCATGAGAGTATTTCATCCTGCAGATGTGTAAAAAAGCAACACTACTGTCTCATACCTAGCTGCTGCACTTGCCACACCTTCAGGCATAAGTTGAACATGGCACACATCAACAACACAATTACCACAGGCTGAGCGTAAACAACACGTGTGTGCATGATCCAATAAAACTAGACATTCAAATATGCACATTGTTCATTGAGACATACATCACTGGGATTGTCACAGCACTATCACACATTGACATATGTACACATTGGAGAGTCCATAACAACACTGTTTGGTGTACATGCCCATCAATATTACAAGTGACGTGAGGGAGTACATGCCAATGTACTAAATCACATACACAAACATGCCATGTGTAGTCAGCAGCGGGTTAAATGTGACATTGTCTTTGTGTGCACAATGATGTTCCATTGTTCATGTGACCGCTGTGCACTGTTGAGAACTGCCCATTGGCCATTGACACAGCATGATGTGTCCATAGGTGCTGTCAAAGTGCTCCACCACCCAATTCACTGTCCCTCATGTCAATGGATGGCACCCAAATCACGGTAGCTATGGCCTGGCACCAGCTGTGTGTCACCGCCAATGCCCACGACACAATCGCGGTAGTGATAGGCATATACACATGGTCAAATGGCAGTTGGCATGCTCTGCCACCCAAATCACGGTCATAGGCACCAATGTATGGCACCCAAATTGCGGTAGCTACTGCCTGGCACCAGTGGTGTGTCACCGCCATGGACCATGCCCTTACAGCCAATGGGAACCGCAATTGTGGTAGCCTAATGCAATTTTGAAAATCGCTGTAGTGTGCTCCACCACCGCGGAGCCGGTCATTGGATGCATTTGAAAAAGGCAGACCTGGAACACCAATTGCCTAGAACCACTGAAACGACCCCAGGGGGCTATATATGTGTGAGAGAGAGCCTCACATTAACACTGCTCAGAGCCTGCTGCCTGAGATCCCTCACCTGCTGCTGCCTCCAGGGACTGCTGCCTGAGACCCCTCACCACCCAATGCCGCTGCTGCTGTCTCCAGGGACTGCTGCCTGAGACCCCTCCCCACCAACTGCTGCAGCTGCTGTCTCCGGGGACTGCTGCCTGAGACCCCTCACTGCCAAGTGCTGCTGCTGCTGTCACCTGGCCATAGTGAAGGCGAGGACTGAGAAGATCTGGGCCAGTCCCTTCACCAGTGAAGAGCTGGAGGTCCCGGTGGACGAGGTGCTCACACAGTATCCAAGGCTATATGGTGCCCCAAATGTTGGGTTAAGTCTTCAACAGTGTGAGTGAGAGTGCAGGGGAGGCACACATGAAGTTGAGCTGCTCCAGTATGTGCCTGTGAGTGGGGGGTTTTGTCATGCACTGCCTAGCATGCTTTCTCCAGGGAAAAGGGGTGTGTGGCCTATTTCACAGGTTTCCCTACCCGCACATCAAGATTTGAGGGACATGTATTGTCTTGTCAGCCATACAGTGACGCAGTAAGTTGGTAATGCAGGATTCAGGACAGTGATTGCTTGCGTTAATGGCTGTGTAGGTCCCTGTTGTCCTTCTCTGTGTGAGCTCATCTGGCCTGCACAGTCACCACCCAGTCTAACAGGGACACATCACTGAATGTACAGAGTATTACATGTGTCTTTTTTCATTACTCTCCATCAATGAGTCATCTCAGCCCTGTAGATTGCACACGACAGGCCTTGAGAGAAGGGTGTGGTTTTGCGAGATCATGTCCCTCAATGTGACCTCCATGACACAGTGAACCATTCACAGGGCAAGGACATTGAGCGCTGTGCAGTGTTGGACACAGTGGGTCTACCCCCAAACATATGTTGATATGTAATGTGTGTATTGATCTACAGAAAAATGGACAGTAGATGTGGGCATATTACACATGGCTTTATGTGCTGGCATCCTGCAAGTGTATGAGATGGGCAGGTACTGTGTCCACCCTCACACCTGCATGCATTTACGTGTGGTTCTCCCATGCTGATGTACCATGTGAGATGCATTCTTGTCTCTATTAGACATCTCTGTGGATTTGGTATGAGTCAGTATCATGCTACTGTACTGAGAGAAATGGTACATAACACTCTGTCACTGATGTTTTCCACCTCTTGTCTCCCATGCCTGCAGCTCAAAGTACACCAGCGAAGGCTGTGTGGAGGGCCATTGCATGCAAGGTGCAGGCTCTGGGTGTCTCAAACCGGCGGCGCACCCACTGCCACAAGAGGTGGCATGACATCTGCCAGCTAAGCAAGAACGTGGCCGAGATAACACTGGGGCTGATCCCTCGGACTGGCAGGTTGGCGCGGCACAGCATGACACCACTAATGGCCTGCATCTTGGCTGTGACACAGCCTGAGCTGGATGCACGTTTGAAGGAGCATCGGCAGCAAGCTAGGGGTGAGTATTCTGAGACTAGTGACTTTGGCTGTGAGTGGCTGCATGTGTACACAGCCTGGGCCAGCGCTGGGCTATGTGATTTTAGTACTGGGCATTTACATTGCATTCTGAGTTGTGGGCTTCAGGTATCGTCTGCATTGGGGTAGTCTGATAAATCACATGGAAGGGTACGGCAGTGTGCCTAATCAATGTGCTTTCATCAATGGGGCATTGCCTGTCCTCAGATTTGTGAGGCTTAGACATCTGACGCCAATGTGAAACAGTAGTTGTGAACCAAAGTACAACATGGTGTATGGCATGAGCTCATGGCCATTGTGGACTGTTATGTTGGAGTCTGTATCTTTGTTGTCCCCTTCTGCTCCATCAGTGGCAACATGTTGTGTGGGTTCATCCTTGCCCCCATAAGGGCCCTAGGTGTGCTCAGAGGTATTTGTGTGTCTGGTAGAACGGAGCCACTGGCAGGATATTGTGCTATATGGGCATCACATGACTCACTTATGCCTGGTTTGCTTGTTGACACCCACTGTTCGAGTTAACCCCTTCGCTGCTAGGCCTTTTCCCCCCCTGTGCTAAGCCTTTTTTTGGCAATTTGGGGTAGAGCGCACTTAGGCCCCTGTAACTTTTTGACCACATAAGGTATCCACGCCAAATTTGCGTCCTTTTCTTCCAACATCATGAGGATTGTAAAGGTACCCAGGGTTTGTGGATTCCCCTGGAGGGGTCCCAGAAATTAGCCAAAATATAGCAACATTTGGGAAAAATTGGAAAAACGGGCTGCAAATGAAAGCGTCTGGGTTTTTCTCTGCAAATGATATCAAAAAAAGGTTTGTTGGGCTGAAATCACCACTTTCCCAGCTTTTAGGGAATGACAGACTTTTGTCAGAAAACCAACATTTTTGACACAGTTTTGGCATTTTCTAACACATAGCCTATTTTTCTACTTTTTTGTGCTTTCAACCTCCTTCCAGTTAATGGTAGAAATGCATGTGAAAGCAATAATGGATCCTGGAAAGCTATACATTTTTGAAATGTAGATAAAATTCTGAATTCAGCAAGGGGTCATTTGTGTAGATCCATTAAGGTTTCTTTATAGAAACTAACAGTTAAATATAGGAAAAATTGAAAATTAGTTGAAAAAACAGCCTTTTGTGTCAACGTGTTCACCTGTAACTTCTTCTAATTATGACATCTCTTTGAAAGCAATATACCGTTACATCCACTGGACCTTCCTGGTTGTGTGGATATATAGGACTTGTAGGTTCACTAAGATCCCGACTAACCCATGGTCAAAAACTGAGCAGCAATTTGAAATGGTTTTTTATTATGTTCCGGGTATATAGCAATTATTGTGGGAAAATGTATACATGGAAAAATCGGTATGAAAGACACTTATGTATTTCTGAAATGGGAACAAATTATAGAGTTTAGAAACACTGCATATTTGCACATTTTCGAAATTGGGAATAGTCATACCAGCATGAGAATTATCGGTCATTTTTCAAAATGACTTCTTTTTTCAAAATGTCTTTCATTTGGAAGGCAGAAAGGCATCAAAAATCAATAGGTAATAACAGTTGCTTTACTAATCTGAATTACCCTAAGTCTCCCGATAAAAATGGTACCTCACTTGTGTGGGTAGGCATAGTGCCCAGGACAGGAAATGGCTCACAACCCAACGTGAACACACCACATTTTCACAATCTAAATTTACCCTTTTTTTGCGAAGTGTCTAGCTGTAGTTTTTGAACACTAACACTGCCGGCACCTAGGAAAACCTAGCAAACCTACACATTTTTGAAAACTAGACACCCAGGGGAATCTAGGATGGGGTGACATGACTGCCTCTCACCATGTTATGTTACCCAGAATCCCTTGCAAACTTAAAACAATTGTCAAAAAACCCACATTTTCCCCACATTTCTGTGGTGGAAAGTTCTGGAATCTGCGTGGATCCACAAATTTCCACACACCCCACGTTCCCCAAAGTCTTACGCGAAAAATGGTACCACACTTCTGTGGGTCGGCCTAGTGCCCGCAACAGGAAACGGCGCAAAACGCAACGTGGTCACCCCTCAATTTCGCAGTGAAAAATGACCCTTTTTTGACAAAGTGCCTAGCTGTCGTTTTTGAACCATAGGCCTGCCGGGACCTAGGGAAACCTAGCAAACCTATACATTTTTGAAAACTAGATACCCAGGGAAATCCAGGAGGGGGTGACTTAGCTGCCTCCAACCAGGTTCTGTTTCTCAGAATCCCTTGCAAACCTAAAAAATTGTCAAAAAAACCACATTTTCCATACATTTCTGTGGTGGAAAGTTCTGGAATCTGCGTGGATCCACAAATTTCCACACAACCCCCATACCTCAAAGTCTTCAGAGAAAAATGGTACCTCACTTGTGTGGGTCGGCCGAGTGGTCGTGACAGGAAACGGCGCAAAACGCAACGTGGTCACACCTCAATTTCGCAGTGAAAAATGACCCTTTTTTGACAAAGTGCCTAGCTGTTGTTTTTTAACCCTAGCTCTGCCGGCACCTATGGAAACCTAGCAAGCCTATACATTTTTGAAAACTAGACTGCCAGGGGAATCCCGTATCGGGTGACTTGACTGCCTCCCACCAGGTTCTGTTACCCAGACTCCCTTGCAAACCTAAAAAATTGTCCAAAAAAACACATTTTCCCCACATTTCTGTGGTGGTAAGCTCTGGAATCTGCGTGGATCCACAATTTTCCACCCACCCCACGTTCCCCAGAGTCTTACGAGAACAATGAGGCCACACTTGTGTGGGTTGGCCAAGTGCCCGCGACAGGAAACGGCGCAAAATGCAATGTGGTCACACCTCAATTTCGCTGTGAAAAATGACCCTTTTTTGGCAAAGTGCCTAGCTGTAGTTTGTGAACCCTAGCTCTGCCAGCACCTAGGGAAACCTACCAAACCCACACATTTCTGAAAAATAGACACCCGGGGGCTTCCAGGGAGGTATGGCTTGCGTGGATCCCCAACGTTTCCTTACCCAGAATCTTCTGCAAACCTCAATTTTAGCTGAAATAAATCACTTTTTTCACACATTTTTGTGTGGGAAAGTTGTGGCATCACCGAGCTCACACAAATTTCCCACCACCCAGCGTTTCTCCGGGTCTCCAGATAAAAATGGTGCCTCACTTGTGTGGGAGGCCCAAGTACCCGTGAAAGGCAAGGGCCCAAAACGTAGTGAGGCGACATCAAAATTGCCCATCTCAAAACCACCTGGTTTTGCAAGGGGGATCACCTGGGTTTTTGGCCCCGTGCTCGGCGGCCATCTATGGAAACCTACCAAACACACACATTTCTGAAAACTAGACATCCGGGGGCTTCCAGGGAGGTATGGCTTGCATGGATCCCCCAAAGTTTCCTTACCCGGAATCCCCTGGAAACCTCAATTGTAGCTGAAAAAATCACTTTTTTCACACATTTTTGTGTGGGAAAGTTGTGGCATCACTGGCATCACACAAATTTCCCATCACCCAGCGTTCCCCCAGGTCTCCCAATAAAAATGGTGCCTCACTTGTGTGGGAGGTCCAAGTACCCGTGACAGGCAAGGGCCCGAAACGTAGTGAGGCGACATCAAAATTGCCTATCTCAAAACCACCTGGTTTTGCAAGGGTGGTCACCTGGGTTTTTGGCCCTGTGCTCAGCGGCTATTTAGGGAAACCTACCAAACCCACACATTTCTGAAAACTAGACACCCAGGGGCTTCCAGGGAGATATGGCTTGCATGGATCCCCCAAAGTTTCCTTACCCAAAATGTGTGGGTTTGGTAGGTTTCCCTAGATGGCAGATTGGGGGCTACTGTCCCCATCTGCTCCCCAGGGGAGGCAGAAGGGCAGTAATGGTGGTGAGGGGTGGGGGCATTGGAATGCCCGTTTTGGGACAGCCCCCACCCTAAAAATAAAGGGTGCAAAAACAAAATCCCTGGCGTTTAGTGGGCTTTCTGCCCCCCAGGGGGAGCAGAAAGCCTACTTGACGCCAGGGATTTTTTTGGCAAATTTTAATTAGGGTGGGGGGTGCCAAAAACGGGCATGCCAGTGCCCCCACCCTAATAAAAATGTGCCCAAAAAAATCCCTGGTGTCTAGTGGGCTTTTTGCCCCTCATCTGCCCCCCAGGGGGGGCAGGAAGGCTGTAATTTTTGCGGGGTGGGGGTGGGGGCATGGGCATGCCCATTTTGGGCTGGCCCACTTTAATGCAAATTTGCCCCAAAAAACCCCTGGCATCTAGAGGGCTTTATGCCCCCCCGGCGGGGCAGATTGGGGCAGATTTAGCCCCCCCCCCCAGGGGGGGGGCCTAACAGTCCACTAGATGCCAGGGAGTTTTTTGGTCAATGCCCCCACCCTAATTAAAATTTGACAAAAAAATCCCTGGTGTCTAGTGGGCTTTTTAACCCCCCGGGGGGGGGGCAGATTGGGGGCTACTGTCCCCATCTGCTCCACAGGGGGGGCAGAAAGGCAGTAGTCATGGTGGGGGGTGGGGGCATTGGCGTGCCCATTTCAGGCAGCCCCACCTTAAAAAAAATGGTGCAAAAACAAAATCCCTGGTGTTTAGTGGGCTTTCTGCCCCCCGGGGGGGCATATTGGGGTCTACTGCCCCATCTGCCCCCCAGGGCGGCGGAAAGACTAATTTTGTGGCCGGGGGGGTGGGGGCATTGGCATGCCTGTTTTGGGCAGCCACACCCCTAATTAATACCCCATAAGAAAATCCCTGGTGTCTAGTGGGATTTCTACCCCCCGGGGGGCAGATTGGGGTCTACTGCCCCATCTGCCCCTCAGGGCGGCGGAAAGACTAATTTTGTGGCCGGGGGGGGTGGGGGCTTTGGCATGCCTGTTTTGGGCAGCCCCCACCCCTAATTAATACCCCATAAGAAAATCCCTGGTGTCTAGTGGGCTTTTTAACCCCCCGGGGGGGGGGGCAGATTGGGGGCTACTGTCCCCATCTGCTCCACAGGGGGGGCAGAAAGACAGCAGTCATGGTGGGGGGTGGGGGCATTGGCGTGCCCGTTTCAGGCAGCCCCACCTTAAAAAAAATGGTGCAAAAACAAAATCCCTGGTGTTTAGTGGGCTTTCTGCCCCCCGGGGGGGCATATTGGGGTCTACTGCCCCATCTGCCCCCCAGGGCGGCGGAAAGACTAATTTTGTGGCCGGGGGGGTGGGGGCATTGGCATGCCTGTTTTGGGCAGCCACACCCCTAATTAATACCCCATAAGAAAATCCCTGGTGTCTAGTGGGATTTCTACCCCCCGGGGGGCAGATTGGGGTCTACTGCCCCATCTGCCCCTCAGGGTGGCAGAAAGACTAATTTTGTGGCCGGGGGGGTGGGGGCTTTGGCATGCCTGTTTTGGGCAGCCCCCACCCCTAATTAATACCCCATAAGAAAATCCCTGGTGTCTAGTGGGATTTCTACCCACGGGGGCAGATTGGCGGCTACTGCCCCATCTACCCCCCCAGGGGGGGCAGAAAGGCTGTAATGGTGGGGGGGTGGGGGCATTGGTATGGCCATTTCAGGCTGCCCCTATCCCCCCCAAAAAATGGGGCAAAAACAAAATCCCTGGCGTTTAGTGGGCTTCTGCCCCCCCCGGGAGGCAGATTGGAGGATACTGCCCCATCTGCCCCCCAGGGGGGCAGAAAGACTAATATTGTGCCTGGGGGGCATTGGCATGCCCGTTTTGGGCAGCCCCCACCCCTAATTGAGTACTTATTAGAAAATCCCTGGTGTCTAGTGGGCTTTCTACCCTCCCGGGTGGCAAATTGGGGGCTACTGCCCCATCTACCCCCCAGGGGGGGCAGAAAGACTAATGTTGTGCCTGGGGGGGTAGGGGCATCGGCATGCCCGTTTTGGGCAGCCCCCACCCCTAATGAAGTACTTATTAGAAAATCCCTGGTGTCTAGTGGGCTCTCTACCCCCCCGGGGGGCAGATTGAGGGCTACTGCCCCCATCTACCCCCCAGGGGGGGCAGAAAGTCTAATAGTACTAAACAGTTTATGGGGGGAACAAAGGCCCTTGCCCAAGGGGCCGCTCCCCCTCCCTGGTGCCTAGTGGGTGGATCCCTGCTTGGGGATCGCCCTCCTGGGGTGATCCCCAAGCAGGGATCCACCATTGGAAAGGGGAGATACTCCCCTTTCCAACGATACCTCTCCTGAGTTTCTACGTGCTCAGGGGGCTGAGGTAGCCCCCTGAGCACATAGAAACTGAAACTGAAATGAGCCTCTTGGCTCATTTCAGTTTCGGTTTCACTGAAATGACGTCAGCGCGACTTGAATGGCGATTGTCATTTCAGGGAAACCAGGGGGGGGGGCCTCGGATGCTGGGGAAGCTCTTCCCCAGCTCCCGAGGCTATTTTAGGTTAAAGTGAATCACCAGAGGGATTTCCTACACGATGTTTAATGACGAGCTGGACTCGTCATGAGCACACTACCACTGTGTGCCATGACGAGTCCAGCTCGTTATGTCATTGCACAGGGTTGTGTGCAACATGTAGATTTCATCATCTTCAGTGATGCTTTGCTTGCATATGTTTGTTCTGTTGTTGCCAATAACCTGACCCTACATCTCTCTCTCTCATGCAGCATCTCCTGTGGGCACGGAAGGACAGGGGACGGACACTAGTGGTGAGGCATGAAGCACAACAGCTGCATGAGTACAGTGACACAGATGTGACCAGCGCCTCGGAGGGGGACAGGAATCTGCTGGAGGAATCACAGCCTGAAACGCAAAGCTCAACGTCATCTGACGACGGCGGTGATGCAGCCATGTTGGCGGGCACAGAGAAGGGGGACTCTGCCTCATCTTCCACCACACAACGTACGGTGCCCACCCTCCCAGCTACTTCCACTAGCACTGCCCGTGTTCGCACCAGTGAGAAGGGAAGAGTTTCCTTCACACCAGGCACCGCTGCCCCTGCCCCTGTCCCCATGTTGACTTGATGGGTGATGTGGTATATCTGTCTGTGTGTCATTGTAGGCTAATTTCTCCCACTTTGGGTCCATGATTGTTTTGTGATGGTAGACTGCTTGTCTGTGTTGTGGTATGTTGTCTGTGCATTGTTCTTGAATGCTGACGTTGTGCACTCCTGTTCTGTCTGTGCTCCCATTGCCTTTCCACAGTTTGGCTGCACAGGTCATGCCTGGTCTTGCTGTGGTTCTCTGTGTGTTTTTATTGAGTTATGTGCTTGTCTGTTGTTTTGGTGCAGACATTGGTTCTGGCATCCCTGTGTGTGTGATGTTTGTGGATACCCCCAGGGAGTGTGATTGTTTGTCTGTGTAATGACTGGACATTATTGGCACTCTTGTGTGTGTCTGGCACTGGTGTTCTGTGCTGCAGGTGTGATGGGGGGTATTTGTGAAGATTCCTACTTGTGTTTGACAGTCAGGGAGTGTGTCAATGTGCCCTGTGTTTTGTGATGTTGACATACTCCTGTCAAGTAGTTGTATACATATGTGTGGCTGTTCACTGTATGACTTCAGGGCCTTCCTTTCATCCCTGTGCCTATTCATGGGTTGCCTTGCTGTCTCCCTGAGTTGTTGCACTTAGGTGACTGTGGTTTGACTTCACTCACTGTGCCAGCCATGTGTGATTTGATGGGATGAGGGTGTTGCTATATGTTTCTTGTCTTGCATGTGATGTTCTCATGCTTGGTAGTTAGCTCATTGGCCTTCCATTTGTGGGCACCTTACTTTAGGTTTCCTATATGTTGTACTCCATTGCTGCTGGCATGTGGTCTGTGTATGTGGCTGTGTGTCAGTCTGGGGTATGTCTGTTCTTCAGCCAGGATAGCTTGATTCCATTGGCACAGTGAGCCCAGGACTCACGTCTGGGCATACCTGGCTCACTTAGGGTGAGAAACCAAAGACACACAATTGATGGACGGAATGCAGAGCAAATCAAAACATTCACCCCCAGTCAAGAGATCTGGGTTAAATCCATCATTCTTTTGCTCACCATGCCAACCCAGTTTAGACCTGGCCATATTCAAATCAGTCTTGACCCATGCTTGGTAGTTAGCTCCTTGGTCTTCCATTTGTGAGCACCTTACTTTAGGTTTCCTATATGTTGTACTCCATTGCTGCTGGCATGTGGTCTGTGTATGTGGCTGTGTGTCAGTGTGGGGTATGTCTGTGTGACTTGGCAGGCTGTGTGTCCAATAGAGTGATTGTTCATTATCTGTGTGTGTGTTCATTTTGCACTTGGACTCAGTTTTCTTGCCATGTGTGTGTTGTTGTTGTGGTGTGTGGGTTGCCCTGGCCCTGTACTTCTGTGCTGTGTGTTCCTCTGCAGCCACTCCTGCTGTGGCTATCTCCCTAGTTGTTTGGTGTGTGGTGCAGGGTGTGTGTTCACCTGGTTATTGTGCGGGGGGGACAGGAGGGGCACATGGCATGTCCCTTCATGTTGGGGGGGCTAGTATGTGGAGGGTGGAGGTTTGGCCCTATGATCTTTGTGCACTGCCCACGCCTGGCGCTGGTCCTGCCTTCTACATTGTGTGCATGTTTTCCTGCATCTTCACAGCTGCGGTGATGTGACTGGGACATTACTTCATGATCGCGGACGATGGGTGACCTGGAAGCAGAGGGGTGATTTGGTGACAGGTAGGACATGTGTGGGTGCACTTGTGGATGTGTTCCTGTCCCCAACCAGGCTGTCTGGTGTGGACAGGGACCCAATATCAGCCCATGAGTTGTGTGTTGTGGTTGTGTGCGGGATTGTGTTATTGCGTACCTGCGGCATCGTCCGCGACGGTCCATGAGTTGCTGGTAATGTATCAGGTACAGCACCGGGAAGACGTGTAGAGCTGGATCCATTGCGGTGAGGACTGGGTGGAAGGGACCGGGACTCTGGTTTCGCGCTCCGCTGTCGAGCTTCTGTCGCCTCTGGTTGGGCGGTTTCTCGGCTGCGGTGCAACTGGCTGTTTGGGGCATCCTGATTTGTACAGCGGACGGCACGTCATTCCGCACAGGGGTGAATCTCCATTGGCTCCCCCCGCGCTGGTGGCAGGCACACTTTGATAGCAGTTTGTGTTGCACCGCGACGGACTGGAAATGGGCTATGTTTGGCCATACTAATATGGCGGACGTGAGGACCGCTGCTGGTGTGCGGAAAAAAGCATGTTCCGCCACCGGCAGCACCGCAGTGGTGCCTCTGCCCGACATACTAATATACCCCATAATGTAAAAAAAATATTGGTTTCAAAAATATAGACTACAATATTATCATCAAAATAATGAAATAATCATTAATAAATAGATAAAACGAAATACTTTTTACATAAAACAATCACTTCAAATAAATCCAAATCTTTTTATACACATATTTAAGTTAAGTAAAACTATTTTTACATGAACAAAATATTTACCATTTGCCCCAAAATTCTTATACATCTAAAATATTAATAACACAGCCCACCAAAAATTAACTATAAATATTTAAACATCAACCTAAATATTAATAAATATATATATAAATAAATGTACATCCAAAAATGTCAAACTATATATCCTACATCAAAAATAAAACCTAGGACTCAGCTGATGAAAAAATCATCTAACTAGACTTAACCAACAAATAACCTTAACCAATAAAATCAAAGAGACAATTAAATTGACAATATAAAAGGCACCTTAATTTAAACAACTAAGTACTTCCAAATTTACAAATGCTGCGAGACAAGGAAACTCTGCCACATTCTCTCACCAGACCAATTAAGAAAAATATATATAACTCAAAACCTATCTAACCAAGTAAGTAAAACTTATATTTAAACTAAAACGTAACTTTTATTAAACTTAAAAATGTAAAATAGCAAATAAATATTAACACACTCTCTATCTTTTATCTCTTTACTTAGACGTCCTAAAAGAAAATGTCTACGACTTGAAACCTGAAAAACTGCCAGAAACAAAAAGAACTGTAACAAACCAGTGAAGAGATATAAAAAAGTAAGTATACATAAATTATTAAAAAGGTATAAATCCACCCGAATAATGAGCAAAAATAAACATAGTGGACTCAACCTCTACAAACTAACAGAAAATTAACATTTAAAATTAAACATAATTTTTTTTTCATCCAACAGAAAAGAAAGCTCCTGCTCCACAGTAGAACACCCCCAACGGACAAGCTGCAAAACCATGAGAAACTTCTAAACAGAACAGACATGTGTACTAAATAGAAGTAGTTATTTAGGTAATGTGAACAGAGCATCATCCAGCTAACTCGTTTCTGTTATCAGTTTATTGAACTTTTTCAGGGTATAAATTCAGAAACGTCCATGGTTAGGTATAGTTGAGGCGTACAAGGTTTCACATTTCATGAAACCCTTTGGGACACTACTGCACGTGGACGGGTGTTTACATGTTGGTTATTAGACCGTGGACATTATCATGTGTCCCACTCTCCTTTGATGCCCGATGTGTGCTGCACCTTCACCACTTGAGGTTATTCATATTTCAAAGGGTTTCAGGAAACGTGAAACCTTGTATGCCTCAATTATACCTAACCATGGACGTTTCTGAATTTATGCCCTGAAGAAGTTTAACCAACTGATGAATGAAACGCTCTGGCGGGATGATGCACTATTCACATTACCTAAATAAAGTCTCATAAACTTATTGGATCTTTGACTGGACTTGATATCTGGCAATTGTGTATTTGTATATTGTCGGCAGTGCACCACACCGTTCATACTATTTTTGTGGTTCTGCATCGGCACTTGCACCCAACGACGGTCGGTACAGGAGTGTGTGTGCACAATACTGTGTGAATTGCAGTAAGGAAACGGAAGAGCAAGGTGCAGCATCTATAGTCCATCGTCGTTAGATTGTTTGGTTTTAAATAAAAGTAGTTGCATTTTGTTACATGTTTATCACAAACATGCAAAAGGTAAATTATAATATCTATTTTTACTATTACACTACTTTCAGATACAATGACAGAGGCTGCCATATTTATCACTTCACCGATAGGAAAGCAGTTGCTAAATCACATGGGCTACCCCAATAGCTAAGAAAGTGCATTATCAGAAAACATAACATGGAAAATTCCTAAATATTAATTTAAAGCATGCTATGGTAGGGAATCTTCAAAAGATGATGTAATTCATGTAAGAAAGTACAACCACGCCCCCAAATGTGACAAATGGAAGCAAGACAAATATTCCAGGATTTAAAAGAGGCAAGCACTAGCTCCCAGGAACCCTCCAGCAAAATCCTAAAAGAAATAGTTCCTAAATTCCACAAACATATAACAGGGCACTTTAAAATATTGAATTGCATGAACTGAAAAAGCCGCCAGTGATACCCCACCTGCCCCTAGAAGATACCAAGATATACACGTGCCTTAACATTTAGCAATGTCCCACTTATTAAGGAAACTTTCCTTTTACAAGACAACATAAATAAAGAGAATGTAATCCTAATATTCCCTAAAGCAGAAAAATTAATAAAACGTACCCAATGTCAAACCTGGTTAATTAATGGAACCTTCAAAATGTGTCCTCACCCATTCACTCAGATATACACCATATATGGTGAATATAAATACACAAATATCCCTTTTTGATATGCCCTACTACCAAATAAACAAATTAGCACTTATTACCACCTCTTAAACTCAAAGCCATGATTCAAACCATTGTAAAAATGTAATCCCACAGACCCATACATGGGTGTTACTATCATTTCAATCAAAGTATATGGAAACACCCTAAAAAATCTGTGTAAAATAAAAATATGGAATATGCTACAAACAGCCAATATGCCGGTGAAATAAAAAAAAATGATAACATTAGTCTATGTCCCTGTCACAGAACTAGCCAACCACTACAATTTACTAACAGAAAGCCCTTTCTACCAACAATATGAAGGCAAAATTAGGGCCCAATTATGAGCTTGGCGGTCTCACTGCCATACCACCACAGTGGCAGGCCCAAGAAGACCAACGGATCTGCGGTCTCCTGCGTGCCGTATTATGATGCATGTAGCTTGAACAGTGGAGGGCATCAATAGAGTGGTACCCGCCTGCGGTGGACAGCATTGTTTTTGTTGCGTACTCTGTTGCCGTCAGGCCCACAGCTTACCGCCACTTCTATTATGAAAACACAGGTGTTTCCCTAGTGGCAGTTCCCCAAAGGCAGTAGACATGTAGCCCATTGCTATATGCTCTCAGCAAAGCACCAGAACAGTGACCATTGGATGAATAAAAAACAACACAGCTGATGTCCATTTACCAAGTGGACACATCTGCAAATCACACTATAGAACACAACATATTCCAGACCATGATCTTTTGCCTCTTCACTGCAGCACACTAAGACCGGGACTAAACTTTGATAACGCAGCTCAATTTTTTCCCATCCCTTTTAGTATTTTCCAATCACATTTCTTGCACATTTTTTCACATCCAATGGTGTTTTGTTTTTACATTGTTACTGACGACCTGCGGGGGAAGGTGTGTTCCCCGTGTCCTCCAAGCAACACCTGTAGGCCAAGAAGACTGGCGGTGGTCCTCCCAGTGCCCCAATACATCTGTTCCCTGGGAGGAGAAGGCCTTGGCCATCCGGAGAGCTTGAGGGGAATATCTGGGGGAGTGGAGTCTGGTACGTTACACCTCACTACCTGTCACAATACCTCAATGCCCTGTTGGTTCTCAACTCAGCTTTTGCCAGTATGTTGTGCACCAAGCTTTCCTAACATGCAATCCTCAAAGTCTCAGAGATGTTGGTTGCATGTGTCAATATGTATTTTTGCATATAAGATCTCATGTAGCAATCTCAATGTTATGCCACATGTTGAAAAGGTGTCTGTAAGAGTAATACTATAAAAATATCATCCAAGGACCCATGATATGTGTCAATATGTAAATGTATGGCCTAGTCCAACTGCATTTTATAGACAGGTATGTAATACTATCCATTTTGCAAGTGTTGTGAAGTAGAGATTGAAATGGCTACAACTAACATGAGGCCCAGTTTCTGTGACAGAAAAGACGATGCTAAAGTGATTTGGCCCATTCTTACTTGTCTGACGTGACAACTGATGTCCATTTCTCATGGAGTTAACCATTTGTCATGGGTTGTGAAGTAGAAATTGAAATGACTAGAAATCCCGGGAGTCCCTGTCTCTGTAACAGAAGCCAAGATGCTAGAGTGATTTTGCCAATTCTCACTTGTCTGACATGTTACAACCGATGTCGATTTCTCATGTACTTAACCATTTTGTCAAGCGTTGTGATGTAGAGATTAAAATAACTACAACTGACATGGGCCAATGTTTCTGTAACAGAAAACAAGATGCTAAAGTGATTTTGCCAATTCTTACTTGTCTCACATGTTACAACTGATGTTCACTCCTCATGGACTGAGCAAACTACATACAATACCCTACTAAGATAGTTCTGCCTACTTAGCTTTAGGTTGCCCTGGTCTCCTCAACTGAAACCATTGATTGCATGAGTGACAACATACCAACTGTTGAGCTCAAATATTTGAAAGGCATGAAGGTAACTCAGCTGTTTAGAAGTGACAGGTGATCCATTAACTCTGGACTGTTCGCATGATGACTAATGATAAATAAACAAACAGGTTGTGTGATCACCGGTTTTGTACACCACTAGGCCTTGGAATGGTCAAATACACATTACCTCTCCACTGCTTTGCCTTAAAATGTTTGTGTGATGTCATGTTCATTCCTCAATCCAAAATGCAACATCTCAGAGCATCTAACTTCTTAATTCAAGTACATGTATTGAATGTCTCCAAATGTCTGGTTAACAAGTTCAATACCACGTAAATATATCAAAATATTAATCTTTACCTATTTTTTTTTTAGTTCCCTAAATAATATGTTATAAGACATTTGGATGTAGATATCATTCTTCCACCAATAACCATGTTCTCTATTTCTCAACAGGTCAATCTTGGACAGCACCTGGGCAGAGTTTGGCCAGTGAAAAAACTCCCACTGCGACACCGGATTAAACCCTCGGGAATGGCAACACTCCTAGAGATGAGGATGTGGATGGCAGTGCTGGCCTTTCTGATCCACCTGGGCAGATGGCAACACCTTCCACCCCGGCTGCAACACCTCAGCCAACCACTGTCTTCCAACCTGTGTACCTAGCACAGTTCCTCCCAATATGTGCCCCCCAGTCCTGGATCCTGAGGTTGCAATCACCAGTCTAGGTAGAGAGGACTCAGGAGTCAATGGGAGAGGGCACCCTGGGCCAAGGGCACAGGCCTGTGGGGAAGTGGTCATGGGATGGGTACCATAGGCCTACTGAGTGAGGATACTTAGGCCACTCGCACCCAGGCCATGATCAATGATGGTCTTGGAAGTCCATCAAGTGTCGCAAGGCGTGATGGGCCAGGTATTGACTGAAATTCGGGAGATGAAGCAGCTGCAGATGGACATACACCAGGAGCTGGCCACCCACAACACCAACATGCCCTCCATAATTGGGGTGCTGCATGATATTAAAGGAACCCTGTGCAGGGCTTTTCCACCACCATCTCCCTCTTCCTGTGGTACTACTACATACGGACCATCTACATCTGCAGCAACCACAGGAAGGGAGGTCCTGTCAGAGGAAGACACACCTGCTGAAACCCATGTCCCTGCAGCAGTGGATCGCACCGCTTCAGCATTTGTAATATTCGTGCAACAATTCAGGAGGTGTGGATAGCAATACACCTACCACCACCAGCAAGAAACGTCAACTCTAATTTTCTCCAGTGTGTGAAACACATTCCCTCTGTGGACTATTTCTGGACAAATATACCTTTCTGATGGAATTTGTATTTTGGACTTCAAACTATTTGACATCTAAAAGTGTGGTTTCATTCACCATGACTGACCACCTCAATTTTTTTGTCTGTTTGTTTTTCCACAATTTATCTCTTCAATGTTACTATTTTAATAAATACACAAGCCAGAAACTCATTGTCTGCTGTAGCATATCTCAGATCAAGCAATGTATATATGTACTTCCATATGAAATTTACAATGACAAAGAAATCTGCTTGGGTCAGCATATCTTACATGAACACAATATTTACAGTAAGTAACAAGTAGTTCTGTCAGGTAAAAGAATTTGTTTACAATTCATATGCTTTACTCCTAAGTGTAAATTAAATTCCAAGGACAATGATGGAACACATAAACAATAACACTTTTTTGCAAAGAAATTAGTTTTTTACTTCTTCTTTTTCATCAATCAAAAAATTCAAACAAAGGCTGTCCAAAAATTCTGCAAATTCAACAACGCGTGACATAAATTTACAGTGAATAAAGTGCCGATGTGACAGAAGTTGACTACGTGTATTATACATACGAATGACACAATGATACACAAAAAATGCAGGGGGAAAATTTATACAAGGGAAAATAATGAGGGTGTCCAGGTCGAATCAATTTATAATGTAAGTGTCTGCGGTCCAAGCAAAGATTGCTTAACAAGTCAAAGGTCAACGAGATCCAAGGGTATATGGACCAATGTATCCGTCGATGTTTCAACCCTAACGTATGCACGATCACAGAAGCGTCATGGCGGGTCTTCTTCAGGACAAAGAACAGGAGACGTGACAGCCAATTCCATTTGCATTAGGTACAATATTCGGTATGAAATGAATCGATCCAAAGACAATTGGTTCTGGAATCGAGCGAAGGTGCCCAAAAGTGAAAGACGCATTTGCGACTTCACTGTTACTATTTCAATAAATACACCAGCCAGAAACTCATTGTCTGCTGTAGTATATCTCAGATCAAGCAATGTATATATGTACTCCCATATGAAATTTACAATGACAAACACATTTGCTTGGGTAAGCATATGTTGCATGTACACAATGTTTAGCAAGGATCACAACCATGTCGCACCAACAAAAACATACAAATGTTTTGTCTTGTAACATCTTTATTCCATTATTCCAACCATAGGCTGGTAATATGTCAGAAACGTATCAAATCATACATGGTTTAAATATTATGTGTCAGAGATCACATTTTCTGGTGCAAACCCTAACAACATGGAAGGAGGGGATAAATCACACAATTTCCTATTGAATAGGTAAAATATAATTGGTCTATGTAACCAGCTGGAGCCTGATCGCCTAGCTCACAAATGGAATCCCACATCACTAACACCAATATACTGACAGAAGGCAGTACAACATTTTCTGATCCCCCAATCTTGTCCAGACATCCCATTCTGAGCTCCAGAAGCCAAAAAGCCCCCTCCACTGGCTGTTATGTTCTTTCATGAGCCTCATTGAAGAGGACTTCCACTGTCATAGTCGGATTCCTCAATGGTGCCAACAACCATGGGTTGGTTTGGGATATGCTGATTCTCTTAGATAGAACACGGACAGAAGTGCAACAATAGGTTACATACTTTCTAAGTCTACTACCTGACATTACCCACACAAAGTTAGGACAGATCATAATAGTCAACAAACCAGGCCCTCTCCGGTAGTAGTTGTGTCATCAGCTGGGATATGGTGCTGTTCCACAGTATGAAGGAATCATGGGCTGGTCCTGGAAACTGGGCACAGACAGTGGAGATATACAAATCCACTAAGCAAACAATTTGCACATTGATAGAATGGAAGTTCTTGCTGTTAGGAAAAACGTGTTCCATGGCTTGCGGTGGTAATAAGGTAATGGGGTGCCATCAATGGCTTCAACCACATATGGGAGGAAACCAAATCTATAGAAGTCAACCTTCACATTAGCTAAATTCTCACATCTGGGGACTGTATGCAGCTGTCAATGTGTCTCATCATTGCTGAAAGCACGTCTTCTAATAAACCACTGAACATTAGTTGTGACATACCACCAGATATAGCCACAGTGTATTGAAAGAAAACTGTGGCCAGAAAATGCAATACTCACATAAGTTTCACAAATGGTGGGGTACATGTCGAATTAGTGTTTTGAGAAAGGAGATCAGGCTGCAAATGATGACATAAATCGTGTATTGTTTGCCTCTTCAAATGAAACCTCTTGATGACATCCCTTTCTTACATTGTCTGAAGGTCTGGAAATGGGCGATACACTAGAGACTGTCATCTACTCCCTCTCCTAGGGTTACCTATGTGTGGAGTGAAAACAATTTTGAACATCAGTTACAATGTCTAGAATAACATATATGAAGAGTTAGCCAAAAGACACGTGACAAAACATAACTAGTTCAGAAGGCATTACACATTATTCACATAATAATTGTCTACTGTACAACCTCCACCTATAATCCACATTGTGGTCTTCACATGTGGCAGTAACAAAAATGTGCACATTTTGCATCCAAAAATGTATCATGAGCACCATAATGTTGTACATTTTAACATTTTCTATCAAAATACTGTTACCGGCGGTGTACAGTGCATCGCGGTATATAGCGTTTATGCACAGTAACAGACTACACAGATGTTTGTGAAAAGAAAATTACAGGGCCATGGAGTAGTACATATGTAAGCATGAAGCAACTCATTTGTAGTGGTGGTGACACACTTAACAGTCACCAATACTGCACTTCTACTGCTAAAAAGGCGAATGCCTGACCTCGCATTTTGAACATTCAGAACCTGCCGCCGCCAGTGGAAGTCGACCGACCGGTGGGATTTTGTATCCACAGTGGACACAGTCTTAGGCTGACGTTGGTGATTGGATGGTTGAGAGCCCAATGGCTATGTCTGTCTACGCCTATAACCACATATGTGGCATACATGTATGTCATAGTTTAGAAAATTACTCACTTGCCTCCTGACACTGCTGCTATCAACATCTCCTCCACTTTAGCTGCTGTTTGCCACTCTGATAGAAATCATGCCAGGCTAAGCAAGTGAGAGGGCCCCTGCCTTTTCTTCAGAGGAGCTGAAACAACTGGTTGAAGAGGTCTGTCCACTGTATGGCCAGCTCTAGAGGAACAGGTAGGTATCTTAGCAAGAAGAAAATCAGAATGAAAGTCGGCGTGCGAGAATTGTCTCTAAGGGAGGATGCAGAAACTGAACAAAACTTGTGGAGAGATTGCTGACTGGTTAACAACAGTGGAAGGTCGAGCAGCATCCATTGAGGTGGAAACCCTGAAAGTGCATAATGCTTCCCAGGGAGCAGCCATTTCCGATGTTAAGCTTAAATTGGAAGACAAGGCAAATCACCAGAGGAGGAATAATCTGCTTTTTGGGGGATCCCTGAAGGGGTGGCGGGAGGTAACCCCAGAGACTTTATGGTGAATCTACTGAGAGGCTTTTTTCTGGATCAGGCCAAATGGGACTGAGATTTGGAAACCCAACGTGCTCACCGGTTCCCCTTAATGGCGAACATTGATTTACTTTGGCAATTTTTTGTTGAGGCAATTTTTCTACGATAAGGCTCACCCAAATGCCAAAATCTCATTTGAAGGTGTATCATTTTTCGCCAGACCCGATTTTACAAATGCTAACGTGGAGCGAAGAAGGCGACAGTTGTTTAACCACTTTAAAAAAATGGGGGGAGAGGTTTATCTTTAAAATCTGGCTAGGCTTAACATTATTTTCAGAGGATACATCCCCTGTTTCACCTCTGAAATACAAGCTCAAGAATCTCTTACAGAGCTTTGTCAGCGGACTAGAGGTAGTGAATTTACAAAATGATTCATAGGATGGTGATTGTTAACGCATTTCTGAAAATGGGTATTGAGAAATGTGCATGCGTGGGCACGCCCGCATGCGCAGTTTTCTCAAGCATTATTGGTACTTGGAGGAAGAGGAAGAGGTTAGCCCAGGGATGCCGCGGTACACAGGTAAGTGGTTTTAAGTTTCTTTTTAATTAAGGTTAACTTATTTCTTAATAGTGGGATGGAGGTGGGCGGTGGCGCGGAGCGGAGTTTGTTTGCGACTCCGTGGACCTCTGCATAACCCTGCTACGCACACTACGTCTGGGGTTAGTTTAATGTACTTCTATCTATTGTCCTAATTTCTTATGGTTAATTCCCATTGCAACATTACTAGCTATATGTTCTGAGACATTTCCAACAGTAGTTAGTAAGCACACCAGCAGGCCAAATAGTGCAATTAATATAAAAGTTTAGAATGTCATCCCTAAAGATTTACAGAAAGTGCTGTCTCCCATATTCACTTGGAGACCAACAACAACAACAAAATAAAAATAAAATTCTTCTTTATTCTTTGCTCGTTTGTTTTTTCTATATTTGCTTCTTTGAGGTTCATTACGATGGCAGAAGGCCCGTCACCGCCAGCTGTGCGGGGGTGGGCCCTCTGCCATCGTACCTCGATTTCCGCCTACCAAATTAGGATGGCGGGAGGAATAGGACCGCGACCATGGCGGGAGCAAAGCGCGCCCACCAGGGATCCGCCACAGGCAATCGTTCCAAATGCCTGGCAGAGCGGCCTGCATCTGTAAAATGGTGTCGGTGCCTAGCTGGCACCGGCTGCCAAATTACAAACCTGGTTTTAGCCAGCCTTTCCAACGTGGTGGAACCGCCATGGAAAGGCTGGTGGGGATTGGTTTTGGGGGCCCGTTGCGGGCCTCCCTTGTGTTGGAGGGATGTGGTGGTGCACTGGGGGGGTACCCATGGTAGCCCCCAGTATTTCCCTGCACTAAGTGGCAGGCACCGAGTGTTGCCTGCCACGTAGTGCAGGGAATTGTATGGCACAGCAATTTAACTTTGTGGCTGTTGCTGCTGCCAGCAGCACCCGCCGCAATGTTAAAGTGCCTGGATGCGACTGCCATGGTGGTGGTCGCATCCGAATGTGGGGTGTGGGACCGCCGACTTACAGACCAGCGAACTCAAGTTTGCCCGCCATCATAATTGGCCCCTTTGTTTGTTTGTTTCTTTCTTCTTTTAATACAGCAGGAAAATATACAAACAAAAATATAAAGTACAAATCTCAATTTCCTTCAGTTTAAATCTCAGTTCTCATTACAGTGAAAAATGTATTTTTTTCAACCTAGAGTCTAAGCATTTTGCTGTCATTCATGTTTTGCTATTTTGCTTGACAACATCCCTTCTCTGTGATCTCATTGTCACTGGACTTCTGAGGTTTCAAGCTCTTCATCTGAACTCTTATTCACTTGCTTTCAAATCTTCTTAGGATTCTGAACTTAATTTTAAATTTGATCTTCAACTTGAACTTCACCACTCACAAAATCTTCACCCCCCAATACGTGTTACGAACTAGACTTGAACAGTCACTCAAACCATCCCTTTGTTCAGCTATCTGTGCATCTTGATCTTCAGCTTCTTCTGCCTCTTCCACTGTTTCTACTGATCAAACTCTCTTTGTTTGAGCAGAATGGGTCCTTTGAGGCCCTCCCACACACTTGACTACAATATTGGTGGTTAGGACAATTTGATAATTGCCACTCTACTCCTCATCCAAACACTACTAATGGATGTGTTTACGAATGAGAATCCAGTACCGAGCATTATTCCTATGACATGGAGTGTCTTTGTAATCCTCTGTGACTGTATTCACCTGGCGAGAGACAGATTTTATCACATTAGCCTTGGCTTTGTAATAAATCAGAACTATTTTATCAGCTATTGAAACTAATGCAGCTAAAGGTATGTGTTCAAGTCTCTTTTTAATTTTCCATGACAATATAATCAGGAGATAAGCATGTCTTCCTGTTTGGATTACTTCTCATCTTCATCAACTCAAAGGGAATTATGTCAGACTATTTCAAGTCAGTTTGATCTTGAGGGTAACATTAGTCCTCTCCACCACACCAGATTATTGTGGTGGATAACTGTAAGGGTAACATTAGTCTCTCCACCACACCAGATGATTGTGGTCGATAACTGTAGTGGAATCTTAGCTTCATCTCAAAAGCTGTACAAATTATCAGCAGCACTTTATTCCT
Organism: Triturus cristatus; assembly: GCF_964204655.1. Classification (NCBI taxonomy): domain Eukaryota; kingdom Metazoa; phylum Chordata; class Amphibia; order Caudata; family Salamandridae; genus Triturus; species Triturus cristatus. Next base: position 538,882,436 of record NC_140586.1, read on the forward strand.
GAAGAGAGTGCCACGGCAATTCTCAACAGACGTTGGCGAGGCAAATCATGATATTAACTCCCTCAAGAGCAATTTGGCTACTGTAAGGCTATCTGCTCTCATAGTGGGAAATGCCTCAACCTATTTAGAGGGCAAGTAGACTACTACCAAGATATATTTAAGACCATTGCAAAGTGGTGTTTCCATAAAGTCTGCTTGCAATCTGATAAATGGGACCTCTGATTTGCCAATGTGATTCACAACAGTAACAGTATTTTTCCTCTAACAATTTAGATGACAAACTAGACACCTGTTAAATTTTTTCTAAGCAACATGTCAAAATTCTGTGTTTTCCCAATATCTCCTAAATATCCAGATTAGGCTATCTCTTGCTGTATGAGTCTGATTATGCAACTATTTACACATGGGCTGCAACCCTGCATTAGGTAGAATGTATTTGTGATCATTATTTGCATGCAATTCCTGATTTTTTTTTAATCCAATTTCATCAATTTTAGTTTTTCATCATCTGGAGTATCTTCTTGCAGATCTCTCAACTCAGACAAAGAAGCCTGTATTTAATCCAGAAAGTAACAATTTACATTGATTAAACTTTGTGTAACATCATCATTTGCAAAAATCTCATTTGTATTCTCTTGAGTGATCATCCCTTCTTGCAAGGCACAAAAACATGCTATTCTGTCAGCATACTTCTTTCCTAATGTGACTAAAACTATGCCAGTCTTCAGGACTTCACAATTCTCAACTTCACACTTCTTTTGTTTTCTGAACTCCATTAAATAAATTCAATCTGTACATAATATTCTTTATTGGCACACCTGAGGATGTCATGAACCCATTTTTGTAACCAGAGCTGACCACAGCCATGCACTACACAAAAACCACACTGGCTGTCAGTATGGATAGTCACATTCACATTCTCTGACAAGCAGCAAGAAAATAAGAGAAAATAATTCTGCTGCTTGTGCTGATGTCACATTTGGTAAGGAGGATGCCTGTAATTTTTCTGCAACAAAACAAACTGCATACATAGCTCTCAATCCTCTATATGGATCCCTCAAACAGGGACCATCAACAATGGCAAATCTAAGTCCTCTAATGGAACTTCTGTAATTTCTGGTCTTGGCTCTGTGCATAACTCAATCAACTTGATGCAATCATGCTCCAATCCATTATCAACAATATTTTACCTGTCACCACAGAGTGTGGACCATGGAGAAAAAAAGTATGGCCCATCATAATTCCTTTACTTTGCTCTTTCGCAGACAGACTTCTGGAACCTAGAAGACATACACCAAGTGGATCCAACACTCCTGGAAGATAAGCGATTGGATGCATAAGCCCTCCATGCTTCAGAGAATGCACCTTTTTCATGCTGAAAAAAAAGAAAATTGTATTGTAGTCAGGCAACTCAAGTGCAGGCGTGTGACACAAACTCTCTTTCAGTTTCTTAAATAATTTTAGGCACTCATCATCAAATGGTACCAGATCCCCAACATCATTACATGTCAATCTTACTAAAGGCTTTACAATCTGCAAAATATATGGAATCCACTGACGATAATAACCAAGAATTTTCCAGAAACAACTGAACATCTCTCTGGGTGGTCAGGGAATTCAATTTCAGAACTGCAGAAACACGTTCTATTGGGACTTTTCACACACATTTTTCCACATGGTGTCGGGATAGATACCTTCATTTCCACTATATTGCAATTTTGTTGGGTAAGCTTTAGGCCCATTTTCCGCCAAATGATTCAACAATGCAATTATATCAAACTTATAATCCTCTTTCATTCATTCATAAATATACTGAACTAAAACTGAATTACATAACAATTTCAAACTTTCCAGCAAAATTCAAATATGAGTGGGAATTGTATTCAAGAGGATCCCTTCAAAAAAAGCCTTTGGAACCCTCAACAACTACCTGTGGTTGGTGGTATATGCTTTGCCACTAACGTACTAGTAGTCTTGAACTCTGCAAGCGAATCCCAGCCTTCGGTTTGGGGTAAGGTCTGTGGTAGATTCAGGTCTGTTAATAGAGAGGGGCCTGATAAGATTGAATCAATCTCTTTGTCTGTATACATGAGACCCAGATTTTCCACCATTGTGTTTGCACTAAGAGTCTCTTTTAGATTGGAAGGAGGATATCTGATGTTTGATCATGTAGTTATATGGAAACGTATCTAGAATCTGTGTACAGAGTATTGTTCTTTTTCCTTCGTAATACGAGACAATCAACATTCATGAAATTTCCAAAAGATTCCCACAGCTGTGCGCTGCTGTAAATCCTTCAATATCAAATGAAGGGATGGAGGATCTAGGGGTAAAGAGGTCCCACTCGGCTCCCAAGCATATGCCAGCAAAAATCAAATGTGAGTAGGAACTGTATTCAAGAGGATCCCATCGAAAAAGGTCTGTGGGACCCTCAACAACTACCTTCAGTTGGTGGTATATGCTTTGCCACTAATGTACTAGCAGTTGATAATGTCATCATCGGGTTCCATTAAAGTGTGCAGTACCAAATAAATATGTAATCAAAACATCTGTTTTTATTATGGTCATTATTTATAACGGCAATTTCTAATGTGGTGATGCGGTGAGTCTGTTACTTCGCTAACCAGCCCTGTCGTCTGCCTTAATTTTAAAGCTGTCGCTTAAATGTGTCCTGTATACGTTTCTATATTAGCTGATCTAATCCCGCTAGTAATCTCTTTTTACGATTTCCTTTAGAATGGATAGTTCATGTGCATTACCTCTCTAAACAGATGTTCTTAGACAGAGGTGCTGTTCAATCTTTAAATGGAATCAATCCAAGTGATCATTCATTATCTAGTTGTGGGTGCGATACTCTGGATTTTTCCAATGTTAAGCTATTGAGTGAAATTGACCACTTTAACCTTTCTTCAATCATTTACCTTAGTTAATTCCTATTTGCATTTGGGCCCCATGGGAGTAGGAGGAAGACAGGACTTCTGCCTTTTGTTATGCGGTACCTCCATTCTGCAATCGTTACTCCTGTCCTGGATGTTACCTCGTCCCGGCTTCGGCATCTCCTTTATATGGAAGTGTTACAGAGGCTGGTCTCGGATGGTAGCATAGACAAAGAAAGTATAGTCTTGAGGTGGAACTTGAGTCTTTCTTCTTAATCTGGGTTATCACTTCTGATAATAAACATCATTGCGTCGGTATATATTATATGCTTATTACATTTTTAGGTAGGGGCAGTTCTGTTAAAGAGTTATTTATAAATGTGAATGTGTTTTTGCGAGGCATGAAGGTGCCTGTCCTTAGATGATGAATTAATAAGAAGTATCTAGGGGAATATTGGCCTTGTGTTGTGATAATTAGTGTATAATACCAGCATGCTTTGTGCCCTGTTGACATGCCTGTGGAAAAAGTGAGAGCTTTTGTTTTTTAACTGGTATCCATTGGTCAAGTGTATAGTCGATGTCAAGATAGCAACAGTTGTAATTCTTCCGGTCCTGATGTGTGGCACTAGCAGATGGTTCTCATCGTTATATATCGACGGGTTGATGCTTTTACTCTTGAGTGATACTTCTTTTTTGATTTCATCTAGGTATTTTTTTATCTACCTACTGGTAGCATTGCTCTCCCTTGCAGGTCCTAGACTGGTGGTTCAGACCTGCAATGCAGGTTTCTATATGTTTCAATTGATGTTTACATCTTTTTTTTACAACATTATATAACTCTCTAGTTAAGCACGATGACTATCCTTTGGTTTTGTAGTTGGTAGTCATTGTCTCTTTGTTCTAGTTATTGGTCCTCTTGCATGGAACACTCTCTGGTGTTTGGTGTTTAGTTAATCAATTCAGTTTGAGTTGTAAACTCTCAGCTCTTGCATAAAGATGATATCTACCTGGTTACTCGGTTCCAGAAGATCTGGTCATTAAGTCCATTGTTAAATGTCACCCGCTGGTAAATCCCTCTTTGTTCCTTTTGGAATAGATTCCTCTCCTCGTTGGTGCAGGCGTAGTCTAGGATTTCAAGGACTACCCATTCTATATCGTTTGCGCAGTGGCCCATTGTGAAGAAATGATTGCTCATTTTGGTTGTCAATTTCTTGCATCTGATGTTGCTTCTGTGTTCACAGATGTGGGTGTTCGCTTTTCTACAGTTCATTCCAATATAGCGTAATTTACAGGGGCACGTTATCATGTATATGACATGTGAAGTGTTACTGTTAGTATGTTTTTCTAAGTCCATCTGAAGTCTTCTTTGAAATCTATTTTTTTGTGGTCTTTGGTAGATGGCATACAGAGCAATCACCACATGGATAATGGCCTAAAACAGCAGAAGGACCCCATATTGAAGTAATTGTCTCTCTTGTTGTGCTCCTCTGTCTTGGTCGAGTATGTACGAGTATGTCTTTCAGACTACGCTTCCTTTTGTATGCGTATTTTACCAATGTTCCAGTTCTTGTGAATCAATTTCTTCCCTTGGTTGGATGTTGAACTATAAGCGATTACCCATGTGAGTATTTCCTCCTTCTCTGTTATTGGTTACTCTTGAAGTAGTACAGCTCTGTGTTGGTTTTTTGCTCCTTTGTAGCGTTTGTTGACAATATGAGATGGATAGTTCCTGGATTCCAGCTTGTTGGTCAGTGCTTTTGTCTGTTCTCTGAAGATGTTAGTATCACTGCAGTTATGTCTGAGGCGCAAGTATTGGCCATACGGTAGGTTCTATCTTAAGATACGTGGGTAGAAGCTATCGAAGCGTAGAAGGCTGTTTTTATCTGTTGGTTTATGATAAGTTTTCGTACACAGGTGGTCATCTTCTATATGTATGGTAATGTCTAAGAAAGCTAGACTCATACTGCTTGTCGTACTGGTGAACTTTAAGTGTTGGTCTGGGGTATTGATCCACAGTAAGAATTGATGGGCTGTCTCAACTGTGCCATTCCAGACAATCAAAATGTCATTGATAAACCATTTCCACAATTTTACGTTGGTGGAAAATTGGTTGCCCGGCCAAACTGGTGGCAAAAGTGCTGCACATTGATATCCCATGGACTTGGAGGTACAGTGTGCCGTTATATTTGAAATGGTTGTCTGTTAACGCTAGTCTGCAACATAATAGCACAAATTGTCAGGTTCTTTGGTATCCCAATTCTGCCCCGAAGAGTATCCTTTCAGTAGTTACAAGTGTGGCATCCTACAGTAAGCTTGTGTATAGGCTTTCGATATATAAACTTATAAGTAAGTTGTTCTTTGGAACGAAGTTCAGATCTTCCAGTAATCGCAAAGCATCACAGGTGTCTTTCAGGTAGGCGGGTGTTTTTTGTACTAGGGGTCTAAGGAAGAAGCCTGCAAATTGTGACAGAGGTTCCAGTATCGAACCAATCCCTGAAACAATTGGACGGCCGGGTGGTGGTATTCTTCCCTTATGTATTTTAGGGAGGGAGTAGAAATATGGCATTATGGGTGCCTCTGCATATAGAAAGACCGCTTCCTTCTTGTAAATTCAATTGAGTGCTTCGGCTTCTTCCGCCATGTTTCCTATTGTTCTTTTTAATCTATTAGTGGGGTCCTCTGTGATGATCTGATAGTATCTGATATCGTCCAAAAGGTCTGTACATTGGTTTCGTAGTCACTTTTGGTTAGCAGTACTAATCCACCTACTTTATCGGCTGGCTTTACAATTAGGTCAGGATTATCAGTTATTGTGCGTTGAGCCATTCTTTTTTGGTCGTCAAATTGTTGGAAGCATTGGGTACCTCTAGATTTTCAACTTCTTTGAAAATTGCTTTTTCAACAGCCTGGATCTCAATGGGTATCATTGCAGTAGGTGGACTGAAGGTTGACGTTAGTCTGAGATTAGTATCTCCTTCTGCATTGTCTTTTCTCTGTTGTGGAAAAATTCTTTAAGTCTTAACTTCCTGCAGGAATCCAATATTTCCCCATGCAAATGGAACCTGTCAAAAGTGGGGGAGGGACAAATCCCAGTCCTTTATGTAGGACTGAGGTTTGATCCTCATTTAGTGGCATGTTCTAGATTAGCCATTGTTGCTGCTTGTTTCTGGTATCTGATCTTTGGATTTGCTCTGTGTCCGTACTCTGCTGTTGTCCTCTTCCCATCTGACCTCTTTTCTCTTGCCTCTCTGTGGTTGTTGGCCCCTTCCTAAAAAAAGGCTTGATGTTGATTGAAAATGTGGGGGTCTTCCTCCCATATAGGGGTTATGCCAACCTCCTAAGTGTGGGAAATAGGGTTGAAAGAATGGTGGTGGTTGGTCAAAGTACAGTCATTGCCAAAATGGTTGCCATCCCCTACCTCTTCCTCAGCTCTTACCTCTGGTTCTGCGTCACCTTCTAGTTTCCTCATTGCTACTCCATCCGGATGAGTCCATCTATCTACCTACTGATGAGTCATAATCGGTTGATTCCCGATCTCCATCTTGAGGAGGGGAGTAGTCCCATATCCTGGGAAACTGTGTAGCTAAGTACTATCCAGTGTTGTTTCATAATCATCCGTCGTATTCTATTTATTACCATGGACACTATGGGTGGTGGGTTCATCGGCATGTGAGTCTCACATTCCAGATATTTATGAGCCTATAGAGGCATCACTATCACTGTCGGTGCTCACTTCTGTAACCCTCCAGTCATCTCTAAGTTCATCCTTTCTGCTTGTCCAGGCTCTCAATATTTCTGCCCATAGCTCAGCGATTGGACGTATGTGAAGCCCTCTGGTCTTCTCCCCTTGTATTGCTCTTTCCTCCGTCTTGGTCCAGTTATCCACAGCCTGTTCCCATAGTGCTAATAAGGGACCTTTCAGTGCTTTCTAGCTCCTGTCGGTCTGCCTATGTGCCAAAACCAAGTGCAACCCCAGACCAGAAGGCATACCAAACGACGGCTATCAATGCCGACAGCAGCACGGGAGCACAGCGGACGCGCCGGCGGCGCGCCTGCGGCGCTCTGAAGGTGAGCAAAAGGCAAGCCCGTCTCCACCCGTCCATGGCTTTACGGGGCAAGGGGCAGGTTACTATGCCCAAAAAGCTATTTATTCTTCATCTGAACTGCAATTGCTCCACTCGAATGACCTAGCATTAAATCCTACCACGCATACAGTGTTGGTGAAGAACAGAATAATGGAAATTAGATCATTCTTCCCCGAATTCATACACACTAGCCACTCTCTGAGCTATATTCAGACCCAGGATAGAAATAAAAGTCAGCCTTTAAAGGCTATTTATCTTAATACTCGTTCAATGGTAAAACACAAATTGGACATACATATTTTACTAGGGTCTGAACAACCAGACATTCTGTTGCTAACAGAAACCTGGCTATCTCAGGATTCCTCCCCTGATATCTAAGCGGTACTACCCAGCGAACTCTACATCCTACAAGCTAATCGCCCACAGGGGAGGGTGTGAGGCGGAGTAGCAGCCATAATACGTCATGACCTCAAATTTACGGTACTAACTTCTCTCAACCTACCATCAGTAGATAACCTGGTGATCAAGCTCAAATCTGATTTCGCCCTGATGGTTTGTGTTTTACTTTGCAGGCCACCCCAGAATATGCCACAGTTCCCACAAATTTTGGGTGAACAGTTAGCCCATCTAATAACAAGTCACTCAAAAATGTTGGTGATTTTAATTATTGGGCCAATGAACCATCTGGCGGTCCCCAATCCATTGAGCTCACTGATTTACTCACAGGGCTCAACCTTAAACAGCATGGGCCCGTTTTACAGAACTAACTTAAGACAAAATCCTAAACTTACTACCATTTTGGTATTCAAAGAATGCACTTACTGCTTTTGGTATTCACAGAATGCACTCACTGCTTTTGGTATTCACAGAATGCACTTACTACTTTTGGTATTCACAGAATGGATTTACGACTACTAACTTTACGTCCGCACTCGGTCCGGAAATTCCGGCCCGGAGGCGGAGCTTCCGGCCCAGAGGTGGAGATTTTGGCCATGGCTAAATCTCCGCCACTGGCCGGAATCCCCACCTCCGGGCCGGAAGCTCCGCCTCCGGCCCAGAAGCCCCGCCTCCGGCCCGCCTCTGGGCCGGAAGCCCCGCCTCCGGGCCGGAAGCTCCGCCTCTGAGCCGGAATTTCCGGCCCGAGTGCGGACGTAAAGTTAGTAGTCGTAAATCCATTCTGTGAATACCAAAAGTAGTAAGTGCATTCTGTGAATACCAAAAGTAGTAAGTTTAGGATTTTGTCTTAAATTAATTCTGTGAATCGGGCCCCATGTGTCTGCTGCCACACATATTAAAGGTCATATACTTGACCAGGTATGGTCAGCCAATTTGGCTATAACTTATCCAGTGATTATCCCCTGTACATGGTCTGACCACCACTTGATCAAATTTACTAATAATAATCTCACTAGGACTAAAATCCCTACTCTCAATAGTGGATCAGCCAGGAGTTGGAACACTAACAACAAAAATCAATTAATTGAAACATTGACTAATACAGTGCCGTCGGCCCAATCATCTATCAACCATAGTGAGAAAGATGTATTTGCTTGGCTGCTTACAGCCAGCAACAAACATACCCCTCTTAAAAGAGTACATCGAGCCCGACGTCACGAAGATGGTTCTCCTCTGATCTAAAGACCTTAAAATTAGCCCTGCGACAAACCGAAAGGAATTGGAGAAGTAAATATTCACCCGATGATAAAGAGATTCATCTGGTCACACTAAGAAACTATAAAAAAAAGCATCCAGCCCACAAAAACAGCATATTTCTCAACTAAAATTACAACTTCCACAAATCGGTCTAAAGAAAATTTCTCGATAGTCAACGAACTATCCAACCCCGATAGAGTGACTTTAAAACCTACACCCTCTCAGTCACTATGTGACGCCCTAAGTTCTTTTTTTTATTAATAAAATTAAAGCCATCAAGGCCAGCATTCCCATATGTTTGAGTCCGGTACGTGTGATGGTACCTACGAATCCATGTACCTTGGATCAGTTTCCAGCAATGAGCTGCAATGCATTTTTTGGACTTGCTGAGAAAAGTAAAATCAGGCCCTCCTAGAGACTGTTGCTACCCTTGGATTTTGAGAGCGGTCTTTTCCACTCTCCCTGGTCCAGCTATATCTCTCCTGAACAAATCACTATCCCAGGGCTGTGTCCCCGACACCTTCAAGGAGGCTATTGTCATCCACCTCCTGAAAAAGTCAGGGGCGGATCCCAAAATACTGTCCAACTATCGCCTGATCTCCTTGCTGCCCTACGTGGCCAAGGTACTTGCAGCCTATGTGGCCAGATGCTTATCTTCCTTTTTGGAACAGTCCGAATGGTTGGACCCCCATCAAGCAGGGTTCTGGCCAGCCCATTCCACAGAGTCAGTTGTATTAACAGTACAGGATACCGTGCGGGGGGAGGCTGACAGGGGTTCTCCACAGGCGCTGGTACTTCTGGATCTCTCTGCAGCGTTCAACACGGTCGGCCATAACATACTGGTCGACCGTGTCGAGGGCGCAGGAAACCAAGGTTCAGCTCTTGAATGGATTCGCTGTTTTCTGGGAAATCGATCTCAAGCAGTCCGTTTAGGCCAGTTCACAACCCCCATGATGAATACTACTTGTGGTGTGCCACAGGGGTCCTCACTTTCCCCTCATTTATTTAACCTTTACCTCTTTCCTCTGATCTATGCTCTTAAAGAAGAGAAAGTCCGTACTTTTAATTATGCGGATGATTTCCAACTTGTGTTTTCTATTAGTAACTCGCCAGAAATTATCTATGAATTTCAGACTACGATGCTGGTCAAACCATGATTGGATGAACAGCAATCATCTGAAGCTAAATCCAGATAAGACAGAGGTGATTCTAACAGGGGGCTCTCTGAATCCCTGGAGTATCCTCTTCTGGCCTCAGAAGCTGGGTCAGCCCCCCACGCCCTCGATTTCTGCCAAAACACTAGGGGTCATTATTAACAGCGACCTCACAATGAAGACTCAAATTGGCGCTGTGATCTCAATGTGTTATTTCCTTATGAAAAAAATAAGGAAAATCAGTAGGTTCCTTAAGCTAAGATACAGGTGGTTTTAGCTATGGTGATTTCCCACATAGACTATGCCAATTCTCTATACTTCGGCATTCCAGCTAATCTTAACCACCGACTCCAATTGATACAGAATCAGGCAACAAGACTGATCCTGCAGGAAAACAGGTGTCAACATGTCACCCCTCTTTTTAGGAAGTTACACTGGCTCCCCATAACTCAGAGATGCACCTTCAAGGTGGGATGTATCATCTTTAAATCCCTGAACGGCAAGAGCCCCAAATTTGTTGACAGAATTATTAAAAGATACATCCCTACTCACAATTTGTGATCCGCCCACTTGCATCTTCTGGCCTCTCCTTCATTCAGGTTGAAGCGTCTCGGTGGAACAAGGTTTGCCGTACTAGGCGCCAGATATTAGAATTCCTTGCCCTTAGAAATTAGATCCTGTACGGATCTCATGAGAATTAGGAGACTTTTAAAAACATGGCTATTTAGACAGGCATATGAGTAATGTCCAGGACTATGGTATCCTTTAGAGTAGCGCCATGAAACCAATCTGGTGTACGTGCGCTTTAGAAGTAATATATAACATAACATACCTCCACAGTACCTATGAGCTGTCAGCCCAGGGTGGAGTTCAACTGAGACAGAACTGCCTCCCAATATTCCTGTAGTGTCCTACACCCCCATCTCATCCCACATCTTGCTGAGCACATCTCGGGCAGCCCCTAGGTTTCCCCTCCATGCATAACATTTAGTCTGTGGGACTTGAGATAAACCCTATGCACATAATTATATTGGATGAGTTGCAATGCCACTTTCCTATTTTGCTTCGGGCCCTTCTATACCTGATACAATTCCTTGTCCCTCCTCACTGCTGTACTCCATCTGGTTCTTACTTGTTCAAGAATTGTTTTCACCATACCAATCAATGCCCTGTAGTGCCATTTCACACAGTGTCTGGCTGACCCCAGTGTTACCAACACTTGTAGGGTCTTGTGGGTTTGTGGTTCCACCCGAGCACAGCCTCATAATTCTTTCATTGCATGGTAAGTGAGAAACTGACCCCCATTCAATTCTTACCGGTCCAAAAAGTGCTCTAATGGGATCAACATGCCATCCTGATAACAGTCTCCCACCGATGTTACCTCACCCTCCGTCCAAGTAGCCATTTGAGTAATTGTATATGGGTAGGTGGTTTCTTCCCCCGGAAGCCCTATCAGAGGCAGACTCGGTGCATGTGGTGGGACTCCCACTGTGCACCTACAACATCTCTTCCAGTTATATAATACCACTCGTAAGAGTATCCCTGACCCTGAACCGTCATTGAGGGATATATCGGCCCAGGCAGTAGGCATTTCTGGGTAACCGTATTCTTTGCATATAGAAGGTGCGGGCTTCGACTATCCAACCATTGGGCCAGCCACTGCAATTGGGCCACGAAATAGAATAACTCAAATTCTGGGGCCTCGAGTCCTCCTTCCTCTGGGATTCTCGGCAATATGGGCAGCAAAACTCTACACCACCCCCGTCCCATATTAGCTCCCATTCCAGTCTGTTAAGTCCTGTGAACAACGATGGTGCAATTATCACGGGTAAATTCACAAAATAATATAACAGTCTGGGGAGCATAATCATTTTTGTCAGCGCAATTCGAGCCATCATGGGAAGCCTGAGTGAGTACCAAAACGGGTCACATGCATTAAGTGACCTCAAGCCTGGGTTCAGGTTTCCTTCTCGCTAATCCTCTAACTCATGAAACACCTGTATTGCAAGGTACCTAAAGAAGTGGGAAGCCCAGTTCAAATATACTGGCTGTTTCGCTGGTGCTGTGCCTCACCTGATATCAGGAATATATGCGTTTTGTTTTATTTATTCATAACCCTGCCAAAGCAGAGCAATTCTCCAGAAGAATCAGCGTTTGTGTCACACCCCGACTTCCGTCTCCCAGGTATATTAGGTGTTCACCCGCGTAGAGTGAGATGATTTGGTCTCGCCCTCCTATCCTCATCCCATGCACTGGACCATTCAGTCTAAACAATTTGGTTAATGACTCAATTGCCAGAGCGGACAAAAGTGGGGACACAGCGCACCCCTGCCTGGTGCCCCTAAATATACTGTATGATTGTGATATCGACCCTCTTGCCTTTGCACGAGCTGTAGGATTAGTATATAGCAATTGGACCCACTTTACCCACCTGTCTCCCAGTCCCATTCTGTTCATTGTAGCACATAGAAAGTAGGGGTGGGCGGAACTTGCGAAATTCACTTTCACAAATTATCGCGAAAATGTTAAAAATCTCCGCAAACACGTGGAAATATCGCGAAGATGCAGAAGTTTTTTTCACGCCCGTTCGCGGTATTTTCTGCGTGGTCGCGGCTCGCCAACTTACCCATGCGGTTGCTCGCGGGCGTGGCCATCTTGTTTTTACTTCTCTCGCGGTGCATGATCGCAAGAAGAAAGACGTGATCGCGCGACGCATGACGTTACTGCGGGCGCGAACTGTCGCGAGACAGCGCAAATGGCTACCAACAATCCAACATCTCGTGGAGAACGCGACCGGATCGGGAAAACTTGTCGGTGAACGCGGGGATTCAGGTAAGGCGATCACGCGCACGCGAGAATGTATTATTTTACAGCGCGAGCAAGAAACAAATTATCGCTAAGCTGCGGAATGCGGAAATTTTGACATGTTCGCGCTTTCCGCAGAACGCGAAAATGCCAAATTATAGCAATTTCTGCAAACGGAACGGAATTTTGGCCCAGGCTTAATAGAAAGTCCCATCGTATTGAATCGAAGGCTTTCTCCAAATCGACTCACATTATCAGAGCTTCTGGATCTCCCCTCTCATCTGGGTGATGTATGATATGAAAGAGCCTATGAATGTTAATAGATGTGGCCCTCGTCAAAATTAACCCATTTTTGTTTGGGTGAACCAGGTGCTGCATATGAGGGAGAAGTCGTGATGCTAGCACTTTGCTCATGATTTTAAAATCGAAATTCAGCATAGAAAGAGGTCGGAACCCCGATACTTGCGCTCCCCCTGTTCTGTTTTTGACAGGGGTATCACCAAAGCATCTCTTGTCTACACCAGCAGTGCTCCCACTTCCAAGGTCTCTGCGTATAATATTTCCAATTTAGGCATCAATATATGTGCCATTGCTGAATAAATCCACTGGCAGGTCGTCGGGTCATGGAGTCTTACCCATGGCCATCTCTCTGATGGCTCCCCTTATTTCATGGATTGTCACTGGTCCTCTCAACGCTTCACGCAATCCGGGGTCTAACATCCTTAGTGGCAGTGGTGATAAAAACTCTCTTATGTCTTCTACCGTTACCGGGTCCCTGGACGCATATAAACTTTCATAATATGTACTAAATGCCTCATTTTTTGCTTTAGGTGAGTATAAGCTTACCCCAGATGCAGATGTGATATGATTTGTGGGTGTCCCTCTTGACTCTGGTCGCACTAGCCAGACTAATAGTCTGCACACTTTGAACCCCTACTCATGTACCCTGGTATGGAATTTACGAGGTCAAATTTTCAAAGCTCTCCAATGCACTGTTAAACTCCTTTCTAGTTTTGTCTATTTGCTTATCATTTTGTACTTCATTAGACAGTTGAAGGCCGTGGTCATATAGCTTGTTTTCCAACTGGGCCAGTTAAGTCAGTAGTTCTCTTCTCAGACCCACTGTTTAGCCCAAGCAGTGCCCACTTACCACCACCTTAAACCCCTCCCACTCCATGGCCCGAAGTCTATCTAGTCATCATTATGCTGGAAGTAGTCAGTGATTGTCGTGTCAAGTGAGAGCTTGAAGTGTCCGTCTGTTTTCAGCCAGTTGCGAAATTTGCAAGCCAGTTTGGAGACCCACGTTCCACGCAGCGGATGGCTGGTTCTAGCCAGAGGGTTAAAGTCTCCACCAAGAAATAGGTCAGTGGGGCCCAGAGCAGACAGCGGTGAGAACAATTACTCCAAGAGCTAATCTGATCGTGCTTCGGCAAGAATATGCTTCCTAAAGTGATCTACCGTCCCAGCAGCCTACCCTGCACTAATACATATTTACCCTCATTATCTATACATGCATGTAGCAGTTCAAATGGCACACCAGCTCTTATCCATACTAATGCCCCCCTAGAAAAGGCAGAGAAGGCAGTAGCGTGTATCTGGCCTCGCCACTTTTGCTGCAATCTAGTTCCCTCTTCCCCAGTCAAGTGGGTGTCCTGCAGCATAGCTGCTTGCACACCCCTTCTAATGAGATAACTATGTATCCCATGGCACTTGGGAGGTGATCCCACTCCTCTTACATTCCAGGATATGAAGTTAATTCCATGGTGCGAATCTTGAATGTTCAACTTAGGCATGTCTTAGAACCATTCTACATCCTTCCCCGCTCCCCCTTTCCCACACAATGTTATGTCTACACAAGCACCACTGGATATGAACTAAACCCAACAACCCAACAACTCCCCATCCCTAGAGCAGCTTCGCAACAGCTGGGTGCCCAAACTTGTAAAGTAAGTATATGAATATAGAAATAGAAGGTGTCCAACCACATCATGGTAACGCCTGTCTATTTGGGAATGTGATTTTCAAAATAGGTCTGTTGCTCTCCTGTCCCTGCCCAGGCTTCGGAGTTAGGCTGCAGCAATTCCACTATTGTCAATTACCAAACCTCGTCTCCCTGCTGCCCCCTTGTATCTCTTCTATCCAATATAGACACTTTTTAACATTACATTATATTTGAGTACCGTATACCATCCGCTCTCAGTGCCTTTTTCACTTCCAGAAATTATGCACATTGTGCCTGTACCTTCGCCTTAAAGTAGGGAACACCAACACTTTACAGTTGTCTATCACATATGGACCATGAACTCGTGAGTGTTGGATTAGAGCATCTCAATCTACATAATATTGCAGTTGTGCGACCTCTGGTTGCAGGGGCCACCCAGGCTACAACGGCTGTGATGGGACCCTGTGTGCCCTTTTGAGTGCAAAGAACGTAGAAAGAGACTCTGGGGGTACCATCTGCTGAAGCCATTTGTCCAGGAATGCTACCATGCCTGTCTCTTCCGTGCCTTCCGGGATCCCCAGCACTCTAATGCTTTTGCAGCGGTTACACCTTCAGCCCAGCTTTCTATGCTGTCACCCTATTGTTTAGTTCATCCAGTTGGTAGGCAGCCTTCTTTTGCTCGTTGCACGTCTTCCAGGGTAAGTTCTACATTGTTCATCCTATCTGCCAGTTGGTGGGGCTTTGCTTGCAGGAGTCCCAGCCCTAAAGACACTGTCCTTATGTCCTGCTGTTTGGTGACTTTCATGTGCGCTATGGCAGCCAAGATTTATGTTAGGTGTGTATGTATGGATTATCCATGTTCCTCTACTTCCTCCATGTCTGTGACTGCATTTCCCTGGGAGGATTCATCTGTTTCTGGCGGTCCACTCCCCTGTTTGGGTTTAGGCTTCCCCATCTGCATCTCTCAATTGGCTGCACCAGCCATGACCAACTTTAATGCGTGGCAGCAATACTCACTTCACTGCTATGCCCAGGAGGGCCCTCAGCCAGGGTCCCCTGCTGTAGCCGTATTGCACACTGCCATCTTTGATGAATATCAAAACACTGATTCCCACGGTCCTCCAGAGACCCTTGGCACCCTTTCTCAGGTCTGTTTGGGCCCTAGGTAATGTGGAGATCTTGCCCTCAGCATGTCGCTGCATGCTCCAGCCACTCCCACAATGTTCACCACTGCCCTGTGCCGGGGCATTCTCCTTATCACCAGTATGCTCAGGTCTGCTCTGACTGGTGAGCCTCCACACCAACCTCTCTCTGGTGACACCGTCGTCACCTGTCCTTCGGGTCTCAAGGGCCTAGACCAGTGCTCTTCTCAGTTTTTCGGGTGCAGGATTTCACCCACACCCACGTGTGTCACCTGTGTGTTGCGTGCTGCACCTCAGGGCCCCAGCTGCCCCCGGAATCAACTTCTCATCGTACAGACACTTCTGCCCCTTCATGCAGCGATGGTACACTAGGGTCATATCACGCTATTTATCACATCCTGGCGCAGCTGCCGTGTCCGTCAAAGTGTCACCAGCAGCGGGCATTGTCCATCAGGGTTGCGGCCCAACTGCAGCCGCCGCTCCTCATCCTCCCAGGCTCAGCCACCGGCGTTGTCTAGGCTCCGTCTTCCGACCGTACACACTGCTGTAGTTATCTTTTGACAATACTACTTACAGTAATCCAGTTTGTTTCAACCCTAACAACACCTCTTCAATAAGCTAATAACAGTTGCATTTTAGGTGGTCTAAGTGAGACTTTCTGAACATTCATAGACACAGTATTTTTCATCTATTTCACTGGCTTTAGAATGAAGTCTGCAACATTCACAAAAGACTAACCTGTGTGTAAAGATTATAACAGTGTTCTCTGCAAGCTGTAAAATCAGTAATCTCTATTTGCCACCATCTACAAACATAGGACATTTCTATTCAGAGATTCAGCATTTACTTATAGGCATCATGTACAAAATAAGCTGACATTCATCATAGAATGACAAATTGTGGCACTCCATGAAATAGTTACAAAGTGGCTTTCCCTTCTTAAATATGTAAACCACATTATTGCGTTATTTCAAGAAAGTAACTAGAGTCTGAGCCTGATTCATGTTGTCAGAATGCCTGTATAAATATAGAATGGCAAAATCTGCAGGTCTCAATCCTCAGTGGCGATCGGAAAAGATAGTTGTTAGACCTGGCATCATCAGTGTGGGTTTCCCCTGTATTTTTCCCTTTACCTCCTGTGTTTTTATTTGTGTTGGACATCTCTTTGCTGGTCTAGATGCTTTGGGCACTTTGCTTCTGCTGTTCAGTAATAAAGTGCAAGTGCTCCCTTTGTAAATTATTGTTATGGATTGGTGATTGCATGATTGGCATTTTGATTTACTAGTCAGTTCCTAGTACAGGCAGTACTGTGTGTGCCCTGGGCCTGTAGATCACATGTTGCTAGCGGGCTGCAGCACTGATTGCGCCACCCACATAAGCAGCCTATAAATGTAACTCAGGCCTGCCATTGCAGGGCCTGTGTGCAGTCTAGTACTGGCATGTCGACCTGGCCCATGCACCCACTTGCCAGGCCCTAACAGTCCCTTTTTTTTATATGTTAGTTACACCTACGGTAGGCCCAAGGTACCCCTGTGGGCAGAGTGCAGTGCATATGAAATGTAGGTCATGCACTGATGTGTGTGACATGTCCTCATAGTGAAATACTGCCAATTTTGTTTTTCACTATTGCAAGGCTACCTGTTCACATAGGCTAGAGTTTGCTTACGACATCTTATAAACATAACTACCCCTGGGAACAAAGTAGGTAAATAAAGTTTAGTATGCCTGAACTCAGAATGTTAAAATGCATCTTTTAGTGATTTTTACATTCTGTGTTTGAAAATACCACTTTTAGAAAGTAGGTAATTTATTCCTCTGCTGGGATGCGTATTTACTGTCACTCCAAAACAGGGGCTGGGGATGTGCAGTGGCTCCAGAGAGTCTGGATGAGTCAGGTCTGGGCTGAATAGACCTGGGCTGCATTTAGAGTAGGGGGAGGAGATTTCCTTTCACCTAAATGGGCCGGCTCTGCCTTACACAATGCTGTCTCCACCTCCTGCCAGGAACCTGCACCAGAGAGGACATAGCTAGTTTTGACTGAGCATAGGGAATCTCTGCCACCAGAGAACAAAGGATTTTGCTGTATAAAAGAGGGACACAGACCCCAAACCTTTAGATCCCTTCTGGGAAATCAAGAGGAACCTTTACCAAGGAGTAGAGCTGGAGAAACTGAGGAGGAATACTGCCCCAGTGATGTTTGCTGTCTGGGGTTGGCCTGCAGTGGCTACTTTCTGCCAAGGAAAGGGAAAAGGACCTTGCTGTTTGCTGTGCCCCCTGCTTGAGGAACATCTCTAAGGGCTTGAAGAAGATCTTGTCTCCTGTTATGAAGTCTCAGGGACACAAAGACTTCATTGCTAGATCCCTTGAACTTCCTTGCTGGGAGTTCTGACCTGCTAAGAGGTTCATGTTGTTGTTTTAGACCTCTGAATGCTGTTTGTTGCTGGGAGCTGAGAAAAGTAACGCAACTTCGAGAAGCGTGATGCATCCGCACCTGTTTGACGAATCGCAGCAAGCCGCATCGAGTGCACCGATCACCGAAGTTCGAGATCACCGCACCGATTTCGAATAAAGGCCTGCTGTGTGGCTGCAAGAACCCATGCATCATCGCGAATCGTCGTATCGAGGTGCCAGGTCTGTTGCGTCATTGGGTGACACAGTAAGAAACCGACGCATCACAGCCTCACAGCCTCACGCATTAAAAAAACGACGCATCACCTCCTCTACCGTAAGGAACCGACGCATCACCTCCCCTGCGCAGCAGTACGGAACTGAAGCATCACCTCCCCCAAGCAAGGAACCAATGCATCACCTTCCCTGAGTCTAAGTATCCGGTGCATCACCTTCCCTGTGACCCTTTTTGTTTGTGTTTGCAACGCATCCAAGGCACTTTGTGTGAAAAGTGTCACATCTGCAATTTGATTTGAACTGAAATACTTCACCATTTAAAAGTCATATTTTTATAACTGTATTGTGGATTTGTGTCGTTTTGGTCTTGTTTGGTTAAGATAAAGATTACTTATTTTTCTTAACTGGTGTGGTGTCCATTTAAAGTGTTTTCACTGTATTACTGTATGTGTTCACAAATGCTCTACACACTGCCTCTGAGATAAGCCGGTCGGCACGTGCCAAGCTACCAAGAGGGTGAGCAGGGGTTATTTTAGAAGTGTATCCCCCTTACCCTGACTTGAAGCAAGAGTCCCTATTTGGATAAAGGTACCTACCTCTGCCAACTAGAGACCCCCATTTCTAACTACGGTAGATAAAGTGAAACCACAAATGGATAAAAAAGGCAAATTGATCTTGTATAACTACCAACTGTGTGATACAATGTGATGTGATGTGATCCAATGTCATGAGGTTTTCATAAAGTAACACAACTGTCAGTTTTTCCAGTTTGTACTGAAATAAATTAACATATACAACCCCAATCTTGATTTGATACCTTGGCAGAAACTGAAAAAGTTTTGCAGTTTTCTGAATTCTAGCAGATCTCATATAAGTGGTAGGTTGTTCCAAAAGTTAGCTGTCTGGACAAAGATCATTTTACTCCATGTTAGGTCTTTTTTCTAGATTTAAATAGGAAAAGAGATAATTTGATGTAGTTGATGATTTCTGGGAACACCACCATACAGTGATGTTTCAATTACTCCAACTACTCTATGAGTTAAGCAAAGCAAATTAAATACAATGCAATGGAAAAGTAAGAACAATTTTAGGTAAGACAAAGTAGGTCTCATGCTGCAAAGGAAATGTAGGAAGGCAGTCATATGTTGTTGACATAAAGCATTATTGGCAAGACAAGTGCAATGTGTTTTTGTTGGATTCATTTTCACAGTATCAATCTACATCATTGATCCACTATCAGAAGACACTCTGTTACACTTGTTTGGACCTTCAGATTCAGCATGCAACCATAAAATAGAGTGTGTCTCATCAGAATAACTGTAAATAACTGTATGTTGTAGGCCCCTTGCACAATTTTACCTTCTTCATAAGGCTTTGGACTGCAAATGTTCTTCTTTCCAAAGTAGCTGATGAGAAGAATGTTCAGATCTCTAAGACTACTTCGACCGAGACTGGTTCACCTGTTAGAAAGAGGGCCGATTGTATGAAGGCATTGTTTTCCTTCAGTCCCAGCATTTTCTCATTGATGCCATCCAATGGTGAATTACAGTTGTATGGAACTCACCACAACTTTAGAGAAACAGCTAATTGCAACAGTTTACTGGGGTGTTCCAGCAAAATTTTGTATACAAAATATTGTGAGACATAAATATCATGACAAAAATATTGTGTTGTCAAGAATGTCGTGGCAGAGAATATAGTAGGTAAGAATATCGTTAATTAGATATTTAATATTGCTTTTTTAAATGAAGTTGGACCTATAATGAATTTTAATTACTTTGATAAATGTTAGCTATTTTAGTATTATAACTTATTAGTATTGTGATAGTATTTGTGTTTAATTTGCTCAAGTATATTTTGCTAATTTTTATATTAAGTATAAGTTTTATAAAACTTAGATAACAAAATGTTCGTTTAGATTTGAGTTGTTAGGTTTGTAGGGGATTAAATTAGGAGGTTCTTAATATGGAGAGAATTATTTTTAATTGATACCTTCTTTTGTATTCAATATAGTTTGATTGATAATTAATTATGT
Organism: Triturus cristatus; assembly: GCF_964204655.1. Lineage (NCBI taxonomy): Eukaryota > Metazoa > Chordata > Amphibia > Caudata > Salamandridae > Triturus > Triturus cristatus. The sequence goes on from NC_140586.1 coordinate 538,902,753, forward strand.
AGATTATTTGTAATTTCAGGTATTTGTTGTTTTTAATTAATCTTTATTGTTAATTAGTTGACTTGATCAATGTATTTATATTTCAATTTCTGTATTTATTAATTGTATTATTGTTAGTCATCTTATGTCATGATTAATGTAATTTTAATAATGTAGCATTTGTATATTATTTATTAATAACATTTAAAAGCCTGTCAGTGTTTATATTTTAGGATGGTAGAGTGGGAAGTATTTTAATTCAAAATATTTTAATATTTTTTAAACAGTTTTTATTTTATTGGTAACGTAGGCTTATGGCTTAACATAATTTAATTTGCTTCATATTTAATGAACACATTTATTATTGTATATGGATTTTTTCTATATTGAAATGTTTTTTAGATTGGATTGGGAATAGCAAATATGCACCCTCCAAAATCCTACACTTTCCATAGTCTTACTCACATTGGAGTGGGAATGGTAAATCTGACCCTTTGAAAGTTGGAGTAAGAGTTGTGAATTTGAACCTTCCATCTGAATTTTTTTAATTGCTTTAATGTTTTTGTTATAATTTTCCGTTTCATGTACTTTTTATTAATTATTTTTCTGGTAATATTGTTTTCGATAACTTATACTTTATACCAATGTTATTAGTTTATGTTTGTTCAATATTATGATAGCTAGAGTCTGTAATTACAATGAAATATTATTCGTATTTTTTATTATTCACATTTGTATATTTACATTTTTCGATGTTGTTATTTATTTTTGGTAATTATTTCGAAGTATGTATTTTTATTTTAAGTTTGAAAGTTCCATATTTTTAAGTATATTTTTTCTATTATGAAGATATTTGTTGAAACTGTAAAATTATATTTAGCTCTGTTTTTATCAGATTTCAGAAAACAAACAATACTGAACATTAACCCCAACTAGATCTAGTGGCTGGTAAGGCATAAGACGCAAATATGAAGGGAGATAAACCAGAAAGGGTTAGAGGAAGAGTTGGCTTGATTGCCAAAGTCCACAGAGGGGGCCGTGGGGTAATAGTATTTTCCAGGGAGGGAAGAAGAAGGTGTTGCTCGATGAAGCCTGCCACCTGAGGATCCTGTAGATTCGAGTCCAGGGGTGACTGACAGTATCCAGATCACAGTCTCACCAGCTCACTCAGCTTCGTGTTCGGAGTGGCTGAGTCAAAGTTTCACAAATATGGCAGGCTGAATAGTTCCCTGAAGTTTTGTGTTAAAAAGTGCATGCAGGGGCCCCATGTATTGTCAAATTGCAGCAGATTATGTTCTACGGCTGCCCTCAGCTTCTCCCTGCCAAGCAGTTACCACAGCTTATGTAGCCAATCCTCCCACTTTAGTATCTTTTTTGTGGCCCATTTGGACAGAATGACCTGCCTGACTGCACATACAGCTGAGCACAATGGAGAAGTCAGTGCATTTGGTAACCCAAGCAGAACATAACTGGGAAGTTATGGTATGTCATTCTGGTACATCTTATTGATATCTGCCAGAACATCCACCCAATATTGTTGTAATTATTGTAATTATTACGAGGTTGGTGGTCCAACTGCTGTAGGACTGTGTCTGACCCCGCCAGCAGTCCATTGGGCTGGCAGTCAAAAGACTTGCATCTTGCATCGGTGATGAGTGCTTTTCCCATATATATTGATGCCTGTGTGTGCATTTTGACTGCAGATGTGTGGAATGCACACATATGCATGATGTATGTAGAAAAATACCACATACCCATTACCGGGGTTCAGCCCATATGTGGACAAACCTTCCAATGGGTATACAGTATGAAAAGGACTTATCGGTAGATCACCCGCATACAGTGTCATAATCCTCAGCGTGAAGATTCTGCTGCGAAGGCAGAAATTGGAGAATGGGATCCACTTCAGAATCTGCCTGAAAGAACAAGAAAGGGGCGAGTACGCACCTCAATTCCTTCATCACCACCACCTTGAAGCAGGCGGTCTGACTGCTGCAGTTCACTTGTGGAACAGGCATCTCATAATAGGGATGGTGGTGAGGCTCCTCTGTCCCATCCTATGCTAGCTGCCTTTCCCTGATCGTGAACCTGGTGGTCAGCAGTCTGCTGGTGATATCCAAGGGCAAGTGGCAGTGTTCACAAAGGTGATCTGCCAACTCACAATACGACGGTTGGACCCCTGAGCTCTCCAAACATGGACTGCCACCATTGATAAGGCAGTCCACAGGACTTAGTTATGGCCAAGGAAGCTTTCAAGAAGGCATAGATCTCTGAGAGGAGACCCTTGTCCATGTGGCAGGTGAAGAGCGACTTCTCAAAGAGCGTAAGGGGCCTACCGGCATATGGACATATGTGAAGCTGAGTCACCTAGTGCTGAATGGCAACATAGAGACAGTACTCATTTGGCAGAATGCCATAGTTGGACTTGATTTGCAAAGAAATCCATTAGCCCGTGGTGGGCAGAGAGGTTCCCCCACCCTCTTACAACTGGCATCTTGCCATGGGAGAAACATTATGCCGTGCATAGCAGATGGAGAATCGGGGTTCCCTAAGCTGGGTGTTTATGGCGATATGTGGGTGGAAAGCTTCTCTGTCAGTTGCATTCTATCCTAGGTCCCCATTATTGCCCTATCTATAATTGAAATATAAACCCCTGGCAGATGAGTTTCTTGAGCAACTGAAGAATTTTCCATATATGGATCCCCGCTATCGCTTGGTCGATAAAGCACCAGTGCTTCTCAGTGCAGGCCTATTCCATTCCACAAAATACCTTAGCTGAGCTTACGGATCCTCTCTGCTAATGGCTCTGAATAATAAAGAGCAAATACTTGAGAGGACAGGGGGCATCTCTGCACTACGCTGAAAGGTCGCAATGTTAGCTGTTAACCCTCTCTGTGGTGGTGAACCCTATATAGCTGCACCATAACCAGCTCCTGTTATGGGTTCCCAGCCTCACCTAAACCAGCACAAAAAAAGGCCACTGCACCCAATCTCAACATCAATTGATAATAAAAGTACTGGTTTCCAGTAGCAACTTGTTTCATCAGTGAGGTGCAGTAGACAATTTGTGTTATCTCTGCAACCTCTCTCGGGGATAAACCCGGAATGGTCTGGGATCCTGGGACAGGTTTTGGGTTCTCACCTCTCATCAGCCAGTCTAGCTTGAATCCAGTGGCACCGTGACCATGATTTTTTCAGCATTCCACCTACCAACTGTGCTTTTTGCTTTTGTCATCTTAAGTGGGAAGAGTATGCTCTGAAGTGTGTCCTGTGCTCATTGTGCCGCTAGGTTCAAGCTAACCTGG